>NC_139225.1:118995037-119305167 GCF_055691185.1 Crinia signifera
CAGGTTCCCGCCTCTACATGACTGCTTCTGGCTCCCATGAGGTTCAGACTCCAGCTCCCAGCTCTTGCTTCTGGTGTCAGGTCCTGGCTTAAACTAGATAAAAAAAAAATTGCCTAAATGACAGAGGGGGCACGTGCCCTGGCCTCCAACCTGCGTGATGCACTGATGCTGTTTTCTTGCTGTCTTGACAAAGACCCAGATGGGGTCGAAACGTTGACTTAATTATATGATGGATTAATAAAGGACTCTGCTAAACCTTTAGATACAGTACAATACAGTATTGGTGCCCATACACGCTCCGATGCAGCGGGTCCGATGCGATGAGGTGAGCGCTCCCGCAGCATCTCATCGCACAGTACAAAAAGTATGTGCTGCACATACTTTTTGTACTTGCTTTTCATCGCATCGCATGCAATTCGATGCGGGCTATTTAAGTACAAAACGGACAACCACATCGGAGCGTGTATGGGCACCTTGACCCTCGCCCTGTGGCCTGCTCTCTTTCACATTGACGCTTTCCCTCACCCAGTGGCCTGTGCTATATCACACTGATGCAGTCCCTCAACCCGTGGCCTGTGTTCTATCACACTGACGCACTCCCTCAACCCGTGGCCTGTGTCCTATCACACTGACACACTCCCTCACCATGCTGCCTGCATTCCATCAGATTGATGCACTGCCTCACCCCACGGCCTGCGCTACCTCACCCCACGGCCTGCACACTGATGCACTCCCTTCTGCCTGTGTTTTATTACACTGACACACTCCCTCACCATGCTGCCTGCATTCCATCAGATTGATGCACTACCTCACCCCACGGCCTGCGCTACCTCACCCCACGGTCTGCACACTGATGCACTCCCTTCTGACTGCGTTTTATTACACTGACGCACTCCCTTACCCTGCACGATATCCCACAACACACTCAATTGCCCCGCGCCTGTGCTCTATTATGCTGACAAGCTCCCTAACCCTCCGTCCTGACCCCCCACAGGATAATTCTGACCCTCCCCACTAGTACTTAACCCTCATACCCTGAGGCCTAACTCTTACCCCTCCATCAGCCAACACTTACCCCCCCCCCCCTTCCCTGAGCCTACCCCCCCCCCCCCCTCAGCCCAACCCACCCCCCAAACAAACACACATACCACAACCCTCACTCTTACCTTTGGAATATCCACACAGTGCAGTCTGGTTGGTTTTGGGCAGGCCTGGAGCTGGTTGCACGGAAGCATCTCTTCCCTTTTGCCCAGGCAGCAGCAGCAGCCATCACACCAAGTAGCTCCGCCCCCCCACCGGGTCCCGTGTAGCTCCGCCCCCATCAGGTCCGTGAAGCCCCGCCCACCCGCCGAGCGGGGGTGCCGGGCAATGGGGTGGGGGGTTGGTTTGGGGACCCCCCTGCATGGTGAAAGGTTGGTCGGAGGCGGGCAGGATGGAAGGGGGAGCTCTCTGGCTGTCAGTGTGAGGACGCTCAGTGACCCGTCCTATCAGGGTCACTGAGCGTCCTCACACTGACAGCCAGAGATAGAGAAGTACGCTGCTGCATCAGAGCTCTACCTCCGGCCGGCTCCAAGAGGTGAGCTACTGAGTGTGCTGCGCCCCAGTGGCAGGCAGGGGCTGCGGAGCACAATGTCGCAACTGCGCCCCTATAACGTCCCCAAAGCCTTTTATATGCAGCCGCAAGGAGATATGCGCGGCGCCCTGTGCTGAGCGCTCTTCTTACCTCCCCTGTGAAGCGGCGGCAGAGGCGGACAGTGAGGGACTGGGTAGCCACGCCCACATGCCAAAGAGGGCGTGGCTACAAATCGGCAGGGCCCACCGGGGATTTCCCCGGCTCACCGCCGGGCCAGTCCGACACTGGGAGGGAGCATAGACAGACGGAAGGTGTATAGACAGACGGAAGGTGTATAGACGGATGGAGAGCATAGATGGACAGATTAGCAGAGGCATAGATGGACGGAAGGAGCATACAAATGTTGACGGGTCAAGTAGTAGGAACAGGAGGGGGACTGACGAAAGAACCATAGACGGATAGAAAGACAGGCAGATGGAAGGAACATAGACAGATGGATGGGAGGGACATAAATGGATGGATGAGAGGGACATAGATTTGGATGGGAGGAAGACATAGATTGGTGCAATTGCAAGATGGGGTACAGATGGACAGATAAATAGAGCACTACAGTTTACACAGGAATTAACAAGGCAATTTCTGCAGAGGCTGCAGATTGTAGTAGGAATCTGGCTTTGATGGATGGAGCTGCTGGAGGAGATACTTATTATTGCAGCCTCACTTGCAGCCCTCAGCACTCCTACAGGCCGGACACCCTCCCCGACCCCTCCTCTACACTGGCCTACCTTGCAGCAGCATTCTCTGGCTCCACCCGCAGCAGCCTCTCTCTAGTCCTCCGCCTTCCCCCTGCAGCGCAGCCGTCTCTCCCTCGTAGCCGCAGGAGCTTCTCTCATCTCCGCTCCTCTGGCTGGCTGGATGGATGGCTCCCCTCAAATGCTTCAGCAACAGCCTCCAATTGAACTCAGGCGAGGCGGTGCCTGCTGGTGCTGCTGTAGCAGCGCTAGGGATGTGCGGCTGACAGACCAGTGGAGTGTCAGTCAGCCGCGCGGTGCCGCTTCCGGTGCAAATCCATCATCCTCTGGCATCCTCCTCCACTCTCCGCATCCGGCCTGCGGTAGCTGCAGGGGTAAATTTTAAAAAATGTGACAAAACAATGCAGAGGGTGCAGGGGATTGCTACGGGCCCCCCAAGCCGCCGGGCCCCGTAGCAGCTGCATCCCCTGCACCCTCTATAGTTACGCCACTGGGTCCCAGTAAAATAAAAAAAATCATTGTACTAAAAAAAGTAAAAGAAAACCCTTTATCATGAAAAAAAACTTTTAAAAACAAATAAGTCAGACACTGTAAACTGTGATTCACCATTTTATCAAACTTTTATTTTCATATACAGTAGTTTTGGGATGTTTACTGCCCAACCAATCACAAGTGTTTTCCCATGCTAGCAGTGGAGAAAGAAGTGTTCCCAGAGTGCAAAGTCAGTGTCTTTGTATCTTTTTATTCCAGTATTTTTTGGTTTTGTTTTCCATTTAGATTATTGTAGCATCAAGAAGAAAAGATTTGTTTTGAAAGATTTTACTTTTACCTTTACACTGGGATTCATAGAGTGTCAAAGCTGCCTCTAGAGTAGGGCATGATTCTGGTTCACATGCAAAGGCAAATTTGCTCTCTCTAATGGACTAAACCATGTGCACTGCGAGGGGGGGCAGATGTAACATATGCACAGAGAGTAAGATGTGGGTGTTATTTTGCTTCTGTGCAAAGTAAGTACTGCCTGCTTTATTTTTACAATGCAGTACAGATATGTTAGAAGTACACACCCAACCCAAATCTCTCTGCACATGTTACATCTGCCCCAGCTGCAGAGCATATGGTTTTTTCCATTAGAGAGAGAATTTGCTTTTGCAAGTGAACCAGAATCATGCCCATAATTCATAACCCTGTCCCCCTGGATAATAAGGATAGGAAAAAGTCCAAGCTAGTTGCCTTTGTCACTCTGTGAGTTGCAAAGGATTTGCAGCTAATCGCAGGACTGTAATATTTTTCCACACATTTTTGCACGTTTGCACCGGACAGGTATTTCACTCTGGCTAGGCAGCAACTATCTGATTGCAGGGCCCTGCAAATTAGCAGCCCAGCGAACAGGTTTGAATAACCCCCTTTATCACTGCAAATCCGCAGATGGTGATAAATCAGCACATTCATGTTTAATTCTTCACATTATTGGATTAAAGGGTCAATGTACCAAACCTTGGAAAGACATAAAATGCATACTGTACCTCCCAACTTTGATGAGGGAGGAGTAGGGACACTGGTGTGCAAGGGAGGCAAGCCCAAAATTTGGGGGCATGGCCTAGCGAGAAGGGGACATGTCCTATACTCACGGCGCTCCTTGTGGGGGCATGAATAGGTGCTGTGAACATGTGCACATTGTGTATTCACTGGTGACAAGGGGGAACTTTTCACAATCTCTCCATACTGTATATGGAACTTGACACGCCCTTTAAGTGGAGCATTCTGCTACCAACTATAATCTCCCTGAAACTAGTTTTCGAAAGTAGGCAAGTATGCCCTAAAGTCCAAAACATTGTAAATAAAGATCCCTTTCCTGTACTTTGCCTGCACAGGATATATATTTATTTGTGTATCTTCTCAACCAGCTTATTTCCTACTCCTGATGTTCTCTTTGTTCACATAAATTAAAAAGAAGATGAGAACAGAAGTATATTGTTTCCAAGAACAGTGACTGCATACAAGTGTGCACATGCCAAGAACCTGCAGAGAGCCAGGAGCTTCTCGTACACATTGCTGGCTGCTGAGTGTGCTGTTTGCTTACTTAGAAGAGAAAGGTATCTTAGAGCAACCAAACTATGGCTTAACAATAACCCAATGATGGGGAGTTCCCCTGACTTTCCCAGGTCTTGTGAAGGTGAAATCTTAAATTTAATAACTGGAAAAGTCCAAACACGGAAGCAGACAACGCTGTCATCTACCTCTTCTTGGTTTTGTAACACATTGAGGGACATTATCTAAGAAGGCCGATTCGATCCAGGGGAACCCCGGACCGGCTTGATGCCTGGGGCTGTCCCTGCAACCTCTGGGCTGTAGTTGGCAGGCTGATGCCATAAAAGTGTAAAGATAACTATAAAGTATTGTGTTCTGTTGTTAAACTAGAAGTCACAGCAAGCCTCACCCACATTCAGGGACTTGGAAAACCACAATGGCCCTTCTGGTTCATGTAGTCCCACAACAGAATGAATAACTGAATAAAACACACACACACACACCTTGTTAAAGTATAAGTTTAATACATACATATGTACGTACGTACGTACATACTGTACTCACCTGTAGGGTCCCCCATAGGCCTGTCCTCTTCTCCAGTAAAATCCATAGGGTACCTGTGAAAATAAATCATACCATCTCATTCCATGTAGCATCCAGGATGAAAAAATAAATAAACCAATCAGTCGTCTCCAGCGCATTGAAGAGCCGCAAGTGTGTTGACCGTGAATGAGGGAATCCGCGGTAGAGTCAGTTGCTGGCTCCTCCCTCAGCCAATCAGTTCCAGGGGAGCTCCGCACCTGATTGGCTATGCACGGCTCCAAAGAAGACCATGTTAAATAACAGAACACAAAACTTTATTCTTATTTTTACACTTTTATGGCATCAGCCTGTCACCCACAGCCCAGGGGTGGCAGGGACAGCGTCGGGCTTCAGTCCATGCCAGGGTTCCCCTGGAGGGAAAGGACCCCTTTATAGAGCATTCCTTACTTCCACAGGCACCCAGCCCCAGCTGTCCAGCCAGGGCAATCATGCTTTGGCCGGGATACCTATGGTAAAAAGTGTCCCCTGGATGTGGCATGACACCACTGGCTGTTTGAGCCCGGTGCTGGTTTCCAAAATACAGGGACTCCTGCTCCTTTTGTCCCCCCGTATTTTGGGAACCAAAACCGGGCCAAGAGTATGGTGCTGGTTATAGTAATACAGGGGGACCTCATTTCATTTCCCCCCTGTATTTCTGCAACCAGGACTGGCTCAATGAGGCCCGCACACCATTTTGTACAAATATTTATTAAATTTTCTATTTTTTTACACAGAGAAGCCTGTATGGATCTGACTGATACGTGCAGGCTACAGCCAAATACGCCTGGAAAATTAGGAGTACCCAGTCGTATTATGTGCAGATAATTTATAAAACTAGGGCAGGGATAGGGAACCTTCGGTCCTCCAGCTGTTGTTATATGACACATTCCAGCATGCCCTGCTACAGTTTTGCTATTTGGCCATGCTAAGGTTGTTGCAAGCCATGCTGGGATCAGGGGTTAAAGTAGGCAGGAATTGGGCAGAACTGCATTCCGTCAGTTCCAAAATGGAGGACGGTTCCGCCTCTGTCCGCCCACCTTACCCGGCTCCCACCCTCCCAAGCTTGCGGGCCGCTAGCTGGAAATTAGGGGTGTCGGATTCTGCCCCCCGTCCTCCCTAAACATGATAAAGGCAAAGAGCAGTGAACAGGCGGCAGAGGCTCTGCTTTACATTGGTGGTGAACTATGGGGCAACAGTCGGCAGCTTTGCATTTGTGCTGTTCAACTTCAAGCTCATGGGGACATGGCTTGCTGAGTTACGAATTTGGTACATTCACAAACTTAACACAGTGTCCCATTCACATGTAGCTTTCAGCTGCCAGTGCCCAGCAGCAGTGCCTCTTATACAAGTACCCAAGTCTGTATTCCTGTGCCCCTTCCTACGTACCCCAATCTGTATTCCTGTGGCCCTCCCTGCATACCCCAATCTGTATTCCTGTGCCCCTCCCTGAATACCCCAATCTGTATTCCTCTGCTCCTCCCTGCATACCCCAATCTGTATTCCTGTGCCCCTCCCTGCATACCCCAATCTGTATTCCTGTGCCCCTTCCTACTTACCCCAATCTGTATTCCTGTGCTCCTCCCTGCATACCCCAATCTGTATTCCTGTGCTCCTCCCTGCATACCCCAATCTGTATTCCTGTGCTCCTCCCTGCATACCCCAATCTGTATTCCTGTGCCCCTTCCTACTTACCCCAATCTGTATTCCTGTGCTCCTCCCTGCATACCCCAATCTGTATTCCTGTGCTCCTCCCTGCATACCCCAATCTGTATTCCTGTGCCCCTCCCTGCATACCCCAATCTGTATTCCTGTGCTCCTCCCTGCATACCCCAATCTGTATTCCTGTGCTCCTCCCTGCATACCCCAATCTGTATTCCTGTGCTCCTCCCTGAATACCCCAATCTGTATTCCTGTGCCCCTCCCTGCATACCCCAATCTGTATTCATGTGCTCTTCCCTGCATACCCCAATCTGTATTCCTGTGCTCCTCCCTGCATACCCCAATCTGTATTCCTGTGCCCCTCCCTGCATACCCCAATCTGTATTCCTGTGCTCCTCCCTGAATACCCCAATCTGTATTCCTGTGCTCCTCCCTGCATACCCCAATCTGTATTCCTGTGCTCCTCCCTGCATACCCCAATCTGTATTCCTGTGCTCCTCCCTGCATACCCCAATCTGTATTCATGTGCTCCTCCCTGCATACCCCAATCTGTATTATTATGCCCCAACCTGCATACCTCAATCTGTATTCCTATGTCCCTCCCTGTGTGGCCCAGTCCATATTCCTAGCACCCACCATGGTTGAGACATATGGGGGAAGGGTGTGGGGTCGTCAATCACAGGTGAGTTCCAACCCCTCTCCAGGGCCACTTTAAACACTGTCTGGGATGCGTAGTTCAACAACAGCTGGAGGGCCGAAGGTTCCCCATCCCTGCTCTAGGGGGGTTGTCTACTAAGTCTTGGGGAGTGAAAAGTGGATGGAGATGAAATACCAGATGATTGTCTCCTAACTGTACCTTTTCCAAACATAGCCTGCAACATGGCTAATTGGCAATTGACTGGTACCAGCCAATCAACTCCTACCTGTCATTTTTCAAACCCAGCCTGTAACATGGCAGATAGGAGCTGATTGGCTGGCTGTTTATCACTCTCCATTTTATAACTTTTTGAAGCTTGATACAAAAACATAAAATGCTGGGCGTTCCTCTGCTGCTGCCCCCTTCCCTCCCCTCCCAGAGCAAACCGCTCAGCAAGTGTAAAACTTGCCGAATTCGAACACTCCGAGAGTTTTCGCATGTGCATATTCGCCATGCGCAGACCCGAATGTCAGAGCACTGGCCATGCACCCTCTGTGGCAATAACAGGGCATGGCCTCGCCGGTAGTACAGCCATTATATGCCATTCCCCCTGACTGTGAGACCATGCACCCTATTTCCGGGCGTGCAAATGTCCTGCAGTGCCATCAATGTTGGAAGGTATGCATTAACAACATGGTCACCAAACAAAATAGACTGTTAAACTGGCCCACAGGAAACATGGAAAACCCTGTTGGGCCCCACGTTGTCCTCTAGGGATGAAGTTCCAGACTCTATACTAGTGCACTTGAGTTATACGTTATACTTATGTTACATTATACTGTACAGGACTATGGTGTATTTTCTTCAGTGCGCCTCCTCTGTGAAGAAAATATGTGCATTACTGTAATACTAATACAATTTAGTCTAAAGTCTTTAAAATATAAAGTGATACCGCTCATGAATAGTGTATGCCTTTGTGATCTGCAGAGTGTACAGTGTAGATAGCCATGTAAGTGGACCTAGCCAATATTGATATGTACAGATGGGGCCATTCTCATTGTGGTCGCTCGCGCATCCATTGCCGAGAATCGGGAACGCGCGCGCCCCATTCCTGCGGATGGCGCATGGTGGTAGTTGAGTTGGGAGCCACTCTGATGAGGACGGCCCCATCTGTATAAATAAAAAAATGTAGGCATGCAAATCATTAGAAGCTAGTGAGATCACCGGGGTACTAGTTCAGCTGATTCACTCGAGAACAGGAGCTCTCAGACTTCCTCTCTCAAATGGCTCTTAAGGTGCACACACACTGGCTGATATATCGGCTGTTTGGTTGAATGGTCAATATGTTGATGGATCATTGGCCAGAGTGTACTAGCCATATACTGTATCCGTGAACTGTGTAGTTTATAAATATATTGTGTTGGCTATGCAACACAGCCAATGCCCAATATATCTAAGGATATCGACACATCATGCTGTGTATTCAGGTCGACCTGTCAAATGCCCGTACACCTGTTCAGGAGCCGTAGGCAGAGGCTCAGCAGTAGACTACAGCGTGTGCTGTGTATTCACCTCTCTTCTTGCTGCTGGAGTTAGGGAGGGGGGAGGTGCGGTGGACCAGGGACCTTAGTACCTCCTCTCGACAACCATGAGCAGCTCGATAAATCTGCGGATATACCTTCTAGTGCAGGGGTGTCCAAACTTTTTGCGACGATGGCCAGATTTGGTGAAGTGTAAATGTGTGGGGGCCGACCATTCAGCCTGACATTCTGTGAATCATTGATCACATCTGAATGGTCCCCCACTCTACCCCCATTCACTCTATCCCCCAGCCTGCCCCTTCACTGTATTTCCCCCAGCGTGTCCCCATTCACTGTATGTCCCCCAGCCTGCCCCTCCTTCACTGTATGTCCCCCATTCACTGTATGTTTCCCACTCTGCACCCATTCACTCTGTCCCCCAGCCTGCCCCCCTTCTATTAATGTCCATCAGTGCCTCCATTCATTGTATGTCCCCAAGCCTGACCCTCCTCCACTGTATGACTCCCATTCACTGTATTACCCTCATTCACTATGTACACCACTCTGCCCCCATTCACTGTATGTCCCCCAGCCTGCCACTGCTCCCCCTTCTCTGACTGGCCATCACTGCCTCCATTCACTGAATGTCCCCCAGCCTGACC
The DNA here is from genome assembly GCF_055691185.1 of Crinia signifera. NCBI lineage: Eukaryota > Metazoa > Chordata > Amphibia > Anura > Myobatrachidae > Crinia > Crinia signifera. The sequence goes on from NC_139225.1 coordinate 119,004,451, forward strand.
CTCCTTCACTGTATGTCCCCCACTCTGCCCCCTCCCTTCTCTGTATGTTTCCCAGCCCCTTGTGTGAGCCAGAGGAAGGAGAGGCAAATCAGGCACTGCAAGGACAGGAGATGCTTGGGCTCCCGCTCCTGCCCTCCTCCGCTCTGCATGTGACGGGAGCAAGCTTCACCCTTGCTGCCCCCTCCCCAAACACTGCTGACACTGTGATTGTGGAGTGGGGTGATATACAATTGCAGCAGCAAGGGTAGGACACCAAACACATCTAACTGTGGCGGCCGGCACCTCCTCACTGCAGCAGACAGCAAGGTAAAGGCGCGATCGCCCCTGGTCCTGACTTTGGACATGCCTGTTCTAGTGTGTATCCAGCTTTATAAAGACCAATGATTATCTAATGACAATGAGTAAATGCCTTATTTAGCTTTCCCCACCAATGGTATTTTGACTTGTGGAAAGAATGAAGCACCTGTGCAGCCACAAAGCTATACAAAATTGCAATCTGAATGTAAGGGGAATAAGTATTATTGTTTTTAACACAAGTTAAAAAAACAACAAGCTTCAGTCCTCCTTGTTAATACAAATTACTTTTAGTAATTGTTTACATTGCGGACTCGTGAACACGCATATTAATGAACCATGAAGAAAATTAGTCACTAATGTGAGAAAATAACCAGTGACATTGTATGGAAGAAATGTGTAAAATGAAGGCTGGGGGCAAAACTACACATGTACTGTACACATGGCAAGCCTAACATACACATCTATACTATATACAGTATATTTATATATATATATATTTTTTCATATATACCAAGATTAATTTCTAGCCTATTTTTCTATGTTGACCATGAAATAAAAATAACAAAATAAAAATAATAACAGGATTTTTCCTAAAGGCATCAATTTTATCATGAGATTGCTCAGTACTCACTTCTTACTCCAATCCGGTCAATAGAATAAAAATAAATAAAGAAATCAAAGGAAACAAACAATGTTCTCTTGTTCTGATTGGTGCAGTAGTGATAGGTCACTCGCTGGAGTAATAGTTACACATGCACTAAAATTTCCACTTAGTCTCATTGTTGTATAATGTTTAATCGCTATAACCATAACACAAATGTTATCAATGTTTTAGTATTGATCATTGTTACTTGGCTCTTAAAATGTGTATCGTTAATGTTAATATTAGTCAAGCAAACGTCAAATTAGCCTCTTCCATTAATCACTTATTTTTTTTTATTTAAATGTAATGGATATAAATATATATATTGTGCTAATTATTTATGTATTTTTTGGTTACTCAGACATTAGCCATATCCGAAGCATTATCAGTTTGTATTTGAATTACACTATTAGGATAATGCTGGAAATCTTTTCTACTATCTTGCAGAGATAATGTTTATCTACAAAACCAACAGATAATATTTCCTGTTTCATTAATCATATATTAGAATACTTAAGAAGAGATAAGTTAGTAATGTTTAACATACATCTCCATTTACACACCAAAGATTAAATGTAAATAAATAAATAAAGATAAGTATTTACAGTCAGGGCCGGTGCTAGTGTGTTCAATGCCCCAAGCTAATTATACAATTGTGCATAAAGGGACAGTGTGCACCCTATTACAGCACATGTAGTGCCCCTAAATCATATTGCACCACATAGTAGAATACCTCATTCACATTATGACACACAATGGTTCCTGTTATTCATGTTAAATTGAGCAGTAGTGCCCCCTATGCATGTTACGACAGTAGTGCCCTTTATACACAATGCCCACAGTACTGTACCTTATACACATAATGTCCAAGAGAGTTATGCCCCAGTCAACATGCCACTCACAGTAGTATTGCACCTTACACATCACACACACACAGTAGTAGTGCCACACAGTAGTAGTAGTGCGATTTACACATAACTCCCACAGTAGTAGTAATGCCTACAGTAAAAGTGCCTCTTATACATATTTCCAGAGGAATGGTGGGGAGAGAGGGAGGGAGTTCAGTACTTACACAGGAGATCAGTGGGTGGATTGAAGACTAAAGAGCAGCCACTTAAAGCAGCTGGGGGGTGAAGGGAGGAGCAAGGGAGCCGGGGGGGGGGGGGGGGGGAGCCAGAGGGACCTGCATTGAGCTGCGTTTCACACTGCCACGGGCTGTGCTCTACAATTTTACAGGTACAGCGGTTGCAACAACTTTTTCAGCCCTGCATAGCTTTTCAGAGCTTGGCATACTCATTAGTAGAGACAGGATTATATGCAACAATAGAAGCTTGAAATATGCATGCAAATATGCACGAAAAATACTTAAAATATGCATGAAAAGTGTTAAAATATGCTACATTAAATAATAAAAAAAAGTAAATTTTTACTTATTTATTTAAAAATCAGCATACAATTAGTTGCAAATAAACCTCAAAAATAGGCCCACAGCATCTGCAGATGTCAGTATGCTGGCTGCTACAGCATACTGCAGCATCCAAAGCTCTTCTTGCATCAACTGCACGGACCCTCATCTCCAGCGCCGATGGATCAAATGTCAGCATAGCATGTAAGGGCGGCGCAGTGGAAGGCTTCCTCCCTGCGCCCCATACTCACTGTGACACAGCATTTTCTCTGTGCCGCGTGATGTCACAACCCTTCTGCCCTCCTCTTCTGCTGCAGAAGTCTGTCTCTTGGTGTAAAGTCCCAGGCCAGGGGCAGGCAAAGGTTCAGGAGCTTCAAAATGGCATCGCCCTGACTGACTTTTATCAACATGGGTTGGCAGCCTAGAGCAGTGTCAGTGTACATCCAAGGTTCCCCACTCTGCACACATATTGCCCCAGCCTGCACACTCTACTACTACCTGGCCAGCAGCAGCAGGTCAAAGCAGTGCTGTGACTCGCAGGTGGGAAGAGGGTGGGGCCTAAAATATGCACCATACCTAGATTTTAGGTAAAATATGCAATAACCAGTGAGAATGGGCAAAATATGCATATGCAAATATGCAAATGCATATAATCCTGTCTCTACTCATTAGCATAAAGTTATTTATGCTTATGGAGGCATTCTCATAGGTGAAAGAGCTTTCTCTCCCACAGTAGTCATCTGGCTCTAGAAACTGATACTGTTTGTCAACAATGTGTTGGGCCTAGAAAATGTGAAAGATGTCACAATGGGTCCAGGATGTAACGTGCAGGGACAGCAGTTGCATCGAAGGGACATTTTTGGTATGACAAAGGTCTGCTGCAATATGGACTTCACCTGGTGTGAATGACCCAGGTCTTGTTCACACTATAGGAAGGAGGCAGCATCATCTCCAAGGGCTTCTCACCCCCCTGATGATGCGCCACCACTCTGACCTGCCTCTCGATATCGTCAGCGACCCAGCTTATTGCTGGGTCACTGTGGGGAGCTTCACCTTGCAAATGAAGGGTTGCTCCCAAGATGGACCCGTGTACAATCACAGGTGCATCCCAACATTTGTGATTTGAAAGAGGTAATAGTGGTGATCTACCAACATCAATGCACTGAGACCTAATGCAGAATGTATTGATGAGGTGACTTGCACTGCATGGTGTAATCAGGGGAGTAAGTAATCAAGTAAGTAAGTAAACAAAAAACACTTTGCTACCGATATACTGTAATCCTGGACACAACTTTATTTATGGCTAGATCTGTATACTGTTTTGCTCCTTTTATGAATATGTATTATGCTCTAGACCAGTGTTTTTCAACCAGTGTGCCGTGGCACACTAGTGTGCTTTGAGCTGTTCTCAAGTGTGCCCCCACATCTAGAGATGCCCAAACCCATTTACAGCCACCACCAGTTCAAATGTTATTTACTGGTCTCTTCTTTTCATGTAAAGGGCCAATGTATTTTATTTTTGTTACCTGTGGGGATCAGTGTGATTGTTTTTAATGTGGGGGCCAATAGGTTTGTTTCTTTCCTGTGGTGGCCAATGTGTTTTGCCCTTTGGGGATCTTAGGGTGTGCCTTGGCAATTTTAAAGTCCTATTTAGTGTGCTGCAAGGTAAAAAGGTTGAAAATCACTGCTCTAGACCCTCCACTTGTGTCTGGAGGTAGTCTGCAGCACTAACATCTCAGCCTCTGAAAGGAAAGATACTGTAGGTGTCTGGTAAAGCTAGAAACCCCCCTGTCAGCCCATGATATTTATGATCCATTCCAGTCAGGATTCAGGAGAAGACAGCCCTAAAACAGCCCTGTATGTGTGCTTAATGATCTTCTGATGGCAAGAGACAGAGGTGACTGCTCAATATTAATCCTTCTGGATCTCTCAGCAGCTTTTGATACCATGGACCATGATATTCTAATTAAGTGCCTGAAAAATTTCTGAGGGTTGGATGGCACAGTTCTTAGCTGGTTCAAATCATTTCTAACTGGTAGGTAACAGAGAGTTTCATCTGAAGTGTACTCATCATCACCAGTGCCACTTCCATGTGGTGTCCCGCAGGGTTCAATATTATCTCCCATGCTTTTTACTGTTTACATGCTACCACTGGGTGAAATAATCAGACTCATGGCTATGCAGATGATACACAACTGTACCTGTCCTTTACTCCAGGTACCGAGAACCCAATACCAACCCTAAATGGCTGTCTAGCTGAGCTACAGGAGTGAATGAGTGCTAGTTGGCTGCGACTGAACCCTGATAAAACAGAGGTGCTTATTATAGGTCATGGGACAAGACTGCAGAAGAGCCAACCAACAGGACTTACGCTTGGGTGTGCAGAACTTCAAAATACGGAACATGTGTGGAATCTTGGTGTTGTCCTGGATAGTGGTTTGACACTTAAATATCAGGTATCAGCCACAATTAAATCCTCATTCTATCATCTAAGAAATATAGCTAGAATCAAGCACTTAGTTCCCTCAGCCTAAAGTCATACATGCATTTGTATCATCGCCCCTTGACTACTGCAATGCCATCTACCTCGGTTTCCCAGCAAAAGAATTGCACCGCTTGCAGATGGTACAAAATACAGCTGCCAGGCTATTAACCAATCAGCCCCGCTCCAGCCACATAACACCCATTCTGTACTCCCTTCACTGGCTGCCTATAAGATGGCGAATCATTTTCAAGATTGGCTTACTGACTTTTAAAGCTCTACATGACCAGGGCCCAAGGTATCTGCAGCAGCTTCTGATCCCTTATTGTCCCACTCGATTACTGCGATCGGTTGATGAAGGACTACTAATATTACCCATAATTCCCTGAATTCATCTGGGGGTCGAGCTTTAAGCGCTGTGGCTCCAACTCTATGGAACTCACTTACCCACTCAGTGCGAGAAGCTTCCACTCTGGAAACATTCAAAAATAGACTCAAGACTTTCCTGTTCACCCAAGCATTTCGCTAATGTCCCTTGTTAAGTTGTTAAGTTTTTTTTTTTTATTTTGTGCTGTAAAAGGCTAATGCAAGCACTTTCAGTCCTATTGGAGAAAAGTGCTATATAAATAATATTATTATTATTATAAAGCACTCCCCAATAACTGAAGTGAGATAGGGAGCTGACTACCTGGATACCTACAACGGCTGCATGTGTTTGTCCCAGCCACTGTATGGGTAATGGGTGAGCTGGATCACTCAATGATCCTATGCTTCGTGATTTTCCACAACTTGTGCCCTGAATGTATTTCTTGAGAAAGTCTCTAAATTTCATCTCCCGGCAGCGTTCTCCAGTAGTGGCGGGAAGATGGGTGTCAGCAGTGCGGTTACACAGTACATAGGGGTGTGGTATAACACACCGACAGTCAGGATTCCGACAGTCATTACTACGGCGTCAGAATCCCGACTGCACAGCGGGGGGAGCGCAATGAAGCCCCTTGCAGGCTCGCTGCGTTTGCCTTGCCGCGGGCACAGTTGCGAGCTGCGCTCGCCACCTACTTTATTATCCCTCTATGGGGGTCGTGGACCCCCACGAGGGAGCAGTCGGGATTCCGATGTCGGAGTAATTACTGTCGGAATCCCGACTGTCGGGGAGCCGTCCGGCACCCATACATAGCAGTGTCTTGCAGAGCTAGCTGTACAGAGGTCATAACTGTCACAACTGAAGGGCTGGATGAAGTCGTGTGGTGTGTAGCAACCGGAGACGGACCAGAGGAGGAAGGATTAAATCGTGCAGGTTTAATAATAGAATTCATAAATAGAACAATACACGCTTGAATACTTTGTTAAGTGGCAGTTTAGCAGTAATAAGAATTGAGCCGGCACGGCACTTTGTAAAGAAGAAAAAGTTCATTTAAATAATGACAGTTCAAGCACTGCGGACTGCAGGTTGGGGTCTTGGGAAATGAAGAAATCCGGAAAGAGAATGCACTTGATGGTAATGAGGGATCCTTGAAGACTGAAAGAAGATGGATGATGACAGAAGAATGGGAAGTAGCTTGGAAGCAGACGACTTGAAGAACTTAGGCCAGGAAGTTCAGGGATGCAGGCAGAGACCAGACTGTGGAGAGATCTGGCAGCGATGGGGTTAAGCTGAATCGAGACCAACACAGAGCACTGAAGCAAGGCACCAAGTCAGGAGAGGTGAGTCAGAGAGCCGGAGTCAGCTGGGAGCTGTGAACGCCTCTGGAGACTCTTTGTACTGACACTGAACAGGCCTAGGCAGATCCCCTATATCCCTAGAGGGCGGCTGCCATTGGCTGTCAGGTCAGTATGGGCGGAAACCTCAGACAAGGACCAATCTGCTATTTGCCCTTAATCAAGATGGCGGCGCCGGCCTCCCGGCGCCCCTACAGCACATACCGCTACACTTGCTGGCGTCCCACGCTGCCTGCTGCCCACCAGACTGCCACTGCCTGCTGCCGCTGACCTGGAGACCACTACACGCTAGCCGACGGCGGGCGCGAACGGGTGAGTAGTAAGCCCGCCGCGCACCGCCGCGGCTGCGTGTGACAGTACCCCCCCCTTTCTGGGTGACCCCAGGGCACCTACGCACCTTGTGTGGATTTCTTTGAAAGAACTGTCTCACCAGACGAGGAGCATGAGAATCTGCAGCATCAACCCAAGAATTCTCTTCAGGACCGAATCCAAGCCACTCTACCAGATACTGAAGATGGGTATTGCGGCAACGTGAGTCGATAATGCGCCTCACCTCGAACTCTGTTTCTCTTTCCGAGCCAATCTTGGGCGGTTTAGGCACCTTCTTCTGATATAAGTTCAAACGCAAAGGTTTCAGAAGAGACACATGGAACGAATTTGATATTTTTAAGGAAGGAGGGAGCTGTAGTCTGTAGGCCACCGGATTAATCACCTGAGTGATCGGGTACGGCCCGATGAACCGAGGAGCCAGCTTCATGGACGGTAACCGAAGGCGTATATGGCGGGTAGACAGCCATACTCGATCTCCAACCTTCAACTTAGGAGCTGCTCTTCTTTTCCTGTCCGCCATCCTTTTATATCGAGCGGATGCTTTGAGGAGAGCTGTATGGACGTCTGACCAGATCTTTGCAAACCGTTGTAGGGAAGAAGCAGCTGCAGGGACTTCGGACAATGATAGATCTGAGAACTCCGGAGATCGGGGATGCTTGCCAAAGACAGTGAAAAAGGGAGTGGTGCCGGAGGAAGAATGATAAGAATTGTTGTGCGCAAATTCCGCCCAAGGCAGAAGGTCTACCCAGTCGTCTTGAGAGGAAGAGACGAACAAACGAATGAAGGCCTCCAAGTCTTGGTTGACTCGTTCTGTCTGCCCGTTGGTTTGTGGGTGGAAAGCAGTGGAGAACTTGAGCTTGACTTGTACAGCAGAACAGAGAGCCCTCCAAAACTTTGCGACGAACTGCACGCCCCGGTCAGAAATGATCTCTTTGGGCAACCCATGGAGTTTGAAGATGGTGGAAATGAAGAGCTGAGCCAACACTGGAGCAGATGGAAGACCTTTCAATGGGAAGAAGTGCACCATCTTTGAAAAGCGGTCGACCACCACCCAAATTACTGTATGCCCTTTGGAGGGAGGAAGTTCGCAGATAAAGTCCATAGACAGGTGGGACCATGGTTCTGTTGGTATGGCTAGAGGTAGAAGAGGACCGACAGGAGACGTTCTGGAGGACTTATGCTGAGTGCACTTTACACAGGAAGCGACAAAGGAGTTTACATCGCGACGGATGGTAGGCCACCAGTATGACCGCAATAGGAACATTAAGGTCTTCTGTGCCCCGGTATGCCCTGCGAAACGGGAAGCGTGTGCCCAGGACAGCACTCTCTTCCGGAGATTGAGAGGAACGAAGGTCTTGCCTGGTGGAGGTGAAGGCTGGACTGTTACTTGAGCAAAGACCAGAGGATCGAGGATGGGTCGAGGAGGAGTCTCAAGATCAGCGGAAGTTTCAAAAGAGCGTGAAAGGGCATCGGCCTTGGCATTCATCGTCCCGGGTCTGAATTTGATTTGAAAATCAAAGCGTTCGAAGAACATGGCCCAGCGGGCTTGACGAGCTGTAAGACATTGGGCCTGCTTGAGGAATGAGAGGTTCTTATGGTCGGAGTACACCGTAATTTTATGTCGTGCCCCCTCCAGGAGGTACCGCCACTCCTCCAACGCTGATTTGACTGCCAGTAACTCCTGCTCTCCAATGGGGTAATTCTTCTCCGCTGGAAGAAACTTCTTGGAAAAGAAGGCACAGGGATGAAGCACCTGGTCCTCCCCTCTCTGTGACAAGATTGCCCCTACCCCCTCTGAGGATGCGTCCACCTCAAGAATAAAGGGTTTGTCGAGGTTTGGCTGGAGAAGGATTGGGGCGGAGACAAAAGCATCCTTTAGTTGTTGGAAGGCTTGAGAGGCTTCAGGTGACCACTGACTTGGATCAGAACCCTTACGGGTTAGAGCAGTAAGAGGTGCAGCAAGGGTGGAGAAGTTCCGGATGAAACGACGATAGTAATTTGAAAAGCCCAGGAACCTCTGGATGCCTTTGAGCGTGGTGGGCGCTGTCCAGTCTAAGATGGCTCTTACTTTCTCTGGATCCATCTCGATCCCAGTGCTGGAGAGGATGTGGCCAAGGAATGGAATGGAGGTAACCTCAAAGACGCACTTGTCTAGCTTGCAGAATAATTTATTTTGGCGAAGGCGCCGCAAGACCTCAGCTACTGTTTGCCGATGGAGATGGAGGTTCGATGAGAAGATGAGAATGTCATCGAGATACACCACAATGGAATGATACAATAAATCTCGAAATATGTCATTTACAAATTGTTGGAAGACGGCTGGAGCGTTGCAAAGACCAAAGGGCATCACCAGGTATTCATAGTGGCCGTCTCGGGTGTTGAACGCCGTCTTCCACTCATCTCCAGATCGTATACGGATCAAGTTGTACGCCCCTCTTAAATCCAGTTTAGTAAAGATGGAAGCCCCTCGGATTTTATCGAATAATTCGGTGATCAGAGGCAAAGGATAGCGGTTCTTGATCGTGATATCGTTCAGGCCCCTGTAGTCGATACACGGGCGGAGGGTTCCATCTTTTTTTTTCACAAAGAAAAACCCCGCTCCGGCTGGCGAAGTGGACGGGCGAATGAACCCCTTATCCAAGTTCTCTCGAATGTAGTCAGACATGACTTTGGTCTCTGGCAGAGACAAGGGGTAGATGCGGCCCCGCGGTGGGAACTTCCCAGGTATCAACTCTATCGGACAGTCCCAGGAACGATGAGGCGGCAGGGTATCGGCACCTCCTTTGCTGAAGACGTCAGAAAAAGAAAGATATGGTGTGGGTAACGACAAGGGTGGAGCTGGTGAAGATGAAAGACTGGAACCTCCTACTTCTTGAGGATTAGTTTGATGGAGTGGAATGACACGAGGCATGCAAGTAGTTAGGCAGTTCGTACCCCAGGCTGTGATCTCCATACTGGTCCAATCAATATGAGGGTTGTGCTTAGTAAGCCATGGTAGGCCCAGGACTACCTGGTGTGAGGACTGAGGAAGGACAAAAAATTCTAGAGTCTCTTGATGTAAGGCACCGACGAGAACTGTCACTGGATCGGTTTGAAGGGTGATTTGCCCGCTGCTGATGCGACTCCCATCTACTGCAGTGAGAGCCAACGGATGGGCCAAAGGTTGCACCGTCAAGGAATGTTGAAGAACGAAAGAGGAAGAAAGGAAGTTCCCGGCTGCTCCGGAATCTAGTAGAGCCTGGACCTTGATTTTTCCCTGAGGGCACACAAGAGTAACAGGAATGGTGGGCACAGTTGAAGAGGGAGATGAAAGCAGAACTCCTAACCTGGCCTCCCTCGGGGAGGTTAGGAGCGGTCGTTTCCCGGACGCAGTGGGCAGGAAGACAACAGATGAGCGGAAGAACCGCAGTACATGCAAAGATTCTCACGACGTCTACGGGATTTTTCTTCAAAGGAAAGCCGAGAGCGGTTGATCTGCATGGGTTCGTCTGGTGGTGTGGTTGTGGAGGGCCCAGGTCTAGGAACAGGAACAGCGTTGGTGGTGAGACGAGGGCGGAGACGGTCGGAGCGATTTCTCTCTAGTTGACGCTCCTGCATCCGTAGATCTACTTTGTTGCACAAGGAGATGAGTTCAGCCAAAGTAGCAGGAGAGTCATGGGTAGTTAATTCGTCCTTGATACGACCTGCCAGCCCATTCCAGAAGGCGGAGACGAGAGCCTCTTCGTTCCACTTTAGTTCCGAAGCCAGAGTCTGGAACTGCACAGCATATTGTCCCACTGAGCGACTACCCTGGCGAATTCTCAGGATCTCAGTAGCGGCAGACGACACTCTGCCAGGTTCGTCGAAGATGTGACGGAAAGAGGTCATAAAAGCTTCATAGTCATTGAGCAGGGGATCAGCACGTTCCCAGAGAGGGGACACCCAGTCCAAAGCTGACCCTGCTAGGAGAGACACAATATAAGCCACCTTTGCCTTGGAAGTAGGAAAGTGAGAAGACTGTAAGGTGAAATGCACATCGCATTGGTTCAGAAACCCACGGCATCCTTTCGGAGAACCATCATATTTGCTGGGGGTTGGTAATTGCATGTGATGAGGAACTATTGGTCCAGGTGTAGGAACAGGGACTGGAACCTCTGGAGCTGGAGCCACAGAAACTGAGGGAGCCGCCGGAGGCGAAGCCAAGACCTGAAGGAATTGAGCCACTTGACGTTGGGTAGCCTCCACTTGCTCCAGACGAGCCATGATGCTGTGAAGTGCGTCCGCCATGGAAGCCTGTTCTTCACCCGACTCCATCGGGTCAGTACAAACTGTCACAACTGAAGGGCTGGATGAAGTCGTGTGGTGTGTAGCAACCGGAGACGGACCAGAGGAGGAAGGATTAAATCGTGCAGGTTTAATAATAGAATTCATAAATAGAACAATACACGCTTGAATACTTTGTTAAGTGGCAGTTTAGCAGTAATAAGAATTGAGCCGGCACGGCACTTTGTAAAGAAGAAAAAGTTCATTTAAATAATGACAGTTCAAGCACTGCGGACTGCAGGTTGGGGTCTTGGGAAATGAAGAAATCCGGAAAGAGAATGCACTTGATGGTAATGAGGGATCCTTGAAGACTGAAAGAAGATGGATGATGACAGAAGAATGGGAAGTAGCTTGGAAGCAGACGACTTGAAGAACTTAGGCCAGGAAGTTCAGGGATGCAGGCAGAGACCAGACTGTGGAGAGATCTGGCAGCGATGGGGTTAAGCTGAATCGAGACCAACACAGAGCACTGAAGCAAGGCACCAAGTCAGGAGAGGTGAGTCAGAGAGCCGGAGTCAGCTGGGAGCTGTGAACGCCTCTGGAGACTCTTTGTACTGACACTGAACAGGCCTAGGCAGATCCCCTATATCCCTAGAGGGCGGCTGCCATTGGCTGTCAGGTCAGTATGGGCGGAAACCTCAGACAAGGACCAATCTGCTATTTGCCCTTAATCAAGATGGCGGCGCCGGCCTCCCGGCGCCCCTACAGCACATACCGCTACACTTGCTGGCGTCCCACGCTGCCTGCTGCCCACCAGACTGCCACTGCCTGCTGCCGCTGACCTGGAGACCACTACACGCTAGCCGACGGCGGGCGCGAACGGGTGAGTAGTAAGCCCGCCGCGCACCGCCGCGGCTGCGTGTGACAATAACATGTTGCTTGCATCTCAACAGCTACTGGATCTACAGCAGTTTTTAAGCTCCCCCAGTGCACAAGTGACAACATGATGTCATCAGCTCACTGCATAACTGGGAGCTGAGTTTAGAGACCCAAGAAGTCATCACAGGTTTGTTTTTGTTAGTTGTGATCTACTGGTTGAAACCCTGTGAGGTACCAGTACATTGCGATCTATCATTTGGCCAGGTCTGAGGTACAGACCGGGGATATATATATTCCTTATACTTCAGAAGACTGATTCCCTATTATTTTCTGTAAATGGAAGGTTTCATAATTGAAAACTACGAGATAAAAGTAATAACTATACACTGCAACAATAAAATATAGTCTTGTACCTGACACACCAAGAGAGGCACTACTCTAACATACAGACAAACCTTTTAAAATGTCTCATAACATAATCTCATCTTCTGTAATAAATGGACAGCAAGATACATTTACAATTCTGAGTCATGTTCAGCTGTTGACATTGAAGATAGTGGATTATACTAGAAATGACTACACTAAGGAATATTGTTTGTTTGCAGTGGAAATGGTGCTTGCAGTAAATCTCAGTCACTGTTTTCGACCCTAGCCTACCAAGTACAATAACCTCTGGCAGGATTTAATGACCACTCTCGTATGTCTGGCTAGTCCTCTTCAGACTTGACAACCCTACGTTTGGAAACTGTGGGTCTATCCATACAATACTGTATATTGCTGCACACTACTCCCCTTTCATTTCATGGAAACTGTAATTAAACTCAATGATCCAGATACCATTAAAGCATGAACTTATGGGCCCTATACACGAGCTGAGGAGTGTTCTGAGCAAAACTACTTCGATCACAACACTCAGTCTCTCAGCACACAGCGCTGCAGAGCGCAGTGTGCTAAGCGAGGTGTCAGGGTCTGTGTTGAGAACACTGGCCCCAACCGATTTATAACCTAAATGTTATTGAAAGTGATTGTTCTACGATCCTTTAAGTATTAATCGGGGTAAGGCCAACAGTATCTAACAATACCATCACTAGTTGGACAATAATATAAATACCCCCTGCTATTCCCAAAAGAATGAGTGTTCAACCATCAATTAAATCTCTTAGAAAAGAGAGATGTATGTTTACAAAGGTGGATTTGGAGAGAAAATCTTATCGCAAGTGTGTGGATTCAAGATGATTTATTGTGTGTCGAAGATTTGTAAGAAACTCAAACAACACAATGTTGTCTCAGCACATACATTGTGTAAAGTCATTTGAGCCACTGGAAGACAAATAACACAAATGTCATTGGTTTTGTGAAACTGGGAACACAGGGGCAGATTTTTATTAAGCTTGGAGAAGAGATAAACTGGAGAAATAGCGGAGAAAAGGTAAAAGGAGATAAAGCACAGCCAATCAGCTGTGTTTGAAAAAGACAGTTGGGAGTTGATTGGCTGGTGCTTTATCTCCTTTTACCTTTTCTCCGCTTTATCTCCAGTTTATCTCTTCTCCAAGCTTAATAAATCTGCCCCACACTGACATGTCGCCTCACCCCTAAATGCCATGATTCGTGGGTCCTCGAGTAACGCATGGTGCTTAGTGGTGCAAATTTGCATCATTAAGGCCTGTCCCCTTTTGATTGCCCACAATTCCCTGTAAAATGTCCTCATCCTATTCGCTTCAGTGGGAAGCAGGCAGATTACAGGAGTTCTGGCCACAATTCCATGGCTGAGAAGGACTTACCGAATAGTCAGGAGTCTCCCATCACTTTTGTGAGCATAGGCAAATACAGTATGTCAACAACCCAAGACATCTCATTATGTACCCCCAAAACAATGAGATAATTTAACAAATGTAATCAGGACCATAGCAGGGCGAAAATTCTCCTCCTGCTCCCCTGTACATGTGACATCATAATGAGAGGAGATATGGCCACAGACTAAAATGAAGCTGAACTCCCTGAACATCCATTGGACGATCTTGGTGACTCATCAGCAGCTCTACAGGCAATCTGCACACCACATCTAGGTGCCACACAGCAGCAATGGTATTGACCAACAGGCCCTGTCCACTGTTTACCCACCCTAGATATGGTCCTGCGTCTAATACATCATAACTTGTTTTAATTACTTTAATACAGTATGTAGCTTCCCTCCTGTTTGAAGCCCAGCATCTCCCGATTGCCTGTCTACTTCCTCCACCCCTTCCATTGGTACAACTATACAACATTCATGAACTTAACTTGAGAGCTCTTTGTTATTCAGTAACACTGTAATTTTAAAGATAATGACATACTGTACTGTAGCTAGGATTCAAACCCAACGCCTGTGGCATTATCGTCAGATGCTCTATTCATAAACTGATAATCTGACATTGCATAGAAAGCTAGAGAATTCGTTTTAGAGAAAAGTATTTGAAGCTCACCTTGTATTTCATACAAACTGGTCAGCAATGCAGCTACTCACTTACAATGCTGATAATTTGTGCTACAAAGTACAAGTAGCTTCATATAGTTAGAAACAAGGCCGTAATTAGGTGTGGGTGAGCAGGGCTTCACCAAGAACAGGCTCTGTGGGCACACGTTTGCCCACCCCATTCCATGCTCTATTGTACCCTGCAGCAAGTAGCAGGGCAGTAGTTCCCCCTACAGTGTCCCAGACTTCAGAAACCCCTGTTCCCTGTACAGGGGAGCCGAGAGAGGGGGGGAGCAGGTACTAATTACCCGGGCCCAGGCTTGCTGAAGGGGCCCCACAGGGGCCCTGGTTCGACCCCTCCCTTCCCCCTCCGTCCCTCCCGGGTATCACCAGTAGCACACACTTCTACAGCATGTGCTGTTCTGACAGCAGGCTCAGCATGAGTGTCTCACTGACAGCGTGAGAGGTCATGCTGAGCCTGCTGTCAGCACAGCACATGCTGTAGGTGTGTGCTGCTGCTGAGATTACAGTTTTTAGAGTTTTCTTTTACCCACCTCTAAACATTTTGGGGGTGTGGCCTAAGTGTGGGAGGTGCCCACACCACCCACACTTAGGCCACACCCCCAAAATTTTACCGGGGCCCGGCATTCCTCTCGGCTGCCCTGTCCCTGTAAGTGACATCACATGCACAGGAGAAGGTGAAGGGGCCAGCACTTGTTACAATGCTGGTTAAATTCTCATGCAGAATAAAATAGCTCAATGTCAATGAGGGGTTTAACAGGTATGGCAGTATATTGAAATGTGTTTTATAAAGGGTGTATAACAAAGAGCTATTTTAATTGCAATAATGTATTATAAAGAGGATTTGTGTACAGTTGAATGTACAAGTATGTATATATATATTTATATTTGTTGTGTCTGGCACTCACACTTTCTGTAGATATGGTTACTTTACCCAGTTCCCTCTCCAGAGGGTGTAGATATTGAGAAGATTGAGCGGCACTCACAGGATTTGTGCAAGTGCTGAATTCTATGTTTTGGTTTATTTTTAAACCATCATCATTCCTGATGATAGTTTTAGAATAAATTCAGCGCTACATACATAAATACAATACATTCAACTGTACACAAGTTTATTCCTTCTTTCAAATCCTATGACTGCCACTCGATCTTCTATCTATCTATCTATCTCTTTACCTATAGCTGTCACCATTCTTGCTGTGTTGATTACCTGGTACACTGTTCATCTGCTACAAAAGTAAAGACCACAACTTCATTTATTTATTTATTGAAAAAGCTGTCAGTTGACGGCGAAACATGTCAGGGAGCACCTGCTGATTTTATTGGGTTTACTGGCTGGAATCGGATACCCTGTCTTGGAGGAACAACTTGCTATACAATTTCTGGATCATTAACTGGGCTACAATACATCTATTGTTTCGAATTTGGGACACCACCACCTGCACAATAAGGAGTACAAGGGCGCACATCGTTGAGGATACCCACAATTCATCGGGTCTACCATCTCCCTCCAGCGCTACTTATCCGGCAAGGTTTATGGACCCCATAACAACTTAGCCTCAAGTTATCTAAATCCAGCTACCACAAGTACCTCCATCAAAGGACGATAATACGGGAATCCATGCCAAAAGTATAACCCACTTATTCTTATTTTTATTAATCTAAAGTATTTTTTTTGTATTTTGTTCAATTATGTCTGACCATTCACATCAGTCCCTGCCCCAGTGGAGCATCTGATCCAGTGTATGTGCTTCCTTGTCAAATTATATAATATTTAGGAAAACAATTCGGTGGAAAAATAACGGTGCAATCTGAACTTCTACTGCTACTAACTATATAGTCCATATCGGTAAAAAACATAATACATATTGCACCGTGTGTCTGCAACTTGCGATGGCAATGCACACTCTGCGGTGTTGGTCTCACAAGACTGGGGGCAGCTCCATTTTGACTGGAAAGTGTGCAATTTGGTATAAGCTAAAATCATACATAGGGGGGTATTTAGACCGGATCACACGGGTGGAAATTTGCAGCCTGAGTGATAATCAATAGACTGCGCATGTGTACGGCCCATAGTACGTATGTGCGATGCCATCCCGTGGTAAATCCTGCTACTTTTTTAATCACTGGCCGTACGCACTTTGATTGCCATGAAGATGGCGTTTGGGGGTGTAACCGGCTGTTTTCTGGGCGTCTCAAGGAAAATGTAGGCATGCCCATGCATTTGAATGGAAGTCATGTGATGTTAGCTCCGGCCCCCAACAGCCTGTTTCTATTGAACCCACAGAGTAAGTCCTGGGCTACACATAGACTGCACACATAGCGTTGGTGAGCAGCTAAATGTGCCTGCTAAGCGATTCGCAGGCTTCCGCGGGACCAGTTTACCCTCTGGTTGGGCAGCACATACCTGATTGCAAGGCTCTGCAATTTAGCAAAGCAGTGATAAGGTTATATAACCCCCATAGTCAAAACCGCACTGTGGGGGTGCACCTTAAGTGAATCCAGGAAGCAACCAGACCAAAATGCTTTCTCCTTAGTGACCCAGGACCCAGAAAACCATATTATTTTTTTACTTAGTAGAACACTGCTAAATGGGTCCATTACTGAAAAAACATAGACAAACTATTGTTTCCGTATGTGTAAAGGACCTACAGATTTCATCTTAATGCATAAACTCCTATACAGTATATTTTAGAAACTGATAGTATTAAAAGTTACTGTGTGAGTCCCTGATAATAATCCATGATTGCATCATTGTAATAGGGACATTTCGATTCACTGTGTTACGCCCTGAATGTCATCTTAGTACTACATCATTACACAATAGGAACTTGACGTGTTGTTTATTTACCACTGAAGTCTGGCAGAATTCCTGTTTGCATTGGACGAACAATAAGACTTTCTGGTTTGGATTCTTACTGAATGAAATGGAAATGACAGTGCAGTAAGGGGAACGTGGTTTTGCTATGGATAGTAGTGCACTTACTGTTCAATAATATGCAAAAATACCGCTTTATGATATCTATTATTCTTTAAAAAAAATGATTAATGGCTGGATAAAATAATTAAAACTATTCTGTTTCTCTGATACTTATTTATCAAATTATAAAAGTAAAAAAAAATAATACAGATTTGACACATAGGGAGTATTACTATTTTTTTTACCAGAGCAAAGTCGTTAATTCAGAATGAGCTTTATATTTATTATATTGCAGCACAGTAAGGTGCAGATGTGCTAAGCCTTGGCGAGTGATAAAGTGGGAAGAGATATTGGGCCTTATTCTAGTTCACTCTTTCTGACAAAATCCTTCTTAGATGGACAAAACCATGCGCACTGCAGGTGGGGCAGATGTTACTTTTGCAGAGAGAATTAGATTTGGGTGGGGTTTTACTTCAAAGTGAGATCTATATTGCAGTGTAAAAATAAACCAGTCAGTATTTAACCTGTACAGAAACAAAATAACTCACCCAAATCTAACTCTCTCTGTACAAGTTACATCTGCCCCACCTGCAGTGCACATGGTTTTGTCCATCTAAGAAGGATTTTGTCAGAAAGAGTGAACTAGAATAAGACCCATAGTAACAGCCAATCAGATCCTAACTTCCATGTTACCGGCTGTGTAACATAGAAGAGAAGGAGGAAATGGGGGAGCAGACCAGGATGAAGCTGAGCTCCTAGGACTAGGGTGGCCAATATCGGGATCGGCGGGATCCTGGGATTTGGCCGCTAAAATGCCAGGATTTCAATTAGCCCGATTAGACTGCACATGCCGCACACAGCCGCACAGGCCCCTCCTGCTCGCCCTCCCACTCTGACTGCATTGCCCGCCTGGCTCCCAGCTTCACTGCGTGCCCATCCAACCGGCTCCCAGCTTCATTGCCCACCCTCCCGGCCCCACCGCACCGCACATGTAAGTAAATATGCGGGGCGGGTTTTTTTATTACCGAAAAAATGTAAATATAAACCATAAAATATATCATGCGCTTTAAGCAGCCTGAGGTACCTCTTCCAAATATTGAAGAACCACTTCAAGACCTACAACACCACAACAAATTATAGAGGGTTCTTTGGGCGCTTGTGATGTACAATATTTCCTTTGGTCCAAATATTTCCGGATATTGTTACCCAAAAAAGAAATATACAATAGTGTAACACTGTGAGACTTTGTTAAGAAACACTCAGTTCTTTAAAAATAAAACTCATATCAAAATTTTTGCTCTTGTTGAAAAACAAATCAGTCGCCATGGTCCATTTTCTTCCTTATATCCGAATCACTCAAGATAAAAATATAGGAGCAACAACTTCATAGTGCAATAACGTTTTATGGTTTTAAGAAAATGGGTGCAGTGTGTGCACCCCTGGGACTCAGGGACCCATGTGCACTGCACACGCTGCACCCATTATAAATATGCCAGGTGGCGATGCCTAATGCAGTGGTCTTCAATGGTGGGCAACTCTGACCCTGCTTAAATTGCTATGTTAATTTTCTGATTAAATATACGAATAACGGAGTGCCTGCAATAGGCATGTAGTGGGTTAAACATCCCCATCTGCGTGTCATCACTGACAGGCATGTGACTTGGGGATCCTATAGGCTGAGTGGGTTTGGCTGGGATTAACTGAATATAGGGGCAGGAAGGGGAGGAGGCTTCCTCTTCTTCCTGCTGAAATTCTAGGGGGTGGAAGTGCGTTCCCCAGCTCCCCAGTGCGGCGTATTATAAGGTACCTGTGGCTGTCCCCTCAGCGGTTATGGCCTCCTCAGCCTCAAGGCCCAGGCGCTCCGCTCGCCGTCCTGCCCGATTTTTGGGCGGTCATAGCCGCGATGATGTCGACGGGCCCTCCCTCCCTACACCACCTCCGGTGCTGCCGGCTGCTCGCCGCGGGTCCCGTGGGGTAGCGCGCGCCGGTGTGGACTCTGTGCCTGACCCGGCAGCGCGAGCTCCATTGCGGCCTGCGGGAGGGCGTGCTGGCCGCACGCGGCGGGGTGGGGGTGCATCATCAGGGTGCGCCGGCCGGGGCTCCGGGTCCGGCGCGTATGGCGGTGCTAGGGGGTCTGCTGGAACTCGCGGTGCGGCTAGAGGTGGCCGGGGCACTCGGCGGGCGGCATCGCTGTCCCCGGCGCCCGGCTTCTGGCGTGCATACGCGGCATGGCAATGCAGCGCGGGGCAGCAGGCATGTCCCTGAGGGGGACACACAGCGTGAGGACCCATCGGCTAGGTCCAGCCAGGGTGGCCATAGCGGGAGACAGCGGGGGGGCTCCTACCTGCCCCCTCAGCAGGATTATGTTCCCAGCTGGTCACGCCGGGATAGCCCGCCACAAGGGGGCAGTGGGGAGGCAGGGACTGCGGGGAGGGTTACTGGCAGGAGGCGGGGGAATACAAGACGTGCAGGTCACCCGGAATCTGTTGAGGGTGCTGAGAGGGGCCGCACGCGGGTACCCCCTGCTGCTGCTTTTTGACCCCTCGCTGCTGTCCTCGGCCCTCTCCTCCGTGGCCTGCGCTCTGGGTCCCCTGGCTGATAGCCTCTCCCCTGAAAGTGGGGAACCCAGAAATAGGAGAGGTAGGGGCTCAAGGGCCCATGGAGAGCCCATGCCGGGCTGCTCCCAGTTCATGCAGGCAGTCAGGGATATGGGTTCAGCAGTAGCGGCCATGGAGGGCCTGTCCACCACCGCTGGACAGACCCAGCGAACAGCTAGAGGGCGAAGGAGGTCCGGTAGGCCGAGGCGTCGGTCCCCCGGGCCCTACTATGACGAATCACCTCTACCCCTGGAAGGAGATGATGACGCCGTGGACACCAGTGCGGACACGGATGATGACGACACATGGGCAGCACAGCCAAACTCCTCAGGTGAGGCCTCGTTTGAGGATGATGCAGGCTCATATCGGGGTACCTCCTCTAGTGGGTCACGGAGCAATCGCTCTTCCTCGTCAGTGGGTGGGTCGGATGTTGGGAGTTCCGCTAGGGCCCGCAAGCGCGTAGCTAGGTACACCAAGAAGGAGGCGGGTGCGGCAGACTAAGCGCAGGAAGATCTCCATGTCCCGTAGAGAGTGGAAGAGGCGAAATTTGCCCGCGGTAGTCCACTGCGATTATACTGCAGTGTGTAGAGGTTTGGGCCACGTCTATATCAATTGTTCGGGGAACCACCCCGCCTCCAGCTGCTTTCGGGGTCCCCGCCCCTCTAGAGGGGCGGCAGCAGCTACACCCAGAGCAGCGATAGGGCGCATTCCCCGGTGAAGATGGCAGCCATGGCCGAATGGCTCCACCGTTACCCAGATAGGGAGGTAGCCACCTTTCTGTTTGAAGGTTTTAGCATAGGGTTTGTTTTACCGGTTCGGGGCGAAGTTCGGGGCGGGTCTTATCGTAACCTGCAATCCGCCCGTTCCCTCCCCGAGGTTTTGAGAGAAAAGGTCGACAAAGAGATTCAGATAGGGTGGATTGTTGGCCCTTTCCCCCAGCCCCCGTTAGAAAACCTAGTTATTTCTCCAGTGGGGGTGGTCCCTAAGAAGGCCCCGGGGAAGTTTCGCCTCATACAACATTTGTCTTACCCAGCGGGGTTTTCTGTCACCAGAGGAATATTGTTCGGTGACTTATCAGTCATTTGACGATGCCCTGGCCATGGTACGGTTGTTTGGACAGGGAGCACTCATGGCAAAGATAGATGTTGAGTCTGCTTTTAGGCTGCTCCCCTTCCAACCCAGTGCATTTAGGTTCATGGGCTTTCGCATCGGAGAGGAGTATTTCATCGACAAATGCCTGCCGATGGGGTGCTCTGTATCTTGTGCGTTTTTTGAAAAGTTCAGTACCTTTCTGCACTGGTGTGTCGAGAGTTCGTCTGGGGGGGCGGACTCGCCCACTACCTTGATGACTTTCTGTGCGTCGGGCCGGCCGGCTCCGATCGCTGCACTTGCAAAGTGATTCCCATGGGTAGGCTGTTTTGTAGGAAGCTGGAACGGGCCACTGCCGGAGTGACTAAAACGCACCACTTAGTTCGCTTGTCCACTGAAATTCGGCGAGACTTAGCGGTGTGGTCCTCCTTTTTGGAGGACTTCAATGGTGTGCGGATTTGGCTTGCTCCGACCGTTGCGAACTCAGAGCTTCAGTTGTACACGGGATTCGGCTGCTTCCTGGACGGTCACTGGTGCGCCGAGGTGTGGCCCCGGGAATGGTCCTGTGACGGCCTCACCCGGGACCTCTTGCTGTTAGAACTGTTTCCCATCATGGTTGCCATGGAAATCTGGGGTTCGCACCTGGCGAACAGGAGCCTGCTGTTCTGGTGCAACAATTTTAGCACCGTGCACGCTATTAATCACCAGAAGGCTAAATCCCTCTTAGTGTTGAGAGTCCTTGCGCAGCTCTCCCTTCAATGTCTGCGTCATAACATATTGTTTAGGGCTCAACATGTTCCCGGTATTGTGAATGAGATAGCCGACGCACTTTCCCGTTTTCAATGGCAGCGTTTTAGGGAACTTGCTCCTCATGCTTATATTGTTGGGATGCCCTGCCCCTCTTATGTTTGGCAGGTGATCGAGCCCGACTGGAGGGGTTAGCGGAGTCCTCTTTAGCCCCCGCTACACTGCGAAGCTATCGGCAGGCCTGGGCGGAATGGGACTCGTTCTCAGGAGGGGATGCGCAGCCAGGTAGGCGGGGGGCAGCAGCGTTTGTTGTCTTTTCTTTGGTTTTTATATAGCACAGGCAGTGGCGTAACTAGAAATTTTGCTCCCCCCTGCCAAAAAAATTTTGGCGCCCCCCCTCCTTCCTTCCATTTTTTGGTAAAAGAAACAGGACAGTTTCTCAGCAATTCGGCTCTCAATAAAAACACCCCCCCCCCCCCAAATTAAAGAAAAACACAAAGAATTTATGAAGAACCTATAGTGTGCCCATTCCAAAAAGGTGTGTGGCAATGCTTATTAGACAATATGCAAAACACTGTAATGTCTATTACATATTATACCACACACCATAATGACCCTTAAGGCGATTGCGACCAATCGGCCCAAGTCGTCCCTCCCTGACATGCCGTCGGGTCCGATGCGCGCTCCCATGCGCAACTGACCCGACCAGGTGGTCGGACCGGTAGGCCGTCCGACCACCCGTTTCTCCTGGTGGTGAGGCGGGTGGGAAACAGGGACGCTTGCAATCCATCACAACGAATCGCATGCGTCCCTGCCGCCGGGAAGGTCCTCGCAGGCTATCGGGTGTCCGTACACTGCTGCGAGACATTGCAGACAGTGTATGGACACCTTAACACATCGCTATCCATACACACTGGGCAAAAATGCCCAGTGCGTATGGACCTTTAGTGTGAGTGCCAATCCACAAATAAGATACCCCCTTCAGAGCTGACAGGGGGGCCTTGAGGTATATATATGTGTGTGTGTGTGTGTGTGTGTATACACATATTTTATTGTCGAGAGATCCTGCGTTACCCAGAAATGTTTCTAATACATACAGGATATACACGCACACATACCATACAGACACCCACAGGACTTACATGCACATATACCATACAGACATGCATCACATACACGCACATACATACATACATACACACAGGACATGCATGCACACATACAGTAATCGCACACATACCGTACAGACACGCACACATACCATAGACACACACAGGACATTCAAGCACACATACCATACAGACACACAGGACATACACGCACACATACCATGCAGACACACAGGATATACACGCACACATACCATATACACACACACACACACACAAGACATACAAGCACACATACCATACAGACACACAAGACATACACGCGCACATACCATACACATAAACACACACACACACAGGACATACACGCACACATACCATAGACACAAAAGACATACACACACATGGCATACAGGCACAGATACCATACATACACACACACAAAGCATATTTATAAATATACACAAGCTATAGACACACATAGTATACACAAAGGACAAAAACACACACACACTCACACATAGCATTTAAACAAAGTATACATACATTATACATACAAACAGCATACTTACAAACACCAATACTAAAACAAATAACCCCCACAAGCAATGGAAGGCACCCAGTTTCCACATACCCAGCCCTCCCCCTTCCCACTGCAGCTACCAGTACAACATAGTGCTCACTGGGCCACCAGCATACATTAATGGTGCCCACATTCTTAAGTTCACCCCCTGCCCATGCCCCTCCAGCTGGCACCCACAACAAGGGACACAGACCTGTCAGTTGTCCATTCCAGGCAGGTTAATATTCGTGTCTCAGGCAGCCCCATGCGTTGTAGACACATAGAGAAGAGCTTCCTGAGTGCCGAGGATCTCTGCGCTGCAGCGCCACCTACAGGCAGCTCAGCAGTACATCCTTAGCTTTCTCCCAGCAGCTTGCACAGGACAGCCTTCGGCTCCGAGAGAGCCGTGACCCTCCTGCGCCCCAGTGGCGCCGGCTCCCCCCCGCGACCGCTGGGGCTGCCTATGCCTAGTTACGCCACTGAGCACAGGCAAATCCAGGGCAGTGGCGACTCGATACTTAGCGGGCATATCTTTCTTTGCTAGGCTCAAGGGTCGTCCGGATTTCACTAAGGGTTTCCTAGTTGTCAAGGCCATGAAGGGCTGAGCCCGGGTGGTACCGCCCCCCCCGGATTGTCGTCAGCCGATTGATGCCTCTCTTCTTCAAGATTTGCTGGAAGGAGTGGGGCATTGCGCTAGCTCTGCGTTCGAGGCGCTGCTGTTTAGATTAGCTTTTTCCATGGCTTATCACGGAGCCTTTCGGATATCGGAACTGGTTGCCCCCTCGAAGACTAGAGATGCAACCCTACTTATGTCCGACATACGTTTAGAGGGTGGGGCTTTATGGTTTAGGATTAGGAGGTCCAAGACCAACCAGTCAGCCTGGGGCAAATGGTCGTCCATGGCCCCCGTTGCCCCGGATTTAGTGTGCCCAGTGTCGTTAGCATCCTTATATATGCAGGTGAGGCCACACTCAGGGCGATCCTGGCTTCTGCATAATGACGGCTCGCCCGTGACATTGTACCAGTTCAGGTGGATGCTGGGTCGCTGTCTGTCACGATTGGGCCTGTCCCCAGGGGACTTCGGCACACATTCCTTTCGCATAGGTGCCGCTACTGCGGCGGCTGCGGCTGGCTGGTCGGTGGCGGACATTAAATCCCTAGGTAGATGGCGCTCAGCGAGCTACAGGAGATATACAGATAGCGCAGGCCTTATGCTTGCTGGCGAATCGCCAGCAGCATGCTGCTGGCGATCCGCCAGCAACACGGCGCGCCATCTGACTGAGACGCGCGTGTGTCCCCCACGCACGCGCGACTCAGTATCCGGGCGGCCGGCCGGCGAGGCGGACGCAATACTGTCCGCCTCCCGCTCGAGGGGGGCTGGGGGGACCCGAGGAGGCTGTGGGGGGGTGCGGGCGCCCGGTGTGGGCACCGGGCGACCGAGGGCAGCACCGTCGGAAGGGGACGCCATCGCCATCCCCTGCAAAGATGAGCCCGGCCCCATCTGTATCAGACCCCACCTTCTGCCCTGAGCGTTGCTGTGCTTTCTTGTTTGACTGTCATGTTTGATGGATGGTCATTTGTTTCCCCTACCCTATGTCCACCCTACTCTGGGCTTAACTACGCTCTGCTCTTGGGCCAGCGTCCGGAGTTTTCTCGCTTTTTTGCCTGACCTGGTGGACTGAATCTGGTGCTCCTCAATTTGGCTATAGTCTAATTAAGAGTCCCTCAGCAGGTCTAGTCGTTTTTCTCCGGCCAAGTACACCTTTCACCCCCTTTTCCTTTCAAGTACCTTACCCCTTCCCCTTGTTTGTCTCTTCCCCATTGTGTCCTGGTATGGCTTCAATCGTGATTGGAGCATGTCTATTGGCACTATTTATTTGTGCCGTGAATTAGTTATATCAAATTAGTTTTTTTCTTTTTGGCAGATCCTCCTAATAAATAAAGGATAAAGGTGCTCACAATTAAACAGTCCATTCTAACCCCCATTTCCTTTCTCTTGCATCTCTTCCCTTGTAGGTCGGGGAATCGATAGGCTCCAGGTGTGGGTAGTCGGTCATTCTTTCGTTTATTGGGCGGCTAGACTAGCTAGCGCAGGTAAGGGTCCCTCCTTTGCTTGCAACTGGTTAGTCAGGTGGTTAGGAGTCCGGGGCATGGGGGGCCCTTAAGGAATTCCTTTTGATAAACGTCTGCAAGTACGGATTGCCCTCAGTCCTAGTTCTTCATTTAGGAGGTAATGACCTTGGGAAGATGCCTCAGTTGGATCTTCGTAGCTTGATCTTGAGTGATCTTGCCGCCATTATCACAGCTTGGCCTGACTGCACCATTGTGTGGTCATTTATGGTTCGCCGGCTTAGATGGAGGGGGGTTAGGAATCCCAGGGCAATTGATGAGTCCAGGAAGAAACTTAATGCTGCAATAGCTCGGTGGGTGATGGCTTCTGGAGGGGCAATGGTCTCTCATGATAGGATCAGGTTTGGGTGTAAGCACCTCTTCCGGCCTGATGGGGTTCATCTGGATGATGAGGGCCTCTTTATGTTCCTGGAGGATCTGTTGGTAGGCATTGAGTCTGTAGTTTAGGTGGTGGCGGGGCGGGGTATCCAGTTAGACCCCCCGCTTTGGCGGGAAAGAACGGCAGTTTTAATAAATTAGTTATATATTAGGTGTTGATTTTGCATACATGGCTTGTTTTCGGTGCACTCACCTCTCATTGACTTAGGCCTGTTGCTGTGACACCCGTGTAGGGGTCAGTGACCTCACCCGGATGGGTGGGTAGTCAAGACAGTAAGGTTGAGTTGGATACCGCTTGTTATGAGTTAGGCCAGTTACGTTTGAAGTTGGGGTGGAGTTTAGTTTAATAGCCGTTCTTTCTTGGCCACCATTAATAAATTAATCAATTAATTCAAATAATAAAATTAGTTTAAAATTTCCGAAAAATAAATCAGTTAACAATTTCTGCCAAACCTAAGTCTCCGAGTCATTATTTCAGGTTTATATAGTACTAATGTTAAAGTGTTAAGGTTGAACATGCTGATGAAGGACGGGTAAGATGATGGGATGTTTATTGTCTTTCTACATTGTTCTAGACATGTTATGGCGGTATACTTGTTGTTATATTGATAAGCAAGCTCATAAACAGATCATTTCTGCTATCTTATGATAGCAATTATATCTGCACTCTGTATTGTTTCCTCATTCTGTAGATAGTGATTACAAGCTTTACACATCTTCCATTTACAGGTCATGCAATGTCAAAGCACCTGCCTCACACTCAGCACTGCTCGGAGATGGCTTTTACAGAGGGTCAAGCCTTTAAACGGACAACAGTCACGAAGGAAGAAAAATAGAATTGTTTACATGAAAATACTTTACTAAAACGTTCAACAGTGATCTATAAATAAACACAACAGAGGTGGGGCCTACTCGGTACATGTAATCACATGTGTAGTCACTAGAAGCCGGCTGGCCCCAGCGCGATCCACATTGATCAGGGCCTGTCTGGAAGGCTGCTTCTGTGCTGACAATGCCTGCTAGCATACAGTACCTGTTGAGATGGAGCCGGCCTCTTTCGTGCAGGGGCTGGCGATTCCGTGGCTCGCCGCCGACGACTTTATATTCTGTATATCCATTACCTATGATGCAGTGGCTGAACTAGTTGCGTGTGTGATTGTTCTGCATCCACAGTCCACGCAGTGTTATCCAAGGGCCATCCATAAAAAAGAAATACAATCTAAAAATACATTTTGCTGTATACTGCACCCCAAAAGTAAACACCACAAGTTGCGTGTGTGATTGTTCTGCGTCCAAGCGTCCTAATCAATTTTTCTTATCTTTAATTATTAATTCTTTGTGTGTAGTGCACCCATAGTATATACTGTCAGAAGGTGGGTGTGTGATTGTTCTGCGTCCAAGCAGCGTTGTCCAAGCTGCGCATTAAACACAAATGAAAAAAATCCTAGTCTATTTTTCTTGTATTTCTTCATTCTTTGTGTGTAAAGCACCCATAGTATATGTCACACGCAGCCGCGGCGGTGAGTGGCGGGCATGTTACTCACCTGTTCGCGCCCGCCGTCGGCTAGCGTGTAGTGGTCTCCGGGTCAGCGGCAGCAAGCAGCAGCAGTCTGGTGGGCAGCAGGCAGGGTGGGACGCCGGCAGGTATAGCAGTATGTGCTGTAGTGGCGCCGGGAGGCCGGCGCCGCCATCTTGGTTAAGGGCAAATAGCAGATTGGCCCAGGTCTGAGGTTTCCGCCCATACTGACCTGACAGCCAATGGCAGCCGCCCTCTAGGGATATAGGGGATCTGCCTAGGCCTGTTCAGTGTCAGTACAAAGAGTCTCCAGAGGCGTTCACAGCTCCCAGCTGACTCTGGCTCTCTGACTCACCTCTCCTGACTTTGGTGCCTTGCTTCCTGTGCTCTGTGGCTGGTCTAGGTTACTGCTTAACCCCATCGCTGCCAGTCCTGTCCACAGTCTGGTCTCTGCCTGTATCCCTGAGCTTCCTGGTCTAGCTCTTCAAGTCTCCTGCTCCCAAGCGATTCTTCATTCATCATTCATCTTCTTCCAGTCTTCAAGGATCCTTCATTTACCATCAAGTACATTCTCTTTCCGGATCCTCTCATTCTTCAAGACCCCAGCCTATCGTCCTCAGTGCTTTTGAACTGTCATTATTTAAATGAACTTTCTTCTTCCAAAGTGCCGTGCTGGCTCAAGTATTATTTACCACTAACTGCGACTTAAAGAAAGTATTTAAGTGTGTATTGTTTTCCATTTATGAATTCTATTATTAAACCTGCACGATTTAATCCTTCCTCCTCTGGTCCGCCTCCGGTTGCTACACACCACACGACTCCATCCAGCCCTTCAGTTGTGACAGTATATACTGTCAGAAGGGTGGGTGTGTGATTGTTCTGTGTCCAAGCAGCGTTGTCCAAGCTGCGCAATAAAACAAATTTAAAAAATCCTAATCAATTTTTCTCGTCTTTCTTCATTCTTTGGGCAGTATTCAATGCTCCCGATTCACCATTTTTTCACTCCTTGCGGTGATTCTTTTTCACTGAAAATCTGATTCACCCTATTCAATGTTCACTGTTCGCCGAAAGCGCCCCTGCTAGCTCTCCCGGGATGGGGGGGAAGCTTGTGCTGCCTGTGTCCCCGGGAGCCTTCCTCCCCCCACACATTCCAGCACAGGCAGGGAGGCTTCCATCTCCCTGCCTGCCGCCATCCCCCGGCTCCCTGCGGCGTTCACCACAGTGGTTAAAAATCACCGTCAGGTGAAGCGAGCCACTGCGGCGCTGAATAGTGTGACAAGAAGGGCTGGCAGCGAATGCTCCAGCCCTCTGGCACCCTGCGAATGTGCAGCGAATCCTAAACAGGATTCGCTGCACATAGCGTAATTTTACATTGAATACTGCACTTTGTGTGTAAAGCACTCATAGTATATACTGTCAGAAGGTGGGTGTGTGATTTTTCTGCATCCAAGCAGTGTTATACAAGCTGCACATTAAAAACAAATTACGTTTTAAAAAATCCTAATCAATTTTTCTCATCTTTAACTATTCATTCTTTGTGTCAGAAGGTGGGTGTGTGATTGTTAGGCCTTCACGCAGCATTATACAAGCTCTGTCACAAAAACAAGAAAAAATGATTTTGCTCTTATTTAAATTTAATTTAAAAATGGAGAACAAACAGCTTGGACCAAATACTCCTGCACCAGCTGCTGCCATCATTCATGGTGACGAATATGGTACTACTACTACTAACACCGTCGCTGGTTTGTGTATGTGTATGTCATTTTTTTTACAAGCTAAGGGTACAGTACGTGGGTGGGCCCAGTGATAATTCTATTTTGCACCTCTTTTTTTGCCATTATGTGCTTTTTGAGGCCTACTTTTTCAAACTGCCATCCTGTCTCCTGCTGCAGTGCCACTCCTAGATGAGCCACGTGTTTGTGCTGCACACATGTGTGGCTTAGGATAGTTATCCAGCTACCTCGTTGCAACCTTTTACCCTAAAAACAATATTGTGAGGTGTAAAGTTGTCAAGATAGTTTGGAAAGGGCTGGAAATTAATGTTATTGAGGTTAATATTACTCTAGGGACAAAAAAACGCAAAAATTACGTGATTTGGGCGTTTTTTTACCATTTAAAAAAAAAAATCCATATCCAAAGCTTTTCACCGCCATTCGACAAATCCAAATCTCAGCAATGAATTCAAATCTTTTGCCTCGGCGCTCATCCCTAACTGTAAGAATAGCTAAAAAGAAACCTGATCCTGTGTTTTCTACAAATGAAAGCTTCTAATCCTGTCTCACTCTGTTACTTTCAGGAAGATAAAGTTAATAATAGGGACATAAAAATGTCAAGAAGAGATTATCAAAAAGTAAATATATTTTCTTTATTGGGAACACCTAAAATTCTCAGCTATAAATTAGGTGTATATAGGGTTCACTTGAATGACTGATTTTAACAGAAACATTTGACAAACATCAGAAAATGTTATTAAAGTCACAAAAGCATCTTGACAAGTACATCATTCCACAGTCTGCAATGCCTGCCATAAGCAATGTATGGGTTCCACAATCAGTGACAGAACCAGGCTCAGTGACCAGGGCTGCCGCTAGGAATTTTGGGGCCCGGGACTGATTTCCAGACCGGGCACCTCTTCCCCCCCCCCCCCCCCCCCATCACTACCCCTGGCCGACTCCTGCTGCAGGTCCCGAAGCACAGACTTCTTCAATGCAGGATGCCAGCGGCCAATTAAAATGCAGCACCGGTTGGTGAGCCAATCAGAGCTCGTGTACCGGCAGCTGCTCTGATTGGCTAACTGTACACAAGCTCTAATTGGCTCAAAGGCCGGTGCACCATTTTAATTGTCTGCTGGCATCCTGCTCTGTAGAAGCAGGCAGCACAGCGGAGGCAGTCGGGGGGGGGTTGTTTCAGTGGGCAAAATGAGCTGCCCAGGCCCTTTCAGAGGCCGGGGCCTGGGACAGCTGTACCCACATCACCCCCCTGTTGGCGGCCCTGTCAGTGACATCCAGGGGCATATGTAATAGAGTTTGCCGAAGGTGAGGAATGCTGGCCAATCTCTGATTTTTTATAAAGAGGCAATCATTTACAAAGCTGTAAATGATTGCTGCTTTGCAAATGGCTTTGAGATCAGCCAGAATTTCGCACCACTCTATTGTCCCCTGGTGCGGCTAAAGGCCCATACACACTGGGTGACTTTGAGCTGAAAGCAGCTCAAAACAGCAAGTTTGAGCGGCTTTCAACTCAATGCCTCCCAGTGTGTATGGCCAGGCAATGAGCAGTGAGCGCTGATGCGCGCTTCCGCATTATCACCGGGAAAGCCATTCATCTGCTGGTAATAGAAGGAAGGCTTTGAGGACGGCTTTACATAGCGCTGTGCTATGCAAAGCCATCCTCCCCCTGCTGACGGTGCTGGGCAAGGGGAAAACCACTCAGTGTGTATGCACTAAGCGGCTTTCCCCCCAGCGATGATATCGTTGTATGTACAGTACATGCTGGGCATAATTGCCCAATGTGTATGGACCTTAAGAGACCCCCTGAAGGTGCATGTGTCTGAAAGGGAGCATCATTTACCAGATAAGGAACGTCACCCCACAGGAGCCCTGCTCACATCACTAGATGAAGTTGCGGTCTATCTACTGTTCTATTTCCAATTTCAAAGGACAATAGCACAATATGGAATATGCTGGCTCTATATAAATAACTATTAATACATAGAATATGCCTGTTATCCTGGAGTGCATACATGCATTACCTGTCATGAAATAAAGGTGCAGATATATTAAGCTTGGTGAAGTGATAAAATGGAAGGTTCTAACACAGCAGCCAATCAGCTCTTAGCTGTCAAGTTACAGGCTGGGTTTGAAAAATGACAGTTGGGAGCTGACTGGATGCTGCGTTATCATTGTGAACTTATACCCACTTTATCACTTCACCAGGCTTAATACGTCTGCCCCACTGTTTTCTGTGGCGGATTTTATTTACAAGGATGTGCACATCTTAAACTGCTAGACAATATATGACCCGATGCAGTGGATTGGACCACCTTATCAGACACATCTCTAGTGTATACCCACTATGTTGCTGACAACGTTTGCCTGTAGGTTATCAGCGACATCCTCCAACGGCCCTACCTGCATTGCCATTGGCCACTGCCATTGGCCACTGTTTATGCACTTGTCAATGCTGGCTCTCCATTTCATGGGCATTGGGGGAGAGGGCAGGTGACATCAGTGGATGTCAGCTGCCCACCCTGTCCTCCTACAGGGAGCCCGCAGTTTAGAGTCACCGTATAGGTGTCTCTAAACTATGAGCGCTGGTGAAATCATTCGATGGTCACATTTGATGCAAATCATCCATTCGCAGCCGTGCGGGGGGGTCATGTGAGGGGGGCACTGCGGGCAGAGGGCGGCGTCTGATGGATTCATAATGGCTGCGAATTTCGCAGACTTGCGAGTCAATCAAAATAAGGTCCACTGTGTATTGTGTACCCTGTCTATATTTATATATATATATATATTGTATATGTGTCCTCTATACATTTATGTCTATATATACTCTATGTGTGCCATCTATTTATGTAAATATATATATATATATATATATATATAAAAACACTTCTACTCGCATATAAAGCTATTAACCATACTGCACCAGCTTATATCTCTTTACTTATCACAAAATATCTCCCATCTCGACCTCTCCGCTCTGCACAAGATCTGAGTCTCTCTTCTGCACGGATCACCAGCTCCCATTCACTATTACAGGACTTTCATCGGGCTGCTCCCATCCTATGGAATGCTCTTCCACGCACAATAAGACTCTCCTCTAGTCTCCAAACTTTCATGCGTTCCCTGAAAACTCACCTCTTCAGGCAAGCCTATCATATTTAAGTTCTACATGCATAACCCTCCGAGGCACTTATGTATTATATGGCTTCCTTTCTGGACTTGTAACTTGGTGGGACTGCTAAGCTATTACTGGTGCCTGTCCTTGGGCGGTATTCAATGAGCCTGATTCGCCAGGTTTTTATGGTGAATTTGTGCTGTTTGGCGAATTTCTGACTAAAACGGTGAATCACCCTATTCAATGACCAGTTGGCGAATACATTTGAAGGTTTTGGTCACCATGATTCACCGAGCAGCAATCGCTATCTTTTTATGGTGAAGTGGAATGTGAACTTTTAAAATAAAGTGTTCTGTTTTTTACATTTGGTGTCAAAAAATCAGGAATTTTCTTCTGAGGAGGGGCATGCTATTTTTATTCATGTGCTGTAAGCACATGAATATATATTTAATTTTAAAAATAATATTTTTTTTTTTTTTTTTTTTTACACAGCAGCCAGCAGGTGGCGCCAGAGCGGAGCCGCTCATTACATATTCATATATTCACTGCACGATCATTACGATCCTGTGTAGTGAATATACGCTTGCCTGCTGGGACCCCCGGGGGGGCAGCCTGTGCTGCCTGGCACCCGGGGAGCACACCTAACCCCCCACAAAGGTCTGGGCTAGGCAGAGAGACTACCATCTCTCTGCCTGGCACCGTCCTGAGGCTCCCTGCGGCAATCGCCGCAGGAGCTCATATTCGCCTGTCAGGGGCAGCGAGCCCCTGACACGTTGAATACCGGAGCCCGCTGGCTCCGGAACGTGGCGAATGTGCAGCGAATCCTAAAAAGGATTCGCTGCACCTCGCAGGGTATTCACATTGAATACCGCCCCTTGTGTTTCCCTCCTATATCCCTATAGATTGTAAGCTTGCAGCAGGGCCCTCTAACCTCCAAGTCTGTCTGTTGTTACCCAGTTTGTTTTATCACTGTCTACTATTGTAAAGCGCAACGGAATCTGCTGCGCTATATAAGAAACTGTAAATAAATAAATAAAATGTAAATATAGACTGTGTGCCATCTATACATTTATGTTTATAGCTTTTGTCATCTCTAATGTCCCCAGGGCCAGTGGAATAAATACCATATGTTCATATACTGAGTGTACAGTCATGCATACATTTATTTTACTAATGAGATACTGGACCATGTAGATATCATTATGTTTATTAAGTTGTGATGTCACCTATTATAATCAGTGAGTCATTTCAAAACATTTGAATTACAATAGGTGTACCGGTACATTTACAGCTCAGGTGCTTCCAGTAATTGACGAGCCTATTAATCAACACTGTCTGCCCTGATAATCATGCGGAAATAGCGGTTACTACAAGGCTATTTATTAATGCAGGGAATATCACGGTAAGTAACGGAGCATTCCGCAGTCCCTATATGGTTGTACCAACTATCAAGCATCATGAACTGGAAGTATTCAGACCATGGCGGTGGATACTAATGCCATCTTCAGCTCCCTTTGCCTCTACTGCCCTCCCAGCACACATGCTTGGTAATATTGCTTGGAGGGAAGTCACATGTTGAGTAGGAAAAGAAAATACTTTCGCAAATGTGAAAGACTATACGAAAATCACATTAGATTCTAGCATGCGTTCTCCCTACTTCACGTGGGTCATAAATAGATACAAAAGTAAGAAAATGACGGTGTTGCACAATTGATAAATAAAGCACTTTAACTCCAAGATTAATGAATAGACCCTAAATCAACCCACTTGTCATCTAGGTTATCAGAAGCTGCTGTACTTGCTGTATTGGGCCTTTAGATTTTTATAGTGCTAGTTGGTGAGTTATTTTACCTTTACAGTGCACAAATCAGATGCATTGTATTATGTACTGTATTGCTATTTTTTATGTTGCACCTACTGTACATAAGTGCTGTTTTATTCATCTTTACGGGCATGGGTGCATGCCTTACGATATTAGGATGTTGGCAACAGCGGAGGTGAACACATGAGCACCCTCTTATGAGCAGAGCCAATCAGATTGCACAATTCCTTGACAAACATGGCCAGGGCAATGCTTTTTTATATTGCACTTATGTGCAACATACGTTTTCTTGTAGGAGGAGAAGATATACGCAGATGTTGACGTTGTGCTTTCAGTTGGGGGAGTAATGATTTAGGAGGTTCCTGTAGTTACAGCACCTATAAGTGATTCTTCACCTAGAATATGTGGTTCTATAAACACATCATAAATATTAGTACACACTGCCATCCCGTCGGGCGTATCGGACCGGCATATCGCCTACATCGCTCTGTGTTTACCGGCAATATGCGCATTGCCACCGTCACATACAACGACGCAGGGTTGGCGTGCTGCACATCAAACCTAGCGCAGCGACCTATTGCATGCTATTAAAGGACGGAAAATTGATCGTTCCGTCCTTCATGAACATCGTGCCAGTGCGTACAGGGAATCTGCGCTGATGGAAATTCGTTCCAATGTCGGAGCAAATCCCCGTCGCTCCAGTGTATACCCAGCTGAAGTCTAAACTTGTAAATAATGATGATGAGTCAATATTTACAGTTAAAATAGCAAAACTAAATACAGGAATTTCCTGAAAAACAGTAAATGAGATTATTGTGTTCCAGAGATTGTTCACAAATAACATAGATTTTTGGTCAATCTCAGATCTCAGTGAATGTCTCACCCATTATCAGCATTTACAGTATGTGCTGATGTCTAGTAACATGATTACCGCCATGCACCTGCACACCACACTGAAGAAGACTTGGCATGTTGACATTTGTCTGTTTGACTAAGTAGATTGGTAAACTGAACAAAGGCAGTGCTAACTTTGCTTTTAGGCACAATCTTGCTGAAACTGCCAGCAGCAGCACACCTCATTGTTTTATCAAACGTGATTTGCATGGGATGTTGCAATTTGTCCTGCCCACTTGTGAAACTTATCATTACAATAATTGAAGCAATTATGGGAGGTGGGGATCTGTCTTCATAAAGGATCCCTCTGTAAGAAACGTTTTCTCTGTCTGTCTCTCCTGAAAGGTGAAGTGAGGAGGAGGAGGTTGGGCCAGCTTGTGGCTGAGTTTCCAAGGACAAGTACAGGTACCTGAGAGGGACAAGAACACAGGAACAAGAACATCTACTCTTAACATCTCTTGTCAAGAATGGGTCTCTCACTGCCTAATTTCCTCAAGTGCTGCAACAGAAAAGCCAGTAAGGACCTTGTGGTAAGTGTGCACCTTGCGGGGAATGAGAGTTATAGAGGAATCCAGTTGGGAAAAGTAATGTAGTAAGGGCAGGGCAGTACGGATGGCGTAATGGTTAGCATTACTGCCTCACAGCACTGAGGTCATGGGTTCGATTCCCACCATGGCTCTAACTGTGCGGAGTTTGTATATTCTCCCTGTGCTTGCGTGGGTTTCCTGTGGGTACTCCGGTTTCCTCCCACAATCCAAAAATATACTGGTAGGCTAATTGGCTTCCAACAAATTAACCCTAGAATGTCTGTGTGTGTGTGTACATGTGGTAGGGAATATAGAGTGTAAGCTTCACTGGGGCAGGGACTGATGTGAATGTTCAAATATTCTCTGTGAAGCGCTGCGGAATATGTGTGCGCTATATAAGTAACTGCTAATAAATAATATGTTAGTCAGCTTAGTAAACTCCCATCTTAGTAAAGAAACCCCAGAGTGTACAGGAAAAAGGCACTTGTATAACTATATTTATAAAATTAATGTGGGAAATAATCTTTAAATTTACTAAACTGAAATGTGCATCAAATGCATCATTGGCCTTAATTCATCTTTAACTTTAAAAAGGGACAAATGTTTGGCTTACTCAGTTCTTTGCTATGTTATACATCTACTGTAGGTCGGTGTTGGAGCCACATTAGGCAGCTTTAGGCAGTTGTGTAGGGGCATTGGACACTGGAGGTCGCCTCACATTCACTAAAATATAACATAACATTGTGCTATGGCTGTGATGATCTAGTGGTGGCCGTGGTGCCGATGTACCCAGCCACAGCCGCCACTGTCAGTCATTGTGTTTCAATAGTGCACACTAGTATCTTTCCCAAAAGCACCTGTCAGCACTGATGTACTGTCAGCACTGATGTACTGTATGCTTGCTGTCATTTATTTACCAGGGAATAACCCCTGTGTCTCCCACCTCCTGGCCTCCTCTATCATTCGCTTAGGTCCTCCTCTAGCCTTTCAGAGAGGAGGAGCAGGGATGCCGTCTGTGTTACACAGAAGCTAATAATCAGCTGATTTGGGAGAACATAGAATTTGATTTGACGTCATATAAGAACCATTTGACCCTTCTAGTCTGCCCCTTTTTTAACCATACTGATACCTCAAACCTATTTGATCCTTCATGATCCAATCTGGCATAGAGTTATATTACAATAACGGGCACGTGCAGCAAGGCACCGTGCCCAAAGCATGGCAAGCATAGCTAACCATGCAACGGACGCGGTATGCATGTTAACAGACAACAAAAAGTGAAAAACTCATGTCAACATTTTGCTTGTGTCAACCTTTTGTCACAATTGACCTAAACCATGTCAACCTTTTTCCTGTGTCAACCTACTTCCTGATAACCAATTATGGTCGACCTAATTCCAGTCCTTATAATCCACACCCCTTAATAGATGGGCAGCCACCCATTAGTTTCAGATTGGCACTTACAAGGGTTGTTTTAACAGAGAAGGGGTAACATGTGCATGAGCAGGTCTCTGTAAACATGATGCCCGCCATGTAGACAGTACGGACGGTGTAATGGTTAGCATTACTGCCTCACAGTGCTGAGGTCATGTGTTTAATTCCCACCATGGCCCTAACTGTGCAGAGTTTGTATATTCTCCCTGTGCTTGCGTGGGTTTCCTCCGGGTACTCTGGTTTCCTCCCACAATCCAAAAATATACCGGTAGGCTAATTGGCTTCCAACAAAATTAACCCTAGTAGAATGTCTGTGTGTGCGTGTACATGTGGTAGGGAATGTAGATTGTAAGCTCCACTGGGGCAGGGACTGATGTGAATGTTCAAATATTCTCTGTAAAGCGCTGCGTAATATGTGTGCGCTATATAAGAAACTGTTAATAAATAATAAATAATGTTCCAGAGACTAATTTCAGTACTGCACATGCACAGTGGCCATTTTGGCAGTGATTTTCGCAGTGATTTAAAAGCTAAATGCGGGACTCCAGATGTGCACACACTGCTCCCATTATAGAAATGCCAGTGTCATTTGTACATAGGTATGTTACACTGTGAGACTACAGAAATTGAAGATATTGTTTGTGAACAAATTGCTTAAACCTGATTTTCCCTAAGCAGATTTGTTAATAAGTAATTGTCTCGCTACTGTGGGCTGTAATAGCTCATACAGTAGCAAACTAGACATAACAGAGATTTCTGACCATTAATGAGCAACTAAACCATTGATTTTCTTTGTGAGACATACAAGTATAACGATACGGTCTCCCTTCACCTTAATATGAACATTAACCACCTATAGGTTTAACATTTCCTGATAGTTTGCAACTATTTGATTTGTTTATATGTTAAAGTAGTTTTCTTCAAAGTTCCAAGTTTTGAAAAGTAATTTTAATTATTGCTCGAATTCCCTTATTCCAGGTTTTCACAAGTTTTTGTATTTTTATAGAATGTATTCTTATATATACATATAGCCTTTGATTAATATATGACTGCATCTTGTAAAAAAAGCCATGATTACTCATAGTGATTAGCAATGCCACAAAAATATTGATTTCATATTGACAGAAAATTAATTACAATCAAACTTTCTTAAATTGTTTCTAAAAGACAGAAAAAATTAATCAACTCAAAGAAACAAAAACGTTACATTGTATTAATGTAATGTACCCATTAACAACTCAAAAGTACTTAAGCCAATGACATCAGATTTGCAGAAGAGCTTCCAGATCTTAGGGGGGTATTCAATGTCGGGCGCTATTTCCGACAGGGGAAAAGCCCCCGGCGCCTATTCAAAGCTGTCGTTTCCGACAGCATTGAAGGCGGATTTAGAAAAAAACAGTTCCCACACATGGATCTGTTTTGTAGGAAACTGCAGTAGATTTTTGAATTCACAGCTGTTTCTTGACAATCCACATCCGTTTTTGGCAACACTCCCCCTTTTTACAACTTGACAGGTGGAACATTGAACTCCGCCTGTCAAGTTGCAAGCTTGCTGGCCAACAACGGCCCGAGATTCCGACTGTCAGGATGTTCCACAGTCAGAATCCCACATTGAATACCGCCCTTAGTCTGTTGGTTGGTAAAATGAAAAACATGTACTGTAAAGAAGATAATTTGCAAGGGGGATCCAGAGATTTTAAACATTAGGATATAATTTGCAAGGAAGCCCCAAGATTTGGATTGCCTTGGGGCCTCCACATGGGTTAATTGGCAGCTGGTGATAAGTGGACAGTTGAGTAAACAATAATAAATATGATGGGAATACAGTATGGATAGCATAAGCCCTTTTTTTATTTTATAACAACTTTATTGAACTGTATCATTTTACAAAGGAAAATAACCAATAATTTTAAGCCAAATGCTTAATACAGAGAAAACAGAAACAAAAGCTAAAAAGAAAACAGGATACAAGAAAAATGCCCTAATGGCAAACAACCAATCAAAAATAGAACAGTTAAAATAATACATTTCCAGGAAATTCTATCAAATAATTTAGTAAATTTTAAGAAACTGGCTCTAGATACAACTGGGGTTTATATCGTAATTAGTCATCTACATGCAATGAATTCCTAAATGGTCTACTAACTAATGTTTTGATTTTTTTATGACTAGGATGAAAATGCGCAAAACACGGATGAGAATCCAGAACGTGGAAACTGGTCGAGTAAATCAGAATATCTCCTGTCCATGGTGGGCTATGCTGTGGGTTTAGGAAATGTGTGGAGATTCCCTTACCTCACCTTTCAGCATGGAGGAGGTAATGTACCTGTTCTGTCACATTTTAGAATAAAAGGTTCCGTGTGACTTTATAAGTACTAAGCTATAAAATTCACTTGTGAAATGTCTTTAGGGCACTTTTGGAAACCGGTGCCAGGTTGAGCTATTTGCATATGTTTGTTGAATATCACCCCTGCTTCGGGGCATTGCTCTGCTCACCTATTCCTAATCCTTTGCTGCACATTTTATTCTCTTTGAGATTACAAATTTACAAAGATTGCAATTTCCTTCTACACTACACTGGTAAATGAGCAATTATTTGTACTCTAAAGCCCCGTACACACGGGGCAACTTGAGTTCTGTGCAGAGCGTGGTGCATAAGCACATATCGCTCAGCACACATCGCTGCACACATGCGACGCACCTGCGATTGCTGAGCAAACTGTGCTGAGCAGGGTTTTCCTATGCTGATAGGCGATCTAAGCAGATAGACAGTGAATGCACTGTCTACGGTTTTGCCCGATGGCGACGTGCGGGACCGCGCATCTCCATCACTATAGGGCGTACACACGTAATGATCCATGCTTCATGATCTAGTCGGGTGTGGTACAGGGGTCCGACAGTCGGGATCCCGACAGTCATTAGGCTGACGTCGAGATCCCGACTGGCCGGACCCAGAAAGTATGGTGAGAGCAACTAAGCCCCTTGCCGGCTCGCTGCGGACATGGTGGCTCGCTACGCTACGCTTGCCACCTATTCTATTCTCCCTCTATGGGGGGCGTGGACCCCCACGAGGGAAAATAGCGGGTGGCCGCCTGGAACCCGGCTGTCAGTGTTTTGACAGTCGGGATCCAGACGTCGGGTAAATGCCTGTCGGGATCTCGACTGTCGGGACCACATCCGGCACCCGATCTAGTCAGATCACATAGAAATAGGGCTTAAATCACCCCGTGTGTATGCCCCTTCATTCTAGCTATTACCACCCACTGGCACCAATGTTAACAGCTTTTATTATTTGAATAGAGGCTGCTGCCATTACCAACACATGTCAGTAACATGTATTCCATTTAGTACATAAAAATGATGCCATAATAATGAGGCTGGTTTACAAAAGTGCAATGTTCCAGCGCCATATTTTGTATATGTAAAGTCAGGTTTAGACTGATGGTATACCCTATACATAGAGACGGCATGATGGCAATGTGAATTCACTCTTCCCTGTGGTGTACAGAAGGAGCCAGCATTTCCCACACTGGCGCGTCCCTTCACCATGAATGGGACACGCAAGCATTCGTGAGTCCCATTGTCGGTGAACAGCGCACCGAAACGGAAAGCTGTGGCACGCCGGCTGAATTAATGAGCATGGCTCCATCTGTATATGAGCTATAAATAGTACATCGGGCTCCCAAGCAAAGCTTTTGTAGGGGCCAATCAATACCATTGTAGCCACCCTAATGTTTTTATCCATCCATATAGGGTCCCTTTCACACCGCACCTCAGACCCAGGATATTGCTAGGTTGCTGGCGTAATGAGCTGGGTCGAGGTTCGGTGTGAAAGCACCAAACCTTATAATCTGGGTTGAGCAACCCAGCAATTCATCACAGGTTATGAGATCCGGGGTTAGATCTACGCTTGCAATATGTGGCATATCCACCCGTCT
The DNA here is from genome assembly GCF_055691185.1 of Crinia signifera. NCBI lineage: Eukaryota > Metazoa > Chordata > Amphibia > Anura > Myobatrachidae > Crinia > Crinia signifera. Next base: position 119,045,423 of record NC_139225.1, read on the forward strand.
ACATGTGGGTGGCTGGGCTGCGTATTAGTTATGTCTGCACCTGCAACCATCATTTTTACAGTAGCATCAAGACTTATATGGTGCAAAACATCCACCTGCATCCACACCCCACAATGAGCATGGAAATCTGCCTACACAATCACAAATCTCCCATGACACCACAAATTGGATTATTTCCAGGTAAGCACATGTTAGTCACCTACTTTAATCCCATTAAAGAATGTTCCGTGGTGCATGTGCTGACGATGATTGCTTTGCAGAATCACAGTTTGCAGGATCCATCTCCAGTTGAATGAAGAATCTGCTTCCATTCTTCATCCAATGGTCAGATGAGGACTCTGCTCTGGTCTTTTCTGGACACAGCAGGGCCTGAAGGAGTGCAGCTGGTACTACGTGGATTTGTAGGCCACACAGGGCTCCAGTGCAACACTCCACCACTGTATAAAACAACGCACATACTATTGCAGCTTCTGTCCATCCTCAGATGCTTCTTCATCAAATGATTTTGTCCCCACACGCAAGGCTGAGCTGTGGGGAATCACGGCGTGTGAGGAGGGGGGGGGGGGGTGCGGCCATGCTGGTGACGTTTGGTGGACTTTGCGAATCAACCAGTATAAGTTCCTTTGTCCAAAGCAGCCAATCAGCTTGTAACAGTCAAGTCTCTGTCCGAGGCTTGATACATCCACCCCACAATTATTAATACTAATCTTCATATAAACTGATGATGACATTTCTATGAGGACTGCTTCTTTATCTATAGCACCACACATATAAATGTATTGTTATTGATCTAATATAATGTTTCCTTCTAGGTGCCTTTCTCATCCCATACACCATCATGCTGGCTCTGGCTGGATTACCCTTGTTCTTTCTGGAGTGCTCCCTTGGACAGTTTTCCAGTTCAGGACCAGTGGCTATATGGAAGGTGCTTCCTCTTTTTAAAGGTGTGTAGGCCAAAGGCCACTAACAACCACTTTTACATATTCCAATAAATAAACACATATTATTATTTTTTGTTAATTGTATTCATTTTACTTTTTTAGGAGATAATAAATGTATAATGTTCTGTATTAGGGTATTAGGAGCTCAGATACCATTCCAAAATGCCTAACAGCATCCTAGCAATGGTAACGGAATGATAGGTTGACTCACACGATCCATAATTGATAGGTAGACATCATATGGTTGACATTCATATGATCAACATGGTCAAATTGTTGACATATGTAAATGTCAACATGAAAAAGTTGCCATAAATTTTAATTTTTTATTTTATTTTTTACTTTTCAATACTTTATCATCCACTTGGACTCCAAATGGAACCGGTAAATGGAAAGTAATGTGAGGGGATGTTGTACACTTATTTGGGGTCCATAGTGTTCATTCTAGCACCCGCCATCTTTGAAAACTCATGCAGTTCCTCTTCCCTGCCTGGGGTGTCACTGTCTGCTGTAGTGCTTCTAGCACAGTGTGGTCTGTATATCAGCACTGATATGCAAACCAGACCTGTGCTAGAAACACCGCAGCAGACAGCGACACCCCAGGCAGGTAAGAGGAACTGCATAGGTTTTTAAAGATGGCGAGTGCTAGAATGAACACTAGGTCCATGTGCGTAAATGTACAAATTGTCAACAAAAAAACAAACCTTTTTATGCGTTGACCATTTCCATGTTGACGATGTCTTTGTGTTGACCTTTTGTCTCTGTTGACCTTGTTCAAAGTTGGGATAATCCAAGATACAGTTGCATTGACCTTTTCACTGTCAATTTAATTATCCCATTAAGTGATAGCGCTATTTAAACTCAGTCAGCGGGACTAGAAACTCACTATGAGGCCTGTAGAGCACTAATAGCACTCTGGATCACATGGTTCTTTGAATCTGAAGACCCCAGGAATACCCAGCAGCACATGTGGCCAGACTGCCTGCCTGCATTGCACTAGTGGTAATACAAGTACCAGCAGCCATGAGGATCAAATAACTTTGCACCAGCAGGAGAATATTCAGTCCTGTGCTTTTGAACATCTGCATAAATAAGAGCAGGGGTTGTATGAGGACCGTGTTTGCACATTACACCTGAGATTGTCACTAGACTACCAAATACTGGTTTATACATTGTGGAAACTTTGGAAAATGGTCTCTAAAATAGAAGGAATTTTTCCACTAATTGCTTCACTAAGCAAAATCAGCTATGCCATACTGTAGGGCAAGCTAATGTACAGATTATATATATATATATATATATATATATATATATATATATATATATATATACACACACACACACACACACACACACACACACACACATATGCTAAAAATTGAGACCCAGTCCAGAAACAAAAAGCACTTGGTCCTTTCTGGTCAGTGATTGCAAATTACCCATGTCCTGCGGGTGATAGTAATATAGAAAATGGAAGAACAGAGGGCACACCCAGATAATACCCAGCGCAAGGTCCTTATGTGCCCTTAATTAAAGCAAGATCCATATACATTTTTACAAGTTTTTATTGGATAAACCCAGGATTTATGTATCTATAGATATATCTATAGATAGATACCAGTCCATCACTGCCAGTAGGGACCAGCGCCTGCATTTGTTTGTGCTCATTAATGGGTTAATCTATGTAACACAACACACTGCGGGGGTTATTCTGGTTGATTCGCAAGGCTGCGAATTCGCAGCCTTGCGAGTCCACCAAACCCCACCCGGCGAACGAACGCCCCCCCCCCCCCCCCCCCCCCCCCCCGCCGCCGTCCCCTCAAAGTGCGGCTTCGCCCGACCATCGAATGATGTTTAGTGTGCACGCATATATAAGTGACTTTTCAGTTTTCAGTTACTTACATTTCCGTGCACGCTGGTGTGGATATGGGCGGACAGCTGACATCCTGCACATGCGCAGATACCCACCTGCGCATGCGCAGATGCGCAACAGTACCGATGTGATCTGAATGAGGCCCAGCATGCCTTCATTTTTTTTTTGTCTAAGCAAGAAAAGTACAAAAAAAATTAAAAAATAAGCAAAAATTTAATTTTCAATGGACAAACATAAAAAAAATATTTTTTGCTAGTATGTCCAAACTCCAATCTACTATTTTAGCTAAATTATATGTATTATAAAGTATGATATGTATTACTTAATTATTTTTTTTTATCTTGTTTAACATGTAATGTTGTTTTTTATTGTCATTATTCTAGTGTATTTATTATTGTAATTTGTGTTTTTATACCTCAGGAGTCGGAGTTACAATGGTCCTGATTTCAACACTGGTCACCATATATTACAATGTCATTATCGCATACAGCTTGTATTACTTATTTGCATCGTTTACAAGTGTATTACCGTGGTCTGAATGTTATGATTGGTCTGACAGCAAGTGCAGCAAAATTCCCAAAGGTAAATGTTTACACGTATTGACAGGAACCTATCATTCACATCATGTTAACAGTTACTGAGGGGGAAATATACCAGACCTTCCGAAAGGGAGGGACAGGTGAAGAAGCTGCCTAGGTCAACCAATCTGCTTACAATTGTACATGATAAACGATAGCTACTGTAGAAGCTGATTGGTTGCTTTGGGAAACTCCTCCTCTTGTTTGTTTAAGAAGCTTTGATACATCTCCCGAGTGATGTTTTCTGAGAGGTGCAGATTCTGCACATGCCGAAGTCTCCAGAAACATGGCTACATTAACCATGTTCCCCTAGACTTATCTCTAGTGCACATGTGCAGCTCTCTGAAAATATGGCATCCACCATGTTACTGGAGATTAATCTCTAGTGCAGATATGCGAGTCTCAGAAAACGTGATACCCCCATGTTCCCAGACACTAATATCTAGGGCACATGTTAGGTTCTCAGAAAATATGACATCCACCATGTTCCTTGTGGACTACTCTCTAGTGCAGATGTGCCGGTCACAGAAAACATGATGCCCACCATGTTCCCAGTGTGGAGCACTGGCATATTTATAATATGCAAAATGGGAGTCTGCACAGGGCCCCCTCTTCTATTAAAGCTGCCCTAGTATCAGTGGCGTAGCTACATATGTGGGAGACCCTCCGGCGGCTTGGGGGAGAGGCTCCAGCGGGGTCCGTGGTGGGCGCCACTGTCTGAACTGACAGGCAACCCAGGCAGCAGTGAGTGCTGACCTAGTCCCCCCTGTACATATCTAATGGGCGGGGACCCAGCGCAGTGCATATTGAATGAGCGGGTCCCCGCCACATGCATATGTAATGAGCTGGTCTCGCTCATTACATGTGCATGGAGTGGGGACCCTACTCATTAAATATGCACTGCGCTGGGTCCTCGCTCGTTGTCCATTGCCTCTTGGGGGTGGGGTGCGCCAGAATATGGCAGGGGGGAGAAAAATTTCTAGCTAGGCCACTGCCTAGTATAGAGCTTTAGCCTGATGAGCTGACAACATTTTCTGTTTCTGACACGCCACTAACAGTGAAGGCAGGTGGTCTTATAGAAGTATAATGCTATTCAGTTATCTGTTCCTGATAATGTCAATAATGGGATTCTATCTACTGTATTCACAGGCATCTGTAGCTTTATACTGGAGCCAAATGTCACAGAAACAGCAAATCTTACCTGGGTACGAGAGAATAATTACACGTGTTTGGAAAACTCGACTATGTTTTTGGAGACTGAACTCCCCAGCAAACAATATTGGGAGTGAGTATATACAGTACTAGCAAAAGCTTCGAAAACTAGTCTTCTGTGTTTGCGCATGTGTGAGAAAGAAATGTATTTTCACTCTCTGCCAGCAGATGGCAGTGTTTCGGAGACTCATGGACACCAGACATATATATATATACCGTGTTTCCCCGATAATAAGACACTGTCTTATTTTTTTTTTTCACCTAAAAAAGACCATAGGTCTTATTTTCGGGGGAGGGCTTATTCTAATAGACCTTGACAGGTCCATTAAAACATGCCCCACTGTGCCTTTAAAAAAATGCCCCACTGCGCCTTTATAAAAATGCCCCAGTCCACAATTACCAGTCATCCATTGTACCTGTTTGTGTAATGGATAAAGGACCTGCCGGCGCTGTGTGTGCTGAGCGGCGTTGAGCTGAGAGGTGATGTGCGCAGCGTGATGTGCGCGGCGTGACGTCACGCCGCGCCTACCGCAATGCATCCCTGGGAACGGGAGCTGCGGTGTTGCAGGCGTGAGAGGAGGTGAGCGGAGGGCAGCGGGGGTCAGCGGGGGTCAGCGGGGCTGAGCGGGGCCTACCGTACACCTACGGTACAAAATACCGGTACCAAAAAATAAATGGGAAATTTGATAGGGCTTAATTTCGGGGGAGGGCTTAATTTGGACCAGCGTCCAAAATCTGGGGTAGGGCTTATTATCGGGGTAGGTCTAATTATCGGGGAAACACGGTATATATATATATATATATATATATATATATATATGATATTTTGGTACTTGTGTACTTTCACGGCTCCCATCGCATGCCATCGCATGCCATCTGATGTGATGCGATGTCATTTTTCACAGAAATAATGGCCATGAGTTGACATCATGTAAAATGCACCCCAAATGTCATTTTTCACACTGTACCACCCCCACTATCAACGCCAACCCGAAGCGTGGCGAGCGCAGCGAGCCCGCGAGGGGCGGCGGTACGCGTCCTACGACCTTTTCATACCCCCACTATCCGCGTCAGCGTGGAGTTGAGAATAAAAAGTGTGGCAAGCGCAGCGAGCCACCGAGCCCGAAGCGTGGCGAGCGCAGCGAGCCCCGCGAGGGGACGCGGATACCTTCACAGGTATCTGTGTCCCCTCACGGGCTTCACAGGTATCCGTGTCCCCTTGCGGGGCTCGCTGCACTCGCCACGCTTCGGGCTCGGTGGCTCGCTGCGCTCGCCACACTTTCTATTCTCAACTCCACGCCGACGTGGATAGTGGGGGTATGAAAAGGTCGTAGGACGCGTACCGCCGCCCCTCACGGGCTCGCTGCGCTCGCCACGCTTCAGGTTGGCGTTGATAGTGGGGGTGGTACAGTGTGAAAAATTACATTTGGGGTGCATTTTACATGATGTCAACTCATGTCCATGATTTCTGTGAAAAATGACATTGCATGCGATGCGATGCGATTTTTCACGATATTTCTAACCTAGTGATTTCTAATGAATGAGTAAAATGAGCAGAGAGGGGGCGGGATGTTCTAACATCCGCAGTCCTCCTCTGTCGCCAAGCGCTGACATAATTGCTGCATATGCTCTAACATATGCAATAATGATGGCGAAGGACAGCTCTTGCGTTAAGAGCTGTCCTTTGCGGTGAGCCTGTGGGTCCCGGCGGCTCCCCCCTCCCTCCCATACCCGGCGCTGGTGCTGCTGCTGCTGGGGGGGCTGGCTCTCCTCCACCTCCCTGCACCCGGAAGAGGATGTACAGTGCAGGGAGGAGGAGGTCTGAAGTCCGAGCAGCATAGCTCTGTGGGGGGTCGGTGCGGGGCGGCGGGGGGCGGTGCGACGGTGGGTCACGGTAGAAGCCCATAGGCTTCCCAAAATGCTGTAAAAATACCCGATAATTGTGTTTTTACTTCATTTTTAGTTTAGAGGAACTCCCCCAATGCATTTATATGAATTCCTTAGTACTGACACTCTGTGTGTATATAGGTGCACATACACTGGTCCGATTTGAGCTGTTTTCGCCCAATTCAGATGGATTCTAGTGCGCATTGGATCGGTTCCTAGAGATCATACCTGTTGCATGTATGATCTATCGGATCAGATGCATCAGTGTACATCGCTGGTGCTTTTTTAGCAATGGCCCTGTACGTGCGATAAATCGCATGCGATTTATCACATGTAAAATATGGCACATCAAGCGTACCCCTCCGAGGAAGCTGCCGGGCAACTTGAAGTAAAATCAAGTCCATCAGACAAGTCGGACCTGTGTATGGGGGCCTTACGTTATAAACTATATACACTTAAGAACAGCAGGGACCGCTTACGGAATATCAGAATGTATTAGAAATACAGTGGAAATCTTGTCTTGAATTACATTGTAATATGAAGCTGAAGAGTCATACCCAGTATTTCAGAAACTGAATGAACACATCTACTGTATACAGGTCCCCTTTAAATTATGCATTTTGACAATTATTCATAATTATTATTATCCACTGCTGTTATTTGCATTTCATTGACCTTGGAGTTCAGTGTCCTTTGTGGTTAAAGTTTACAATGTTGTCTGCTGCTATCAGCAAATCAAGTATCTTCACATGGATGTTTTACAGTATTCTTTATTATATATATTATCTAGCAATGTATACAATAGTATCTATGTTGCAGAGATGTTTCTTTTTCCAACAACAATAATTAACAATGGGCCTTATTCTAGTTCACTCTTTCTGACAAAATCCTTTTTAGATGGACAAAACCATGTGGACTGCAGGGGGGCAGATGTAACTTGTGCAGAGAGAGTTAGATTTGGGAGGGGTTTTACTTCAAAGTAAGATCTATATTGCAGTGTAAAAATAAAGCAGCCAGTATTTACCCTGCGCAGAAACAAAATAACTCACCCAAATCTAATTCTCTCTGCACATTTTACATCTGCCCCCCTGCAGTGCACCTGGTTTTGTCCATCTAAGAAGGATTTTGTCAGAAAGAGTGAACTAGAATAAGGCCCAATGTGAGGTTAATTATCCACCTAAAATAGATTTAATACACATCAATGTGCAGTAGTAACATAGGGCCAGATGCACTAAGCTTCTAAAGTGATAAAATAGAGAGCGATAAACAGTCAGCCAATCAGCTCGTACCTGCCTAGTCACAGACTGTGTTTGTAGAAAGAATTGGGGTTGATACACTGCGCTCACTTTTAAGTTGGTGTTTTATTTCAGGCGCTGCCAGGCTCACAAGGGTTTCCCGGTACCTTGTTTCTGAATTTATAGTTTTGCTGGGGCTTTGGGCGCAGTCTAACTAATGAGATACCTGTTTTGACTACTTCTGTGAGGGTGTAGAAATAAGAAGAAGGAGATTTAGCTGGTGTAAAAAATAGTGGATGTTTATTAAAGAACCTTGTGCTTGGGGTAATATGAGAAGTTTGTAGTTTACTTGGTGCTTGTTGTTTTTGCACCTATAGGGGGTCCCCACCATGGGGAAATTCCACTGCAGTGTCACAATTTGAGATTCCCGACAGGGATTCAGGTGATCCTCTTTGGGCACCTTTAAACCTCCGTAGGTCTGTTGATATAAGATCTACGGTCTCAATAGTGATGTGCCTCGGAATTATGAGTGTGTTTTGTTTGTTGGCAGGGTGGGAAAGGAGCTAGTGAACTCCGTTACAATCTCATAGGTGTTTTCACCTATGTCCTTTCTATTCCCCTTTCCTATTGGACCTGGGTGTTTTAGGTCTTAAAGGGTTGAGAGTTAAAGTTAGAGTTGTTTTTAAGTCTTGTTTAATTCAAAGTGTCTGTGTGGGGAAGAGCCTTTCAGCTTCAGGCGATCCGTGTGGACCCCTTTACAATCACATAGGTTTTTGCCTATGCCTTCCCCCACTTTTGGTATGTGCGTCTTTTGCCTGCAGCTCCCCTCCGTTCTAAAGTGTGGTGTATGTGGGATTTAACACTCACAGTTTTCTACGGGGTGTCGCTGTTCTTACTCACTGAGGGAGCCGCAGTGTGTGTCCAGCCGGCGGTGAAGCTTCACAGACAGCGCTGCTCCGTCTCCGTGTCCCGCTGCTGGCGTGCGCTGGTTGATGACGTTACCTTCGCTCCAGAGTTGTACGGAGCTTGGTGCCGCTTGTTTTAGGTCTTCTCCCTGTGCTGCCGGGAGTGTTCTTGTTAGTGAAGTTAATGGTCGCCTACGCGTTTCGGCCTATTACAGCCTTTTTCAAGGTTCTTTAATAAACAGACTGTGTTTGAAAAAAATTGAAAAAATGGGTTGGTTGCGCTATGCAGTACTATTCAGTCATACATGGATTAAAACATGGATATTTATTGCGATAAAAATGATATATTCACAAGATAATATTAGTGCACACGTTTTAAGCCTATGGCTTCAAGAATAGCAATATTAAAAATTAATTAATAAATAATAATGATGAATAATGAAAACAAGTAAAAATACAATATAAAGTGCAAGAAATGAGTGCTGCGGTATTCTGTATATAGGGGATGATAGTCCCAAAAAGGTCACCTCAATTCAGCTGTGTCCTGTCCTCTTTTGGGCCCAAAAGGAAATTGTTCCCTGGAGATGGGTGAACAGTGGAATGGGTTGGATGTGCCACTGTATTGTCTCTGTAGTGATTTTATATCGGAGTCACCCCAAAGATTGTTGTGGATATGGGGTCCTGGTTCGGCAGTAATTACAGAGGTGGCGTTCCTCCACAAAGATGGTATTGCCCATCCTAGGATCCCGCACTCCAGGGGGTGTTTGTGGTCCCAATGGGAAACCGAATTTTAGGAGCACTGCTGGTAGGCACAGGCTGAGGGTGATGTAAAGGCAGCTGGATGGGTGTACCAACGCGTTTCGCTGCCCCTGCAGCTTTTTTTAACCCCTTTTAGGCTTAAAAAGTGTGCACTAATATTATCTTGTGAATATATCATTTTTATCGCAATAAATATCCATGTTTTAATTCATGTATGACTGAATAGTACTGCATAGCGCAACCACCCCATTTTTCTCTTTTTTGCTGTAAGGGTGTGACACCCCATTTTTAGGTTGCAGCTTGGCAAGGCACGCCCACATTGGCGCCCTTTACAGATACTTAGGTATCCACTTCTGTGTTTGAAAAAATGTCAGACAGGAGTTGAGTGGTTGGTTGTTTTTCACTCTCCATTTTAGCACTTTTGAAGATTAGTGCAACTGGCACATATTCTTTAGCTAGAGCTCTATATTAACATTAATGTTAGGCTACTTGATTTAATTAGTTATATTTTCATATTTATAATGAACTCTTCTGAAAATAATTTATTACAGTTACACCATTTTAGAGTACTATCCCATTCCACATACTGGGGTATAAGCAGTGATAAGGGAGGAGAAGTGAGCCGCGGAGAAGTGGCCCATGGCAACCAATCAGCATCTATAATTTGCATAATATAACATTATACAGAGCAGCTGATTGGTTGCCACGGACCGCTTCTCCTCTGGCTCACTTCTCCTAACTTATCACTGCTTCATACATCTACCTCTGTACTGTAATTCCGTTTAACTACACTCAGATGTTTGCCAAGTTCTAAACATTGCAGACAGCTACACATTCAGCTAGACAGGTATACAGCTATTTATTTCCTAATTAAAATGAAAATATATAACAGCTATATAACAGCCTCCAACCCACAGCCAATTTCCTATAGACACCATGGGCCGAAATGTAATAGGGTGTGAGAATCAGAAAGTGAGAGAATTTGGAAGCGCTTTCCCAATTATTTAAAGTGCCAATCAATAACTTGGCAAAATCTATCTGGTTTTAAAAAAATGGGAAAACGCACCCAAATTCTCACACTTTTTCATTCTCACACCCTATTACATTTGGCTCCTGATGGTAGATTTACTAAAGCTACTGAAAGTGAGAAGTGGGGATGTTGTCCATATCAACCAATCACAGTGTACAGATGGGGCCATTCTCTCCCTTTGCCGGCAGAGCACCAGATTTCAGTACCTGGCAGCTGCTGGTGGAGGGCAGGCCGGCGGACGTGGACGCACGAGCGTCTCACATGCTCCCGCGTCCATTGCCGAGAATGGGACGTGCGAGCGTCTCCGATGCATTGGCCGGCTGGTGATAGCGCGGGTTGGCGGTAGATGCAATGGGAGGAGCTCAGATGAGAGTGGTTCCATCTGTAGCAATCATTTATTGTATCCTAGAAAGTGACAGAATCTGATTGGTTGCTACTGGCAATATCACCTCTCTGGCAATATCATAACCCTAACTATACACTTTTACAAACTTTAGTAAATGTACCCCCTGGTTAATGCTGGCAATACATATTATCAGCACATGCTAACAATACATTTAATCACTCTTTTTAGAAAAGTGGCTCTCCGAAGATCAAGTGGTCTTGATGAAACGGGCAATGTTGTGTGGTACTTGGCCCTTTGCCTGCTCCTATCGTGGATAATAATTGGCGCTGCTCTGTTCAAAGGGATCAAGTCTTCAGGAAAGGTAACAAGTTATACATTGAGAGTATATAAATCCTGTGCTTCTATTTATATCGATTACAAGAGTACGTCAAAGGAAAGATGAACCTTTTGTCATGTATTTACAATTCTATCGCCATTCGCCAGCCGCCGCTACCCACCACCAGAAGGTGGCGCACGCATAAGACATTTGCGAGCCCCGTTCTGACGGAGCCCACCGCCGCCGGCTTCCAGCTGCTCCCACGTCCTCCCCCGTAGCTGCCCACACCCCCCACTCCCCCTGCCATCTCCCTGGAGTGAAGACAGGCAGGGAATCCACTCCCCACCACCGTGCTGACGGGGAGGTGCGAGCGTCTGAGACGCTCGCCTGTCCCCGTCAGATGGGTCTCCTGTCCACCAGCCTGCGCCAGCTAAGGAGATCTGGCAATAGTTCAGACGGGTAATATAATCCTCATTTTCTCTAGGCGGTAATTTTCAACCCTGTTCAGTCAATTCTAAGTTCCACTATGTCCCTGAGCTTGTAAAATCATTACATCACATTGAGGGGATGGGGCATTGGGAAAAGGAAAGAGCAGTGTCCAAAGTGTCCTCAGGGCCGGCGCCACCACTAGGCAAATCTAGGCATTTGCCTAGGGCGCCGGCCACTGGAGGGCGGTATTTCGCCCCCCCTTGCCGCCCGGGTACCTGTCCTGCGGCGTTGTGCGTATATAAAGCTGTCGGCGGCGGCAGCGGGGGGTCCCTGCAGTCAATAAGAAATAACGAGCGCTATCCGCCGGGCTATGCGGAAGCGCTTCTGTTTTGGAAACAGTGTTTCCAAAACAGAAGCGCTTCCGCATAGCCCGGCGGATAGCGCTCGTTATTTCTTATTGACTGCAGGGACCCCCCGCTGCCGCCACCGCCAGCTTTATATATGCACAGCGCCGCAGGACAGGTACCCGGGCGGCAGACACCGGGGCGCCCCCACCCCGACTTGCCTGGGGCGCTCCGGTGCCTTGCACCGGCCCTGAGTGTCCTATGCGCTCTCCGAAGAGCTCTGAAGTAGCGACAGAAGCATGTTTAGAATGCAAGTTCCAGGCACAAGGCAATCAAATTTCTTATGGCACATGGGAATAATGGTGCAGCCATCTAGGTACACACTGCTTGCCCACCTCTAGTTGTGGCCCTGTCTGGGGTACTACTATTCACAAGGGTCCACGCTATGATTTTATTGCCTGTAACTGCGTGTTGGTCTGAGACGAATGAAGAAATTATATAGTCTATAGCAGTGTTTTTCAACCACTGTGCTTTGGCACACTAGTGTGCCTTGAACTGTTCTCTATTGGGCCCCCAGATCTAGAGATGCCCAAACTAGTTTACAGCCACCACCAGTTCAACTGTTTACTTCTTTTCATTTAAAGGGACAATGTATTTTATTTTTGTAACCTGTCGGGACCAGTGTGATTGTTTTTTACATGGGGGCCAATAGGTTTGTTTTTTTCCTGTTGGGACCAATGTGTTTTGCCCTGTGGGGATCTCATGGTGTGCCTCTGCAATTTTAAAATTTCATTTAGTGTACCGCAAGGTAAAAAGGTAGAAAATCACTGATCTATAGTCTCAGTTAGATGATATAGTCTATCCCTGCAGGGCTGAAACTAGGATTTTATTCACCTGGGGCAAGTAGGATTTTCCTTCACCAACCATTCAGTCATTTTTCAAACACAGCCTATAATATGACAGGTATGAGGTGATTGGCTGGTGGTTTATCACTCTCCATTTTATCACTTTTTAAGCTTAGTACATCTGCCCCTATAAGATATATTTTACTATCTCGTTTAGGGGGAGATTCTCTAAACTGTGGTAAAAATCCTGTTATCAGGGTTTTTACCGCATTTTGGGATGCTCTAAGCATCCCCAGCCAGTTATCGCAACAGGGGGCATCGCCAGAAAAATCTCACCGCCCCGCACCAACCCCCGCCGCCCCGCATCGACCCCCCCACATTTGTGACCTCCTCCTCCCTGCACTATGATCCTCTTCCGGGTGCAGGGAGGAGGAGAGCCCGGTGCAGCAGCAGCAGAGCCGGGTAATGGAGGGAGGGGGGAGTCTCCGGAAGCTGCTGGGTCCTGATGGGACCCGCTGTCTCTCACCGGAAAGGACAGCTCTTAACACAAGAGCTGTCCTTTGCCATAATTATCGCATAAGTTAGAGCATTTGCGATAATTATGTAGGCGATCTGCGGCGATGTGCGACGGTAAGGGGGCGCGGATGTTAGAGCATCCCCCCTTAGTGTGTACACACAATATCGTTAACATTGCGCGTTCCTGTGCATTGGGGATGACCTCGTCTGAACATGTACAAACGATAGAGGTTCCCCTTAATGATAGCCATGCTGCCAGCTCCCTCCCCACTGGTAATGGGAAGTGTATACTGTATGAAATTGTTGATGTTGGCACCCCGTCCGATAACTGTCTCCAACAATATTGGTTTTGGAGGAGATAATGTAATCAGGGGCAGATTGGTGACTAAAACCGACCCGTGAGAAATTCCACAGCAGCCCGGGGGTGGGGGTGCTATCGGGTTCGCCGCCTGGGGGGGGGTGTCTGCTGCCGGGTTGCCATTGCCATCGGGTCGGGGGGGGGGAGGGTTTGGATGCCGCGAGGTGGGGGGGTGTGATCGTGTCATTGCCGGGGGGGCTAGTCTGCTTCTCTCCACTTGTAGCAGCACCAGCGGTGGCAGGGAGGACAGCACGGCTCCAGCTCCATTGCCGTCATTTTTATCCCTGGGAGCCGGCCATTGGAGACAGCGTCGGCCCGTTGAGGGGGGAAAGCGGACAAATCCGGGCCGGCCCACTGGGAAGTGGCCCGGCTTCCCGGTGGCCCAATCCACCCCTCAATGTAAGCTTTACTAACCTTTAAAACCCATGTGACAGCTAGCTAGAACATGGGGGAGTTTGTTCAAATCTCAGAGAGTGATAAAGCTGAGAGATACATAGTGCCAACCACTGAGCTCCTAATTGGTATTTTTCCAGCATGTCCTATAAAATGACAGTTAGAAGCTGATTGGTTGGTACTTGATCCAAGATTTGATAACTCTACCCCACACTAGTCTCTATGCACATTATATAAGTAGATTGGGTACTTGTTTCCTAGCAAGGCCACACCGATTTCCATCGGGGTGGTCGTGTCGGAAAAATTGCGACCGACGCGACCGACCCTTTTTTTTAATTGAATCAAATGTGAATTGGGTCCCTAGGACCCGATTTTACATTGGATTCAATGTAAAATATTCCCTAGACCCCCAAATTTAACACCGTAAACCCCACCCCACGATTGACGCCAACCCGAAGCGTGGCGAGCGCAGCGAGCCCGCGAGGGGCGGCGGTGCGCGTCCTCCGACCTTTTCATTCCCCTACTATCCACGTCGGTGTGGAGTTGAGAATATAAAGTGTGGTGAGCGTAGCGAGCCACCGAGCCCGAAGTATGATCCTCTTCCGGGTGCAGGGAGGAGGAGAGCCCGGTGCAGCAGCAGCAGAGCCGGGTAAGGGAGTGAGGGGGGAGCCTCCGGAAGCTGCCGGGTCCTGATGGGACCCGCTGTCTCTCACCGAAAAGGACAGCTCTTAACACAAGAGCTGTCCTTTGCCATAATTATCGCATATGTTAGAGCATATGAGATAATTATGTAGGCGATCTGCGGCGATGTGCGACGGTAAGGGGGCGCGGATGTTAGAGCATCCCCCTTAGTGTGTACACACAATATCGTTAACATTGCGCGTTCCTGTGCATTGGGGATGACCTCGTCTGAACATGTACAAACGATAGAGGTTCCCCTTAATGATAGCCATGCTGCCAGCTCCCTCCCCACTGGTAATGGGAAGTGTATACTGTATGAAATTGTTGATGTTGGCACCCCGTCCGATAACTGTCTCCAACAATATTGGTTTTGGAGGAGATAATGTAATCAGGGGCAGATTGGTGACTAAAACCGACCCGTGAGAAATTCCACAGCAGCCCGGGGGTGGGGGTGCTATCGGGTTCGCCGCCGGGAGGGGGGTGTCTGCTGCCGGCGGGTTGCCATTGCCATCGGGGCGGGGGGGAGGGTTTGGATGCCGCGAGGTGGGGGGGTGTGATCGGGTCATTGCCGGGGGGGCTAGTCTGCTTCTCTCCACTTGTAGCAGCACCAGCGGTGGCAGGGAGGACAGCACGGCTCCAGCTCCATTGCCGTCATTTTTATCCCTGGGAGCCGGCCATTGGAGACAGCGTCGGCCCGTTGAGGGGGGAAAGCGGACAAATCCGGGCCGGCCCACTGGGAAGTGGCCCGGCTTCCCGGTGGCCCAATCCACCCCTCATTGTAAGCTTTACTAACCTTTAAAACCCATGTGACAGCTAGCTAGAACATGGGGGAGTTTGTTCAAATCTCAGAGAGTGATAAAGCTGAGAGATACATAGTGCCAACCACTGAGCTCCTAATTGGTATTTTTCCAGCATGTCCTATAAAATGACAGTTAGAAGCTGATTGGTTGGTACTTGATCCAAGATTTGATAACTCTACCCCACACTAGTCTCTATGCACATTATATAAGTAGATTGGGTACTTGTTTCCTAGCAAGGCCACACCGATTTCCATCGGGGTGGTCGTGTCGGAAAAATTGCGACCGACGCGACCGACCCTTTTTTTTAATTGAATCAAATGTGAATTGGGTCCCTAGGACCCGATTTTACATTGGATTCAATGTAAAATATTCCCTAGACCCCCAAATATAACACCGTAAACCCCACCCCACGATTGACGCCAACCCGAAGCGTGGCGAGCGCAGCGAGCCCGCGAGGGGCGGCGGTGCGCGTCCTCCGACCTTTTCATTCCCCTACTATCCACGTCGGTGTGGAGTTGAGAATATAAAGTGTGGTGAGCGCAGCGAGCCACCGAGCCCGAAGTGTGGCAAGTGTAGCGTGCCCCCCGAGGGGACGCGTATAACTTCACAGGTATACGCGTCCCCTCGCGGGGCTCGCTGCGCTCGCCACGCTTCGGGCTCGGTGGCTCGCTGCGCTCACCACACTTTATATTCTCACCTCCACGCCGACGTGGATAGTAGGGGAATGAAAAGGTCGGAGGACGCGCACCGCCGCCCCTCGCATGGGGTCTGCCGGTAATGGCACAAGACCGACGCGATGCTCCTGATTTCAATGTTAAAAAATTATTTTAACATTGAAGCCCATGGCAAAATCGGGGGCATCGCGTCGGTCGCGTCGGGGCCAATGTTAATGGTCCCGACCGACGCGATGCCCGCGATTTTTCCTTTGCCGGCAAAATGGACCTGATTTCAAAGGAAATCGGGTCCATCGTGGGCATCGTGTACCTTAACTTAAAGGTACACGATGCCCAAGATTTTGGCCGTGCTAGGAAACAAGTACCGTAGATTGTAAAGAAATCTAAACTGAACATGTTTTTTTATGTATTTTGTGGGAACAGAGAGAATAATTATTGACTCAGACACATAAACCTGTATATTACTCGTTAAATCCTTAAAACATGACTTGTTGGGATGAGCACAATATTTGAATATCCCTTTATTAGTTTATCCAATTACTTTGGTGTTAGCTTCAATATGTGTCATATACTGTATAAGCAAAAACAAAAGCTGGCTGCATCAAAAGTATGTCTAAACAAAGGGCCTGATTCAGACCTGTTTACTAGGGTGCGTGTACGCCAACCCTCTAATTTTTTTTTCCCGAACTGACTTTTATTTCCGCCACTAATCGGGCGCTGGTGTCATTCCCAGGGGAGCGGCCAGCGTTTTCATGGGGACGTAAGACACTGGCCAATTCCCCTGATGCCGCCCCCTGCTGATACGAATATCTCAGCAAGTGTGATACTTGCCGAAGGCGTTCGCATGGGGTCTGCACGTGCGCAAATTCCTGCATGCGCAAACCCTCCACCATCGAAAACAGGGGTCGAATTTGGACCGGGATCTGAATCGGTCCCATTATTCTTTTATAAATATTTGTAGAGACCTGAAATGCATCAAAATAAACAAAAATGTGTATTATATTATCATGCTCATTAAAAATATATAAACAATGTATAAAATGTATACACAGGGATGAACTTTGTGCTTTTGCTTATCGAAGGTCCCAGTGAAAGTCAGTTGGCTAGGTCGTGATACCCAACATAAAATTATATTGCACATTATTATATATATTGTATACCATTAAGTAATTAAACATTAAATAAATTGCCTGAACATGCCCAGCTCTAAAAAATACCATTAGTAGCATAAAATGTATTGAAATACTGTATCTGTACCATAAAAGTATAGACCATGCATGTTACAGCCTTGAACGGAAAGTAGGTCGTGCTTGTCTACCAACGACATCAAACAGTAAACCAATAAAGTAATTGCCCTGTAAGTTATATAGGCATCCTTGCATTAAATAACATTTCACTGTAAACCATTAAAATGAATTGCATCATAAAGAGTCCAAAGGACCCCAAGATGAAATTATATTATCTCATAAAGAATCCATTTCCACCAAATATTAACATATACCTGTTAGGAGGTTCCACAGTTTACGATACAAGTTTCATGTAGCATTTAAGAGGCTGCTTGCAGCCCTGATGCTGGTGCACTGGATAGCAAAAAATCAACAAAAGATTTTCCTTTGTAGAAATATTTTAGGTGTTACCTTGTATCATATTGTAGTAAAATAAACTTTAGCAGATGCTGTTACATTATTACGAAGAAGTGTTGATAAAAGTTGGATAATGACATTGTTAATAATAATAATAATAATAATAATAATAATAATAATAATAATAAAACAACAACGTAAACTGAGCTACCCAGTTACAAGCAATCCAATATACAGTAAACAGTCTGATGTATGCCTATAAGCATAATCCCTAATAAGTGCTGGCATTGAGGGAGGAGTTGCACCATATCAGGGCTAACCCTGGCTAAGGGCTAGATTCTTTAAACTTCAAAAGTGATAAACTGGAGAGTGATAAACAGCCAGCCAATCAGCTCCTACCTGCCATGTCACAGAATGTGTTTGAAAAACGTCAGACAGGAGCTGATTGGCTGGCTGTTTAGCACTCTCCATTTTATCACTTTTGAAGCTTAGAGAATCTGGCCCTATATCTGCTAATAGGATACCTTCACAAAGTAATTGGCAACTGATATATAAAATATACAAGGCATTACATAGACGACGGGGTACATAACCTTCAACTTCCCTTACCTGAATCATTTACTCAACACTCCCTACAATGGAATCTAACCATTGGTTTATGCTGCCCTGCTGATCATTACAGCGGTATGATACCTCATCAATGTTTATAAACCAAGTCTTGTTTTGTACTCTAAGGTTTACTTCATTAAATAATTATTGATTATTGTTTATGTAAATTGTGGCGCAGCAAAACTATTGTGGCGCCATATAAAGGATAATAATAATAATAAGTAGATGAAGACAAATGTACAGATGGAGCGCCACTCATTTAGCGCCAGCTCTCGCCAGATTCCCTGTGCTGGTGAGAGGTGGCGGAGAGGCGCTCCATCTGATGGTAACGTGCAAGCGCCTCACATGACGGGGTCAACACGGCGGCGGGGAGCACTTTCCCGGCCCCTCTCCGCTTCAGGGAGATGGGCAGGGTTAGGGGGAGTGCGAAGAGCTACGGGGAGTGGTGAGGAGGCGATGAGAGGAAGCGGAGGGCTCAGACAGAACAGGGTGCTCGGGCATCTCCTGCGTGCATGCCCCCTTCCGTCTGATGGCGGTTCCTGGCGGTTGGGGATAGAGACGCCAGGACCCGCTACACAGGAGCGCTCCATCTGTACTTTGTGAGAACATTTATTTATATGGAATAATATAGGCCAAATAGAAACTATAATGGTTTCCAAAACACTTGTTATATTATATTTTATTTTACAAATATGAAAAAAAATGTATAATGCCTGTAATCTTTTATATACATATTAAAGTGCAGCATTCTGATATCTGAAGGGTTGTTTTGACAGGTGGTATACTTTACGGCTATATTTCCATATGTCGTCCTGCTGATTCTTTTGATACGAGGAGCTACATTGGAAGGAGCCTATGACGGCATAAATTATTACATTGGTACGCAGTCGGACATTTCAAAACTAACAAATGCAGAAGTAAGTTTACTCGCGGTTTGCAACAATGTGTTAGAAATGTGTTATCTGATGTTACTCTCCCTGTATTGGGATTTCTTCCCATAATTTGGTTAAGATGATTATTTCAATGCAAAACATGCATACAGTCCTACCCAAACAAAGGTTTAAATTTAGATCGTAGTACAGTACTATATTAAGCAGCAAACAGACTGCCAGCACATTGCAATGGAATATTGGTTTTCAGTTTATCTTGTCAATCTTAACCAGTTGTTACATTTAATTGATTATTAGTGCTCCCAGTAGTCACAGTATTCATAAGAATGTCCCAATGCTACTACCCAAAAAAGGTCTATCTACATACATTGGTTAATGTAATAAGCTCTATCTGATATCTTCAGGTGTAATTATTCTGGTACCGCTATTGTTCCTTGGCCAATTGATTTCTAGACATATATTTACTAAAGGTCGATAGAACATTTTTCACTCAATGTTCTATTGATACTCTTGTCCGACTTTGTGTGTCAGGTATTTGCTAAAGTCAAAAAGATTCAAAATCGGCTGAAATAGAACTTTGAACCTCAGTAGATCTACAATAAAACCACTTCTGCATAGGTGCCGATACCAGGAATACAGTGCGCATGACTTGTTTTGTCGATTTTGAGTCCCTTTTGAGTCCATTTTTGAGTCCATTTTTGGTTCTAATGAGAGTGAAAAACACATTTAGAACTTCAAATAGAAACCGATGCACCATCAACAGCAGAATAGAACAAAAAAAGCTAGTAAATGAGCTATTTTGAACAGAAACACTTTAGTCAATTTTTGAGGGGGTATTGGTTCTATTCTAATCCGAAATTTAAATGACCTTTACCTATTTGTTCCTTCATATACAGTATTTTATGTTTTATCAAAACCTGTTTGCATAGCTTCCATTCTATACCATACGAGAAAGCTTTGTTTGTTTATTTTATGACTAAATAGCCTATAAACTTTCCTGTAATACTTTCCTAATTAGATCCCGCACCATGGCCCTTATTCAGATCTGATTGCAGTGCAAATTTGTTCTCAAAATGGGCAAAACCATGTGCACTGCAGGTGGGGTAGATGTAACATGTGCAGAGAGAGTTAAATTTGGGTGGGGTGTGTTGAAACTGAAATCTAAATTGCAGTGTAAAAATAATGCAGCCATTATTTACCCTGCACAGAAACAAAATATCTCACACAAATCTAACTCTCTCTCTATCCATGTTACATCTGCCCCACCTGCAGTGCACATGGTTTTGCCCATTTTGAGAACAAATTTGTACTGCGATCAAATCTGAATAAGGGCCACTGTACACATCCCTGACATTCTTATAATCTTTGGCATGATGTCTTAGGTCTGGAAAGATGCTGCCACACAAATTTTCTTCTCTCTGTCCACGGCATGGGGTGGACTCATGGCGCTTTCCTCCTACAACAAATTTCACAACAACTGCTATGGAGACGCTATAATGGTGTGCATCACTAACTGCCTCACGAGTGTGTTTGCTGGCTTCGCCATCTTTTCTATATTGGGGCACATGGCATTCAAAGCTGAGAAGGAAGTAAAGGATGTAGTGGATTCAGGTAAGCAAAATACAAACAAACGACAGTCATTTCTGTCTGATATGCAGCAGAGTCAGCAACATTATGGGGTGAACCTGCATCAGACTACCAAATGGTCCCCCTGTGGCTCCCACATGCAGCTGGCACTATGCACATGGGATCGCTGCTAACACTACTGGGGCATCAGCAGCCCAGTGGAGACATTTGATAGTGATGAAGTGCGGACATTGCCCATAGCAGGCGGATCGATGCCAGCCCGGGGGTCTGGCGTTGGCGCGTATGATGTCACATGATGTTTCACGGTCGGAAACAAAAAATCAGTTTAGACTTTCTTACAGAAGGGGAGATAAATCATTCAAATTCAAATTATTTCTCTCCCCTTTGGCCGCATGCAAGGGGATTTGTTCTCGTACACATCCCCTTGCATGCTAGCATTAAGCGGGGTGGCAGGCGGCCTAGTGAACAGATCTGAATCAAGCCCCTAGTATCCTTATTTCCAGCAACCAATAATGGTGGAACGAAGACACTTTAGGGCAATTTGCTGGGGTGCCGGATGACGCTCCGACAGGGGGGATTCTGATAGTCAGAGTCTCGACTGCCGGTGCTCCGAGAGGGGCTATTCTCTCTTGTGGGGGTCCACGACCATCATAGAGGGAGAATAGAACCTGTGGCGAGCGTGGCGTGTCTCACCCCCCTTGTCGGAGCACCAGCAGTCGGGATTCCGATGTCGGGATACTGACCGTCGGGATCCCCCGGTCGGAGCGCCATACCACACCCATTTGCTGTGGGTGCATCCCTTATGCAGGCATGTCCGAACGGTAGCCCTCGAGCTGTTGTCAAACTACAAGTCCCATCATGCCTTGCCTCAGTTTTGGTATTAGGGAATGCTAAAACTATGGCAAGGCATGCTGGGATGTGTAGTTTCACAACAGCTGGAGGGCCATAGTTTGGACAGGCCTTCCCTAATGTAATGATAGTACTTTCAATAGCATAAACATTAAACGTGGCTCTGGCTGCAGCAACTGTATCATTTATAGGTGTCATTCATTAAGAAGGGTATATGGCAGCCCCACACTGAGGGCTAAATTTAGTAATGGTTCTGAAAAGGAAAAGAGGTGATATTGCCAGTAGCAACCAATCAGATTATGTCTGTAATTTTCTAGGCTGCAACAGAGAAATGATACAGAATCTGGTTGCTATGGACAACATCACCTCCTTCCCCTGAATATCTGTCACTAGATGAGTTACACTTTATATGGGCTGTTTTCTTCTATTCTAGGATTTGCTCTTGCATTCATCGCCTACCCAGAAGCATTGTCTCAATTGCCTGTGGCCCCATTGTGGTCAATTCTATTCTTCTTCATGTTGCTAACCCTGGGCCTTGACTCCCAGTTTGCCTCTGTAGGTGAGTACGGATCTGTAGGCAGGATTAGGCAGTTACCTTTACATCCACAACAGTCACTGCTGAGTTTTCACAGTATTTTTCAAACTGCAAATACAAATAATTAGAGAAACTCAAAATTTCCCATAATGATTTGCTAATCCCTAAACAGTATTCATAAAGGGGCCCAGCGATGTTGCTGCTTATTAGTGAAATGCTTACTGGGACATTTTGCAGTTAGCTGTAATTAGTGTTAACCCCTCAGGTGTTGAGTCAGAGCTGAGTAATGAGATTTATTCTATGTCCCTCCTTAATGAGTCAAATAAATTCATTTTATACTGTGGGAAATAGTACAGATGTGATCATTCGGGATATGACACGACTTGTTTTTCACTAGAGCACCTGCAAATTCAGGTCCCTGTGAACAAGTCACCAAAAACATATTGCTCGCTGCTCCTGTATAGATACATATGAGCCACGTTTCTAGAACTGTCCAGAGGAATATTCGCTGCATTCTGAGTTTGGAGGTTGAATTGTACATGATTCTGATAGAATTCCACCTTAATGTCCCATACGGTAATCCACTCATCATTAACCCCTTCACTGGTATTCCGGAGAATTCTCTGGGCTGTACTCCAGTGCCCAGACTGGCAAACCCAGAAAATTCTCAGCTGCTGCCTGGCTCCTGCTGGCCGCCCCCACCTCCTTCCCCTGGCTGTGTGTGACGTGACCTTGTAACATCACGCTGCACACAGCCGGGTTGCCGGGGGCAGAGCTGGGCAGTGGCTGATGTAGTGCTCAATGGCGCTGCCCGGCCCCAGGAGAGATGGTGGCTGGATTTTTTAAGGGAGCGCTCCCCCCCCAAAAAACTCGCCCAGTGGAGGGATTAATAGTCTTCTGAGACCACCACCACTACCACCACCTTAGCAAAGGACAGACACACCAAATAGATTTAATAGTAAGTCATCACCTTAGTTCTATTTATACACTTATATTATATGGAATGTCATATTTACAAATATAGTGCCACAATGGACATTGGATTATTATATATGCTGGCAGGGGTAGCATGTTACAGACAGTCAGACAACCTTTTTGTCCAACAGTTTAACAGGACTTTAATTACTCAGCTGATCAGAGGTGCTGGATATCCCACCTTGTCTTTGTGCTTATTTTATACAGTATTTTGTGATTTCCAGTTGCACCTGAAGAACATCACATCTTGCATAAAAGTGGGTGGAGCCTCACAGCACAGGGTGGGTAGATGTATGAAGCAGTTATAAGGGGGGAGAAGTGTGCCAGAGGGAAAGTGGCCCATGGCAACCAATCAGCTGCTCTGTATAACTTTATATTATGTAAATTATAGATGTTACATCAGTGCTGATTCGTTGCCATGGGCCACTTCTCCTCTGGCTCACTCCTCCCCCCTTATCACTGCTTCATACATCTACCCCTGTGTGTCATCACTGCGGGGGAGTGTCCAGCACTCTCAGGGCCAGATGCAGGGGCCATTCTGTTCAGGTTCCCTTCTCTCTGCTCTGAGCCACGCAACAAAATGCAGCACAATAGACTCTGAGCAGTAGAGGGCTCAGACTGTTATATGAATGGCTGCCAATTGTACATTGATTCCGCTGCTGCTGTCACTGCAGGACTCCAGAGGTGTAGGTTTTAAAAAAAATGGGTGCACCAATTATAAATACGCCACTGGACAGATGTATTAAACGTTGACAAGTGATAAAAGGGAGACTGATAAATTATTAACCAACCAACACAGTCTGTAACATTGCAGTTAAGAACACAGGTCCTGGGGCTTCTGAGTTGTAGGAAACTTGCAGACAAAGCAGGCAGGCGGTAGTCACACTCAGAGGAGCCAGCTCTCAATAAGTAGGACTCTTGAATCTTTGAAGTGCAGTATGGGATGGTCATCCATGGGCAATAGGAGCTGCAGTTCTGGACAGCAGCAGTAGGGGCCCATGATTGGGAAGGAGGGGAGCACTGAGCACAGAGTTTATGGTATATGTCTTAATTAATGGTGACATCACTTGTTTTGTGCCTCTGCAATGTCACTGTGCATGTGCAGTTGTCTCACCACTCAAGTGGTGGACATTTTGCAGTAATTTGCTGGGGTACTGTAATAATTGTTATTGTCTGACGGGATCCCAGAGCACAATACAGTACTGTAGTTTGAGAACCCCTGATCTCCAGCATTCATAGTTTCAATCCTACAAAAGGAACTTGTAACAGAGAGTGCTCCAATATGCCCTAACGCTCAGGATTAATTCAAGGCTAAAGAAAGCCATATTCTAGCAGGAAAACAGAACAATTAAAATAACTGAAGGTGAAGATCACGTAGTAGGAGTGGGGTGGACTTTGTAATGTCGTCTTCATTATTTGCATCCTGCACATTTTCTGAAGTATCTTTAAACCTGTAGCTCCAGGCGCATCCTCTGCTCTGAGCTGTCACCAAGGATGGGGGTCTGCAACTTCAGTCTCAGCATTGTGGAACCACATATGTTGGCTCTTATTGACTTTACTCTTTAAGACATGGGATCTTTTGTCTACCCAGAAGTGCTGAGTGATATACTAATCCTCCACATCTGCCCTCTCTGACATTGGTGGGAAGAAACCTGTGCAAATAACTAAAGATAATAATACCCCACTCCGTTCCCCTTTTCCCCATGACAGACAGCTGATGGTATAAGGAGACCTTTTATAGTTAAGAAGCTCACCTACAGTCATTTAAGCTAATGTGATGGAATTTGCCCTGTCCCTTATCCCCTGTGCAAACCCACCGATCCACCCACAGTCTAAGCAAATGCTGTCACTCCCAGTTCGCTCTCTCTGTACTTCGCATATAATGTGACAACCTGCTAAGTGAGAAGATTGGACATATTAGTTAAGTATGAACACTTCAGTCTTTTTATGTATATTAAGGTGCCCATACACGGTACAATTATTGTATACAATTTGGACTAGATCTCTTCACATAGGTTTTGCAATGCAATGAGATGAGATCTAGTACAAGAAGTATGCGCAGCACATACATTTTGAGCTGTGCGATGAGATGTGTGATGGGAGCGTGCATCTTGTCACACCCAGCAATTGTACCATATATGGGCACCTTTAGTCAACTGAATAACTTACAATCCATAACTCCCCACTGTCCCAACTTCAGCGGGACCCGGGAGGCTCCAGAGAAGGGGCTGCAGCACAGTTAAAAATGTAAATAGGGGAGCCACACTCACTGCCACTAACTGCCATTCCAAACTGACTCAATGGCAGTTAGTGTTTCTCCCCTATTTGAATTGTGAACTGTGCTGCAGCCGCGCCCCTGGAGCCTCCCTGAGCGGGCCAGTCCGTTTTAGGGCGCTGTCCCACCCACAGGCCACAGTGTACTACAGACAGTTAGTAGGCTGGGAGACACACTGTCACACCAAGAGCTGGTGCAAGGTTTTTCGACACCCTAGGCAAAACTTCAGCTTACTGCTCCCACCACCACCCACATACAAATACCAACTTACCAGACCCGCGGATGAAAGTGTGGAGGTGGCGTCTTAGTACTTTAACAGCTGCAGTTTGCATTAAGTTCAACAAAAATGCTTAGAATAGATCCTGCGCGCATTTGCATGGCATCTATTCAGTGCTCGGGGGAGGAGCCCAGCATCTGATTAGGTCCAAAAAAATATGAGCAACAGGGATGTGACATGCAGTCACACCCCCTAGAATATCATACAACAGGAGTGTGCATGTCCTGATTCCAATTTAAAGAATGTTGGGAGGTATGTGCAACCTTTGCAGTGCACCAGGCCTTGCCTATACTGTACCTTCTGTCAAGTACCTAAAGTGGATGCATCTTCACAGATCATTTTACATGTATCATTGTACATTGTACATGTATGTATAGTGGCAGTGTCGGGTTCTCTGTTCGAAACAGAAAGAACCTGTAGATAAAGGATGCTGATTAAAGAGTTGTGTATTTTCTTTGACAGAAACAATTACCACCACCATACATGATGCATATCCAAAAGTGATGAAGAAAATGCGAGGTGTTATTACTGTGGGAGCTTGCCTTGTGTTCTTCTTGCTCGGGCTCGTGTGTGTCACTGAGGTACAGTATACTTATCATGCTCCATTATTCTACTACAAACCCTTGTACAGTTTGTGAAGTGATTTCTCTAGCGTTGTAGTCTTGTGTTCTTGCCAAGTCTGATATTGCTCCTCCTATGAAGGCATACATCCAGTGGTGGAGCCCATAGCCGAATTAAGGGTACATACTGTAAATTAAGGGGGTCCTAAGGATTAAATAAACACACACAGCATACATACACACACATAGCATACATTCATTCATACATATACATCATATACACATCCATACACAAACACTGCATACATACATAAATACACACATACACACATACACACACAAACACTGTATCCATACATACATACATACATACATACATATACACACAACACACACACACACACACACACACACAGAGTAGCAATGAGTGTAAGGTGCAATAGGGTAAGACCACAGAAATTAGCATTTGTGAAATTTTTCCTCCTGAAAGATCCCAAGTCAAACCAGTGATATACAGACCACAAATGCAGTTCTTGTATACAGTGCAGAATAAAGCATCTGTACATATCCTAATAGTTCTAAGTTATGATTAAGCAATAAATAAATTGTAGATCTTAGCCAGTGTTGTGTACAGATTCACCTAATCTCTAATATCAAGAGTACCTTATTACCACCAGCTGACTTTCACAATATCACATAAAATCATTATACTGTAGGTCAGTGGGTCCCATCCATTCTTGAACCATGGCGCACTAGAGTATCAACATTTTTTAACAGCACCTCTAAAAGTTTACTTTTGATAAATTTTGAAAAAAAATACTAAATTAAGTAAATTGTGCCTATCTGTCATCCTTATGTTCAGTTACGTGGTGGTGGACATTTGTGCTTCTGATTGTCCTCATATTTATGATTGGCAGCCACCAGCACTGGTTTTGTCTATAAATACAGTAGTTTGATTTGGTCCTGGTCTGGACCACCAACCTGAGGCACTCCTACAAGAGCCTTGCGGCATCCTAGGGTTTGTAACCACTGATATAGGACAATACTTGGTAACCTGTGGGCAGATTGCCTACATTCTACACAAACCTTTTAATGAGGTTTACCTTATATGCAGTAGATTATTGAGGAGTGCGCTCTTTGTGGCCATTTTGTAAAGGATTGTAGATACATTCCTTTCCCAGAAACAGTATGAGAATACAATACAGTGAAACATACTGTACAGTAGAATTGTATGGCAGATGAGAACCACTTGGCCAATGCACATTCACACACTTAAACACTATGATTTAATTTCTTGTGTTGGGAGCCAATTAATCTACCGGTTCATTTTTGGAGTGTGGAGGAAACTGGAGTACCCTGAGGAAACCCATACAAGCATGTGGAGAATATATATTACTGGTATATATATTACAGTACTATATATATAGTACTATACATTTTAGTACTTTATAATGTTTTTTTATGTACATTCCTTATTTTTACACTCTACAGTTCACACATATATCCTATAGTTGTCATAATATGGTAACTCACTTCTTAATATCTTGTTTGCAGGCAGGAATATTCTGGGTGGATCTAATTGATTATTTTTGTGCTGGATGGGGAATACTTATTGCTGCCATTCTTGAGCTGGTTGGGATCTGCTGGATATATGGTGAGTGTACAGTATTCATTTGGGACATACTGATTTACTTGGTGTACTCAATTCATTTAAATCAGTGCGGTTAAAAGTTTATTTTATGTTTTCTTACAAATTTTAGCCTTAGTTATATATGCTGATATAAGTAGTTCACTGTTGAATGTGACACAGCATTACCTAAGTATTTGTTTCCCGTACCTTGTACAGGTGGAAACCGCTTCATTAGCGATATTGAGATGATGATTGGAAAGAAGGGCTGGCTCTTCTGGCTGTGGTGGAGAGCGTGCTGGTTTTTTATAACTCCTCTTCTGCTCATCGTAAGTCTGGTCACCGAACCTGTTTTCAATTATTTAAGAAAAATGTATTTATGTATTTAAAGGCAGTAATGTCACATTAAGGCATTTGCTAGACACAACATCATATTGTGGTAAATATATGTAAATGTTATACGCTATGAAAGTAGTAGGGTCCTAAGTGCTTTGCTAATAAATTAAAGAATTTAAAGAATTTTACATTTACATGGCTCAGAAATGATTGTATTTGTACTATTTTACTAAGAGTTCTTATTGGCCACTAGAGCTATATAGGCCAGGGGTATGCAATGGTATTCATGCTGCTTTAGAACTACACATCCCACCAGGGATGCACTTAGTATTTCGGCAAACGGAAGCCTGGCAATGAGAATACCAATGCCGGCATCTGGACTAGCACCCAAAGACCGGAGCCAGAATGCCAACACTGATGAGGATGCCAGCCCTGGAATCTCAACTTACTGGCATTCTGATCGTAAGTATGAGGGGGAGGTTAGCGTTAGGCCAGTGGGGGGGAGGGTTACGTAATAGACACTAAGGGAGGGTGTTAGGGTTAGGCTGCAGGGGGTAGATTAAGCTTAGGCTGCAGGGAGGGAGGATTAGGCACTTAGAAGGTGGAATAAGAGGTAGGATGGGAGTGGGGGGGGGTTAGGTTTAGGCATCGGGGTACGAGGGTTAGGCATCAGCGGGGAGGATTAGGGATCAAATATTGGGGGAGGTGAAGGTTAGGCTGCGGGGAGGAATAATTAGGGTTAGGGGAGGCGGGGGGAAGGTAAACATAGTTCCCAGGCCCCTGTTGAGATTCCCTGCTTTGGGATTTCGGTGTCGTATTCTGACCGCCAGTATCCCCACTGCCAGTTATCCATATGTATTCCTTCCAGCATGCACTAGCACAGATTTTCTGTTAGATCATGCTTAAACTGGCAGTGGCATGCCACATACAGTATGGCCTTCCCCTGGTATAGACTATAGATTGCTAAAAAGCTGTTATTTGTAAATCAAGGGTAAATGTATGAAGCTTGGAGAAGTGGTATCTATCCCCATATAGAACGGTGTGTGCAAGGTGATAATGCACCAGCCAATCAGCACCAATATGTAAATTGACAGTTAGGATCTGATTGGCTGGAGCATTATCACCTTGCACATAACATTCTTTATGGGGATAGATACCACTTCTCCAAACTTCACACATTTACCCCCATATTACATTCATGCCTAAATGAATCATGTATTGTACGGTACTGTATCACCAACATTCTACTGTTCTTATACAAAATCATCATTTGTTCATTGTGATCTA
This sequence comes from Crinia signifera, assembly GCF_055691185.1. NCBI lineage: Eukaryota > Metazoa > Chordata > Amphibia > Anura > Myobatrachidae > Crinia > Crinia signifera. Next base: position 119,074,935 of record NC_139225.1, read on the forward strand.
ACTCATTTTAGAGTATTGTATATTCTATGTTCAGTGGATTTTGATGCTAATTAATTATATTTTAATAATTAAACATTAAAAATGACAAATCCCTGTGTGGTCCATGCATCGCGCTTCATATACAGCCTTTTTCTATGTATTCTTTCTGAGGATAGTCAATATTGGTCATCAGTCACGGTTTCCAACAGAAATCATAGTGAATGCTCACTAAGGGGAAGATTTATTAAGCCCAGGGAAGTGGTATGGTGGAAGATGATATTGCAGCAGCCAATCAGCTCCTAACTGCCATGTTACAGGCTGGGATTGAAAAATGACAGGAGCTGATTGGCTGCTACATTATCACCTTCCCCCTTATCACTTAACCAGGCTTGGTACATCCGCCCCAAAATATCCTATCCTACACAGCTGTATTATTATCTTAAATAACATCTTATGTTATAGCCACACATTCTGCAAGATCTGTCCAGATCCATGATATCATCACCTGTATTGCACTGTCCCACAATTGGACAACACTACGGGGGGTATTCAACCCAGAATTCCGACTTTCGGAACATCCCATCGGTCAGAATCCCGCAATGTTTTCACTCAGCTAGACAGTAACTCGACAGTCAGAATTCAATGTTCCGGCTGTCAAGTGTTGAAAAGTGCACGTCTGGAGAAATGGCTGTGGATTGGCGAAAAACACCCGAGAATTTGACAATCTGCGGCCGTCTCCAATAAAATAGATCTGACTTATTTTAAAGTCAGATCTGTTTTGTTGTAATCTGCCTTCAATGCTGCCGGAATAGGCAATATTGAATAGGCGGGGGGCGGCTATTTCCCCTGTCAGAAATTGCGTCCAGTATTGAATACTCCCTATAGCTTGTCCCACCGCTTTTCTTTATCACTTCTCTCATACTTTTAATTTTTTACGTTGTTAAATGACAATATGGACAATTTATAATGTATATACTGTATATAGAACTTTTATTAAGGACAAAAAATTAATATACTTCTGGTCAATCCACAGGCTATACTGATTTGGTCTCTTGCCACCTTTGCTTCTCCGACGCACGGCAATGTGGAGTATCCACAATGGGGAATTGTCTTGGGCTGGTGTATGATCATTTTCTGCATCATTTGGATTCCTATATTAGCTGTAATAAAAATGTTTAAAGGCGAGGGAAGCCTTTGGGAGGTAAGACGTTTTAAATATCACTCAACATAACTCATTATTGTGGCTATACAGAAGGTACATTACAAGGCACATTATACAGGACATTATTAAACAGAGGCAGGTATCACTAAGTAGCGATGAGGCTTCTGGTATTTTGCAAATAGAACTTTTCTGGTCCAGTATAATTCCCGGGCCGGTGAGGCAGGCTGATGATAAGGATCTAACACTAGTGTTCATCATTTTCACTCAGTAATCCGGAATCTGCCAGATAGGAAAGACATATTATATTTTTTTGCAGCTGAGTACTACTGTAGCTCCTGACTACTGCCCTCGCTAGGTTTTTGAATCGAGCGGGAAACGGCGTGTGCAGCCGCTAAAACAGCGTGGCTTGTGGCTAAATGCAGCGGGCACCCTGTATCAGCCACGAACCTCGCTGTTTGGGGGAACCCTCGCCGTCCTGTGACAGCGAGGATTACCCCGGAATGTAGAATAGGGTGAGCGGCCAGCGCGGGGGTTAAATGGCGAGGATTGCTTGTTTTCGGTTATCCCTGCCATTTGACCCACTCGCAGGCCGCATTAAGTATGGCCCTCAGGGCTTCTCCTTTTCAAGGGCAACCACTGTTCTATTGCTGCCATTACCACCCACCAGTGAGTCAGTTTTCCAGATATCTCTGGCGTGTGGAAGCCTATATGAAAGGGAAGCCTATATATGATGGTAGAAAGAAATAAGAGGCAGATGAATTAAGAATGGTAAAGAAATAAAGTGGTGTTAAAGAGGTGATAATGTGGAAGGTGAAAATGCACCAGCCAATCAGCTGTGTTTGAAAAATAACAGTTCGGAGTTGATTGGCTGGTGCGTTATCACCTTCCACTTTCTATCACCACTTTATCACTTTACTAGGCTTAATACACCTGTTCCTAGGAGGTGTAGAATAAATTGGCACTCAGTGGTGGGTTTTAAGGTTTTTGGATGAGGATAAGTTAGGCAGACATAGGTAGATGTTCCAAAAGTAGGGTTAGTGCAAGAGAGACCTTGTAAGTAAATTGAGAGGAGATCAAGAGATGAGATCATGGAGGCATCCCACATCAGAGATGTATGGAAAGGAACTGTTGGTGAGGGACTGTAAGTGAGGATGAGCAGCTGGAAGTGCATTAAGGGAATTACATATTGATGTAACAGATGGTAAAGGTCAGAAGAGGAAGATTAGTCTACATTAGCTGCAGCACACCGGACTGAATTTGAAGAGTGAAGGCCCTTGGTATGGGGAACATAATGTAGCCAGCCATGTGGGAGATATTGGGAAGGTTGGTGACATTAGAACACCAAGTGAAGATTACAGAGGGGCAGATGGACAAATGGGACAAGAAAGAATGATAGATACCAGACAGGAATGTAGGTGGCACCGTGGCAAAATGTGCTCTAAAGCTCGATCTTTGCTTTCAGTTCCATATCAGAGCATAGTAACCACTCTTAGCGGTCTCTCCCCTCGCCACTTTGCCATAGCACCTTTGCAAGCGGTCGCAATGTTAAATAAGTGGCATTTGGAAAAGGGGTAAGTTCATATTATGCAGTAACACTGTTTTACAGCAGGTTTTAGGGGACATTGATACAGAGTCATGCTTGCCAATAAAAGTCAAATCTGCGTAAAAAATCAGTATAATAATTGAATGTAATTTTCTTCCAGCGTTTTCGGACTCTTTGCCGCCCAACCTCAGACTGGGGTCCTGCTCTGGATCAGCATCGAACTGGAAGATATGAAAAGCTCAGTAATGTCCAAAAAGCCACAAATGCTTTGGAAATTCCTACAATTGAAGGAGGCTTCTCAGGATTCGACAACAAAGCATTTTCCTAATAATGAGAATGGAACGCCACACCTGACAACCAGAACCAAGTGCTGTGTGTGTGTGCACAAATGAACCACTTTGGGATTTTGGTATTTAAATAATGACAATACCATAAACTGCCCTTTGGAAAATATAAAAAGACATTTTTTACATTCACATCTTCTGGGACAGTCAATTTGCAGCAGTTACAAGTATATTTATGGTCATGCTCGGACTTGTTGAATGCGTCCGCCCTGGTTTATCAAGTTCGGTTTTCTGCAGTACAGTAGAAGATAAGTAAAGTATGAGTTTAGAAACAGTGGGGCAGATGTATGAAGTGGCCAGTTATAACCTGACAGCCAATTGGCTCCCAACTGCCAAGTTACAGACTGAGTTTGAAAATGACAGTTCAAGGCTGATTAGTTGGTGAGTTATCCCTTCCACTTTATCACTTCACCAGGCTTGATAAATCTGCCCTTGTGTCCTGTTATTGCAAAAGTCCATAGAAACTGTGCAAGTACCAATGTACTTCCATTGTGGATGTTCCAGTGTTCATCTACAGAATTGTGAAATATTGTATATATTAATCAACATAGCTTCTGCTTAGTATTATGATATATAAATGTTAGTATATCTTTTGTAAGTGATTTGTAAATTCTAGTCGGCATATTCAATAAGCCAGGGGTTCCCAATCTTTTTGTAATCACGGCACCCTAGAGTATCAGAATTTTTCCAAGGCACCCTTAGGTTCAGTTATGTGGTAAAGGGCAGGGTTTGGTTCTGATTGTACACATTTTATGATTGGCAGCCACCAGCACTGGTTTTCTACAGAAATAATTGATCATAAATAACTTGAATTGGTCCTGGACGACCAACCCGAGGCACCCCTGCAAGTGTCCCGAGGCACCCCAGGGAGCCACGGCACACAGTTTGGGAACCACTGCAATAAGCCACAGGGTTTACTCCAGGATGGTTTTGTGCTTTCTTAGGCCATTTCCTCCTGCAGTTAATCCAAAGCAAGCACCTGTTTACCCAAGGTTCCAGGTGAAGTGCTCAGTGCTATGGATTAACATGCCAGCGGTGCTCATGGTAAGTGCAATAATTCCTGACACCAGGGACATCTGTTTGCATCCTCTCGCACTTTAGAAGGATGCGGGGAGAAACCTGGGACAAATACAGCCCGCAGACTGCAATTGAATACCTCTGGGCACTGTAGTTAGCCCATGGCAATCCCCGTGTTTATTGTATATGCCCTAAATGTAAGTGTAATGACTACTCTTAACCCAACGGCAATCTTAAACTGACAAACTAAAACTTCCATGATTTTTAAATAACCAGTTCAGATAATGGGGGTATTAAATCCGGCATTCTGACCCATGACATCCCGAAAGTAGGAATTCTGGACATTTCACTGGCTTCCGTAACTATTCCAACTGTTGGTATTCAATGTACCGACAGTCGAGTGTCGGACAGTCCTGTAATAGGCGAAAACCGGCATAAATTGTTGGAAACTGGCCATTAATACGACAATCCACGGAAGTTTCCAATAAAACAGATCTGACTTTAAAAAAGTTAGTTGTCATTTTGTCTTTAATGACAGCAGGAAATACAGATTCACTGTCACAGATTGAATACCCCCTTAAGACTTACTAGATGTTTTATATAACCCTGGGAGATAGAGTATATAGGGTGGCTCATACAATTTTTTTAACATGTTGTATATTTTGTTGTAGAAATTAATGTACAGTATGTTTACATATTATTAAGAGAAGTGCCTTCCGTGTGGAATAATTACCTCAATCATCTGGCAGAAGTGAAAGCTGAACAATGTACTTCTGTGTAATACCGGCATTCCCAACCACGGTCCTCAAGGCACACCAACAGTGCAGGTTTTAGTGATATCCAGGCTTCAGCACAGATGGTTTAATCAGAATCCCTCAGATACTTATTAATTCACCTGTGCTCAAGCCTGGATATCTACAAAACCTGCACTGTTGGCAGAGCTGGATTAAGCCTTCGGGGGGCCCGGGTCACTTTAGAAATGGGGGCCCCCTCATACTTGTCATTATTGGCTGCAAACTGCACGGGAGAATATTACACTGCCAAAACACAGAATAAGAGCAGTATAAACTTGGTCAATGGTCAACTGCAAGGGGGGGGTGGGGGTGTAAGATATATATACCACATGAAAATCCTGTGTTTGTCCCTCTGTAGGAGCCCTGACAGGCTCAGTGCTGCCTCTGATTAAAAACCCTCCCATAACAAGGCAGCTGCTGTTGTTATCCCTCATGGGCCTGAGAAGCATATGATGAGCTCCACCAAGCAGAGCTCAGCACAAGTATTTTTAAAATACATGCCAACCACAGGGGGCCCCTAGATAGAGGGGGGCCCAGGGGTACTGACCCCTTGTGCCCCCATTATAATCCAGCTCTGACTGTTGGTGTGCCTTGAGGACCGTAGTTCGGAATGCCTGGTGTAATAGAATTGATATACTGTATGGATGAGTTACAGTTTTATGGTACTGTAACTGTGACTTTTTATATGCAAAATATGTTGTCAGAGTCATGTAATTATTAATATCACTTTCAGTGTCAATATCACACAATATATAGGATAATGCAGTGTCAGACCGGGGGATGAAGGTGGTATGCCGTGGTCTCTCAGCTAGAGGATGAGAAGGCTGCTATTCTCCGAGTGTCCTGATCAATTTGGGATACTGTCTCTCACCTCAGTAGAGGTTACCCATTCCTACACAATCAAAACACCCTAAATATCTGAGTATATCTACTGTTATCTGTAGATTTTCTAGACTCTTAATATACAGCGATAAGAGCATGTTCTGAATTCCGGATCATTGTTTCATGATCTTTTGATGGGAGCTACCCCTGATGAAGTTGTTTTGATGAAACGCGTCGGGTGCTTTTTGAAATAAAAGAATATTCATTTTAACGGATTGTGCATCTTTATTGCGAATACGTCCAACGATGGATATATGAAGAGTCTCTCCAGAATTTTTTTCTCATCGTATTCAATTATCTGGGTGGTACCATATGTATATTGGTTTGCGCACTCCAAAAAATATTTTTGCGGTTTGTTAATTTGTTGTCCCTTACTAACAAAAGGGATTTTGGAGGTGCTGCAGTTAAGAAATAGCACAATACAGAGTCAACCTCCCCCTCAATTTCTTACACAATATATACAGTATATATATATACATACACACACACTAAATACTGCTGGTGCATGCATAGTAGTAGTACGTTTATTTATAATGCATAATAATGTATCAAATTTATTACAGCATTGCACTATAGAGAATATGCCCAAATTCTGTGCAGTATAATGTAAAATATGTATTATGTATAATTCAAGTGTACAATCTGGAACCTGATCACTAGAGGAAGCTGTCCTTCGAAAATGGGGCTCAATTGTGTTTTTCTTGTACCCAAGTGGGACAGTCCAACCCATTGTTTAGTGTGCCATATTGTACTCCAATCCAAAATATAGGCAGAATATTAATTAGAGCTGAATATTCCCTTAATTTTGTAAATAAGTTAACAGCCAACAAGCAAAAGGTGCTGTGATGTCTCCGGGGGTTGGAAACCTTCATGGTAAGCAGTTGGGCCTGACATTCCTTTCCATAATGTTTTCCCAGCTGGCCCAGGTGTTAGCTTGGCCACTTAATATTATAAACTAATTTAATCATCTTCTATTCGGACATCTGTTATTTATTAAGTAAAGAAAAGCACAGAGGATAAAAGATACAGCAACCTGGTATAATGTCTTACGCACAGGTGTGGTCACATACACCATTGATCACTGTGAGGAGCTCTGCTAAACAGATCACTGACTTGGAGACTCTCAGGGGAAATTTATGTAAAGATTGGTCATTGTAAAATGTCAGTTAGTATATAGTAGGCATTGTTATTCAAATTACATATAAAAGTTTACAACACAAATATTGCTATTGTTTTGTATGTTTACTTTTAAAGTACATTCCAGACATTCGTGTTCTTTCAATAAATTGCCCTAAATCAAGGTCTAATGTATTTTTATGAAAAACAATATTGGAACTACTTGAGTTAATTGAGCAACTTTTGTCAATTCAAGTTGTTTTACTTAATTGCGCCATTTAGCATTATCTCGTATCTGAAAGTCACAATTTACATTTATAAGTTGGGTTGATAGACCGTCAGTGCTTAGATGTTGGGTAACTTGAAGAAATAGATTATAAAGGCATTTTGAGATGTTTTCAACTCTAGGTAATGGTAATTTATTTAATGGTTGCATGTACTGAGATACTGTACAGTAGGTTAGATTCCTGATTCTCTCAGTTATATAATAGAAACTATCTTTGCAACCAAATTGTCATCTAATAATGAATTTAAAGTTGTAAGGTTAAGACAAAAACATCGCAGAGACCTATGACTTTCATCTGCGTCATATGCTTCATGATATCAGCATCTAAGATACGGTTAAATAAACTTTAATTTGATTCTAATCGCTCAAAACAAAAAAATGTATGTAAAATATTTCATATACTCCCATGTATTTAGATAAAATGCTCAATCTAGCTAGGCATATACAGTACTTTCGGATTTTAATAATGTATTTAAATAAAGTTTTTATCGGAAATGCTGGATGCTTTTTTTCTTTTTTTTCTATACAGTGTTTGATCAGAAACATACACCTGACTCTTTTTTCAACTATTATCTACATATATGTTCAATTAAATGGCTCAAGGGGTGGGGGGGTTTCTGGTTCTGCACAGAAGCCCCCCTCTAGAAATCCTGCATTTACCACTGATAAGGTTCACAGGATTAATTAATAGAATAATTAAAATGGTGAAGATTTGCTTTAACCTAATGTCATTAGGCCATAGGTTCCCAAACAGGGTCCTCAAGGCACTCCAACTGTCCAGGTATTAAGTATATCCATGCTTGGCCACAGGTGATTTAATAACTCAGTCAGTCTGATTTAACCATCTGTGCTGAGCCATGGATATACCTAAAACCTGGACCGTTGAGGACGGCGTTTGGGAACCTCTGCATTAGGCTATTACACTACCATGAGCTGTATAAGCTTTAACTGATGACCTTTATTGGCAAGTTTACATGCTGCTGGTACCTATTACGGTACTTGTGGAGTATCACGGCTCCCACGACCTTCATCGTATGCTGATTGTATGCTAAAAATCGCATCGGGTACGATCAAATCGCATGCGATGCGATGCGATCGCACCCGATTTTGCACTGAAATGCATCAGAATGCATTGAAATGTGTATTCAACTTGTGAAATGCCCCCAAATGCCATTTTTCATAGTGCACCACCCCCACTATCAACGTCAATCTGAAGCGTGGCGAGCGCAGCGAGCCGGCGAGGGGCGGCGGTACGCGTCCTACGACCTTTTCATACCGATAAAGGGGATTTTCCTCACATGAGAGTGTAAGGAAAGGAAAGACTGATTATGTCTTTTCCGGGGCACTCTTTAATTAATTGATAGGTATGATAGTGTTTTAATTTAAAAACTAACTTTTATTAGGTATACCTTAAAACGAATGGTGCTTGTCAATATGAAAAAATGAATGAAAAAAATGAAAAAAATGAAAAAAATGAAAAAAATGAAAAAAATGAATAATACATACATAATCAAAAATCATTAAAATATTCGATCAGAATTTGATCACAAATTTTTTGTTATACAGAGGGTTATATACATTTTCCTCTGGTTTCCCAGATTTTGCCAGTTTGCGAAAATATTGCTGAAAAAATAGGAGGTCAGTAATCTGTACTGCCCTATTTTAATATTAGGGATATTTACTGCTCCCTGTCCCAGCACTAGTTCTCCTGCTTTCCGTTCCAGAAGTGGGAAACAGAAAGGTCTAAATGACATCAAATTTAAATGCCGCAGCTCTGATTTTCAATCTAGACAATTTGTTAGGACTCTTGTTACAACATTAAGTAACATTGTAATCAGTGATCTGTGTGTTGACACATAAGTAGACACTGTTGCAAACCACACTTAAAAGGATTATATTCCTATGAGAGGATTTGTGATCAGGTTTGTAAGGGATAGTTCAGAGAAAGTATTTGTACATAAAGGTAGTGCAAGTCTCTCCCTTATGAACCTTTCTGCTTTTCAGTATCATGTGTTACCGTCAAATACTGAGTGAGAGTTAGTTCAATTTGTACCCATAGCACTGTAGGGATAGGTAACAGATATAAAGTAGTGTGAATCCTCTATGTAGTTAAATATGTACTGCTCAGAGTGTCGCTGTTACAATAAATATGCAGAGCAGATGTTACACCCGGCTGTTTTAACTGAGAGTATTCACACTGAACCTGCGTAGACAGAGGAGTTCCACAAGGCTGCGTACCTCAAAAGTTTAAAGGATATCTGGGGTTATTCAGACTGGTATCATTCTGCTATCTGTCATCTGCTTTTTAAGCATAGAATGACAGTTGAGAGATGAATGCCAGGTGTCACCCAGAAAGAATATACATAGGTTATAGTTTTCTGCTTTTCTGTCACCTGTAGCAACTGTTAATTCTGATGTTGGTGTACATTTGCAGAAAAGTTGTAGGTGACAGAATGAGAGAAACCATGAAAATGAAACAGAAAATTGTCTGTGTGATCACAATATAGTACAGTGAGTGTAGTTACAGAGTTTATTTCTCCAATTACTCAATGGGAATGTTCCCTGGTTCTGGTATTGCTGAGTAGTTTTCAGGCTACCTTTAGGGTCAGTCATACACACTTTCAAGTAATGGCACTTAGTATTGATAAAATTGTAATTAGATTGTGCGCTAACCGCTAAATTGACCTTTTCATACCCCCACTATCCACGTCGGCGTGGAGTTGAGAATAGAATAGTGTGGCGAGCGTCCCCTCGTGGGCTTCACAGGTATCCGCGTCCCCTCGCTGCGCTCGCCACACTATTCTATTCTCAACTCCACGCAGACGTGGATAGTGGGGGTATGAAAAGGTCGTAGGACGCGTACCGCCGCCCCTCGCGGGCTCGCTGCACTCGCCACGCTTCGGGTTGACGTTGATAGTGGGGGTGGTGCACTATGAAAAATGGCATTTGGGGGCATTTCACTAGTTTAATACACATTTCAATGCATTCTGATGCATTTCAGTGCAAAATCGGGTGCCATCGCATCGCATCGGATGCCATCGTATGGCATCCGATGCGATCGCATACGATTTTTGAGCAAAAATGCTCAAAAATCGGTAAAAATCGTATCGCATCGTATGCCACTACATATGGCATACGATGCCATAGGATGGGAGCCGTGATACTCCACAAGTAGACCTATTACTGCCAAGTCTCCATGCTGGAACCCTTTATTGCCAAGTTTCCATACTTTTACCCTTTATTGCCAAGTCTCCATGCTGGTACCCATTAATGATATGTCTTTATGCTGGTACCCTTTATTAACAAGTCTCTGTATTCTTACCCAAGTCTCTGCCATGGACGTAAGGTGTATATAGTCCTCTGGTCACATCAACTGCTTAGTGTGTACCAGAGTGATCCTATTAAAAGTGTCCTGCTAACTCAGTGGCTCACTCATTTTGTGAATCACGGTGCCTTAGAGTATCAGCATTTTTCTCATTGCACCTCAAAAGCACCTGATTAAAAGTTTCCTGTTCAGCAAAATGATTACATTAATAAAATTGTCCTTAGAGTTGCGGTGTGTACATAGAGTAGACACCTCCTGCAAGCTTCTATGACCCACTGTTGCATCCATAGATTCAGCATCGGATCATCTGTGTGAACATCCATCACCTAAGTGTCCCTCAGGTTACTCGGGATGGTTGGTGGTTTCACACTTCTGAGGACAGTGAAGATGTGTTAGAAGATGCAAGGCAAGATATACAGTGATAAACCACCAACCAATCAGCTCCCAACTGTCAATTGTCTAACACAGCCTATGACATGGCCGTTAGGAGCTGTCACGGTTTAGGAGTCGGCACTGCAGACTGGCTAGTCCATGGGTGCAACCTGCATCTCCAGACCCCATCAGTGCACCAGGTGTACTTCGAGGTAGGGACACAACTGACTGGGCCATTTGATGATACTGGTAATTACTGTCACACAATGACATTTTAAGGGAGGTTCAAGGGCGCTACCTATCCAGGGGGTCATCTATGGGCTGCCCCAGCAAGACAAGACAAGCCCCTTTAGTGATGTCCTCAGGGCTCCCATGAAGTCACACCCTCTTTCAATCAAGCCACACCTTTTTTAGACAGTTCTGCAGTACAGTATTATTGTATTGTTTTTTGTATGTCATAGTCATTTTCCCTACATAGCGAACAAGGATATTTGGTCGCAGTATACAAATAACATATAGTAATATAAAAAAGAATATATACAGTATGTGACATAATTTGCTCCCTTGAATTAAAGCACGAGAGAGAGTAATTGTAAGTCCTGCGATAGAAATGGGGTGCTAAATCTCTGTATATACTGTGTACGGCACATTCCAGCTGCCTGCGCCATGGTTCCATCTTTTCCATGTGTGTAGTTTCGCCATGCAGCTGCAAAGTAATCCTTCTGTCTACCTCTATGCATCATTCCATGGCACTGCCTGGGGTCAGAACCTCACCTAACACGTCAAGTACCCTAAGAGGAAGTGGAATTAAGTAACTTGGGAAAAACTATATTACGTAACCTGGGATAAAGTGGAGTTAATCATCTAAATCCTGATGCATTCTCACAAAGGAATGTCATGTACAGGTGCCAAGGGTCAATGTATAGGAGCTTAACAAAAACAAATCTAAAAGACCTTTTGATGCTTATTTCTATCTCTTTTGTTATCATTTATTTTAAGCTGCAGCCAACCATATGGTGTCTTTGAAAAGATAAACTGCAGTGTTACCTTACAGGTCATACAGCGTGATTTCCATATGTGATTTTTGAGTAAGCATGTCCTGGTGACCATGGGCCTAATAAAGACCTGATTGCACCCCTGCAATCAGGATTCTGCTACAAAAAGTAGCTGGATTGGCAATTAGCTGCAAATCCATTTGCAGGTTGTTCACCAGCGAATTAATTTTCCACTGTGTGCAGTCTGTCCAGTTACCAACCACAAACACTGACTTCCTGCCAATCACCTTGCTTATGGCCAGCGAACAAAAAAGTAGCAGGATTTTATCGCAGGATGGCCTCGCAGATGCCTACTATGGGCCAGCCGCATGCGCAGTTTATCGATAATCGCCCGGCCTGCTTATTTGAAGCTGTATGATCAGGTCTCAGTTAGGCTCCTTTTACTTAATGCGTAATAACAATAGATGGATGTTTGACCTAAATATTTTATTTTATAAAAAGAAGTTGCATTAAAAGTGCTTACAGGTTTGAGGTCTGTCATGTGAAAAACCCTTATCCAGAAAGTTAAGGCAACAATTGCAGGGTCATAGAGGCGAGGAAAGACAGTGTAATCATGCCACTGTATAAATTGGCCTCTTCTGGAATACAGTGTACAGTTCTGAGCACCGGTCCATAAAAAAGACATCTTGGAGCTTGAAAAGGTTCAGACGAGAGCAACAAAATGTGATTAAGGGTTTAGAGTCATTGTGCTATTTCACACGCTCCGGCTCCTGCCAGGCAATGAAACCCTGCACGCCCAAAAGCTGTGCCGCACACAGTAGTTAATAATGGACACGATTGTGTCCATTCACACGGGACGGCCACGGTCCGGCCGCCCGGTTGCAGCCGTATCCCACCACTGGAAAGCAAGGCTGCCGGGCTGTGGCCATCCCCTTCATTGTAAACTTCTCAGTGCGGCATGGCTTCCTGGCCGTGCGGGGATTCGCCACCCGGCAGGAGCCAGAGCATGTGAAATAGCCCATTGGGTTATGAGGAAAGGCTAGCCAGGTTAGGCACGTTTACATTGGAAAAGAGGCATCTAAGAGGGGATATGATTAATATGTATAAATACATAAAGGGTCAATACAGTGGACTATCAGGTGATCTGTTTACCATGAAGACTGTACACAGGATACATGGTCACCCCTTAAGGTAAGAGGAGAGGACGTTTCTCACCCAGCGAACAAAGAGTTTCTTCACAGTAAGGACAGTTCAAATATGGAATACTCTACCAGAGAAGGTTGTGATGGCAGACTCAACTGATAAAAAGAGTTAAGGTTCCCATACATGGTACAATTGCTGTATGCGATGAGTTGCGCGCTCCCGCACACATCCCATTGCACAGCTCAAAATGTACGTGCTGCACATACTTTTTGAACTAGATCGCATCCCATCGCATGCAATCTAGCCCATAACACATACAATTATTGTATTGTGGGCGGCTATATACACATTTTAGGCAGAACAAAGTATCCAGGGTTATACCCATTAATCATAATGAACTATAGTGGATCAGTAATCAATTTGGACAGCGAGTTTGTGTCGTTGGATATTCTGAAGTTATATAGGCAGTGACCTTTACACTGCAGGAGATCATGTATAGGTTGATCTTGATGGACTAAAGTCTTTTTTCAACCTCAACTACTATGTTTACTCTGTATGGATTGATATCTAGAACTCCCATTTGAGTCTCTTTATTCCCCTGTAATATATGCTAATCAACATGTCCTTATCCTCTCTTTCTGCATCATATATTTCATAGAATGTGTTTTCTTACTGGTATAGTCTTATTATATAAGTCATTTTAGGGCACTTGTTTTTTTTATTATTATAGATAACTTAAATCAAAGTATTTTTGGCCCAGAATGAATATATCTTTATGGATTTATGAATAGAAATAATTGTAAAGCTGCGCCTTTCAACAGTGTGGCCAACAGTTAATTGCATATGTATGTGCATTCTGATGTTTATCATTTGCATTGCAAAGTGTTACAAAACTAATCTTGTTCAATATCATAGTGCCAGTTAATCTGTAACAAACCATTTAGTGCAATTACATGTTTTATCTTTGGTTAAAGATATTCCTGAGAGTGACATCATTGAAAAATGATGGTGCACCACTGTCATTTGGAAGCTTTCAGGGACAGTGTTCTATTTCAAGAACCCACAGTTATGTCACTAGTCGCAGAGCCCCCATACGGGTTCATTATCTTCAGTCGCCATCCCAAATATATTTTACCGGAATATTTTTTTCTGGTTAGTTACAGGAAATGCATCTCTTGGTGGCAGTGGCGGCCCGTACCGTTTCAGGGGAAGGGGGGCCGCCTCTGGTTGCAGCCACAGCCACCGCGTGGTTACTGCAACGCAGGTAACGAACCCCCCCTCTGTCGCCGCTGCTACTCCCAGTCACTGCAGACTTCCCGGCGCCTGTGCTATGATGACAGGCGCATGCGCAGTACAAACATCTGTACTGCGCATGTGGCCAGCTTCTATGGACTGCTTCGGCAACAACCCATAGAACGGAATCATGGTCCCGGCACCTGTATTATACAAATGACAGGCACCGGGACTAGCGAATGCGCAGTACCGATATAGGTACTGCGCATGAGCTATCGAGGATTTTGTGCTGCAGCCCGCAGAAAGGTGTCCCGGAGGGAGGGAACACCTCCCAATGGGACTGCCTTGGTGACTGGCAGGTCAGACTTCCAATAGGAAATCACTGCCAGTCACAGTTAAGCCAGAGCAGTCTCAAAGACTGCATCTGGCTTCACTACAGTGGCGGATTTTACCTGGGGGGGGTGCAGCCCTGCAGCCCATAGGTAAAAACCGCCACTGCTTGGTGGTATAATTTGCTCCTGTGGTCCTCAAACCCTGTTTCCTTTCCAGCCTAAGTAGAATGGGAAGAGGGTCTTTCTACTTCACTTACATAAGATGATTGGGGCTCTATATTCTGCATGTGTTTTACTTTTTTTAAATGTATTTCATATACTGATCTGTTTATAAACGTATTCTTTGGGTATACTTTATATTACTCTTGATAGGTTTCATAAAATTTGGCTTATTAGTAATTAGTCAGTAATTATAATTAATCTTTATTGATATACATTAAAAAAACGTATGGCTCTCCAGTGGATTTACAACATGTCATAATTGTTGCACAACTATTGTTGTTTCAGACAGACAGTACACAGCATTAAAATAAAATATGTTCTAGCCAATGACGTTAGTGCAGTCATTCACAATAATTGGTAGGAAAATAACGTGTCAATTACACCTTGTTATGGCTGTGCTTAATGAAATCGTGTGATCGTATAAGAAGAGAACATCCTTTTATTGTTAGTGAGTTACTAACGACATTGGCTGAAACATATTTTATTTTAATGCTGTATACTTTCTGAATGAAATAAAAAAAAAATTGTGCAATCATTATGACATGTTCTTACTGGGGAGATCCATTTGTTTTAGGTTTTTTAATGTATATCAATAAAGATAACATTAATTAAGATTTTAATTGTACAAAGAGTGTGCCAGCCAATAGAGTCTTCTTTTTTTGCCACTAAACCCTTCATTGCTTACCACTGGCGTTCAGTCATTTTTTTTTTAATAAACTCTTTATTAAGTTTCAAATAAGTTGGAAGAAACATACATTTTTTAAAACATACAATGGTTTGACATATAATGGTTTGATGTGTGGATGGTCTTACAGCTGACTTGATGCGATGTCAACCTATACTTACTTAGGGAAATGTCAAGTGAAGATGATATGGGAACCTAGAAGTAAGACCCATCCAACTTAAGCACAAATATAAAATGTTTTCAGTATTTAACCATAAACAATTACTTATACAAATACTGACAAAGACAGATGGGGGAAGGGCAGATAATTTATTTCATCTCACAATGATACAGTGTGGCATATCAACAATTCAAATAATGATGAAGTCTAACTAACAATCTTTCTACTAGCTGAACGAAATATTTTTTCTACTAATCTGTACTCATGCCCTCGCGTCCTAGATTCCTTTTTGTAGAAAAGAGGATATGTGACAGTTCCTTATATTGGCCCCTGATATACTTGTACATGTTGAGCATGTCCCCCCTTAAACGTCTCTTTTCCAATGTAAATAGTCCCAACTTGCGTAATGTCTCCTCGTAGCTTAAATTCTCCATTCCCCTAATAAGCTTAGTTGCTCGTTTTTGGATTTTTTCTAATTCTATGATGTCCTTTTTATAGTGTGGGGCCCAGAATTGCACTCCGTATTTGAGGTGAGGTCTTACCAATGCTTTATACAGTGGCATAATTACTCTTGAGTCCCTAGTTTCCATTCCCCTTTTAATACATGCTAAAATTTTGTTGGCCTTTTTTGTAGCTACATTACAATGGGCACTACATTCCAGTTTGCTGTCTATTTGGACTCCTAGATCCTTTTTTGAAGTATGGAATTACCCAGTTCCTCTCTGCTAAGGTTATAACTAGCACACTGGTTATGTCTCCCAAGGTGCATAACCTTACATTTATCTACATTGAACCTCATCTTCACCTTTTTTGCCCACTCATCTAGAATTGCAAGATCATTTTGGAGCATGGTGACATCTTCTGATGATTTGATGACTTTGCTAAGTTTTGTATCGTCCACAAAAATGGATACATTGCTGAGTAACCCTATCCCAATATCGTTAATAAAAATGTTAAATAGAATGGGCCCTAAAACCGAACCCTGGGGCACTCCACTTATCCACCGGTATCGTATCTGATACGGCACTATTCACAACCAGTTGTATAATATAGAACAATTTTGGAAAGATTATCGATTTAATCGCTGCTGATCTACCTAGAAGTGAGAGTGGTAGTTAGTTCCATGATGTCATCAAATAAGTTATTTTAGTAATGGAGGGAGTGAAATTTGCTTTGTATAGGCCTTCAGTTCTATTGTGATATATACCCCCAGGTATTTTATTTATGATTTAGCTATCTTGAATTTTGTAAAAATTGGGAGAGTAGTTATATCTACTGAGTGATTTCCTATTATATGTAGTTCGGACTTATCTAAATTCACTTTGTAGCCCGATATTGACCCAAACTCATTAATTAACGTGATGATAGCTGGAATGGATACTACAGGATTGGTGACAAACAATATCATGTCGTCAGCAAAGAGCGACACTTTAAGTTCATACCTGTGAATTAGGATGCCCTTAAAGTCTGGGGATTGGCGTAAAAGAAGGGCCAAAGGTTCTATCGCAATGGCGAACAGGAGGGGTGAAAGGGGGCAGCCCTGTCTAGTTCCTTTGAATAGCTGGAAATGGTCTGATATTTGTCCATTGCTAATAATTTGTGAGTTAGGATTAGAGTATAAAAGTTTAATATAGGATATATATTCCGATATATATTCCCTTGGGAAGCCAAAATGTTCCATTGTGGAGCATAAATGAGGCCATAGGACAAGGTCAAAGGCCTTTTCCGCATCGATGGACATAATTATGCCTGGAGGGAAGAGATCTGTCTTCCTGCTATAAATCCTGTTTGGTCAGGATGGATGACCAGAGGCATAAGGACTTTTAGCCTATCTGTCAAGAGCTTTGCCAAGATCTTATAGTCCGAGTTCAATAGTGAGATCAGCCTATAAGATCCCGGGACTGTTAGATCCCTTCCCGCCTTGGGCAATGTTTTGATATATGCAGCATTGAAATTATGGGGAATTGTGTTGTTACTGAGCATATAGTTAAAGGCCCTTACTAGAGGGGTCAAGACATGGGGAAGCATTAATTTTTAGAAGCTGCTACCAAAGCCATTTGGTGGGGGGAGTGGGGTGGACTAGACAAATGAGTGCTGAGTTTGAAGTGTTCAGCCATTAAACATTGTGAAGCATAACAGAGTGTAATATCTACATATACTTCTTAGTCATCTATCGGGATAGTCTCATTTTCATCTTTTGAGTGCTTAGGAGATAACAAGATGAATTTAAGAAGGTTGCACAATGTCTGAGATGTCATCCTCTGTATGATTTTTTTATCCTCGTATATATTCTATAGCATCTGTAGGGGAAGTGAAGTCGTGCTGGGAATCTTTGTGAAAGATTCTAAGTTTCGCCGGATATATTAGTGCAAACTTTAACTTTTCAGTAATCAGCTGACTGCAAACAGGGGAAAAAGCTTTACGTGCTGGAGTTTTCTTTGATGCCCTCCATAGTTTTAGCTTGGGAGTGTAACTCAGACATTTAAAAATGGTGACCCTGGGTCTGGTGTCGTTAGGGCGTGGGGAGGGTCCCAGAAGGTGGGCTCTCTCTATTAC
This sequence comes from Crinia signifera, assembly GCF_055691185.1. NCBI lineage: Eukaryota > Metazoa > Chordata > Amphibia > Anura > Myobatrachidae > Crinia > Crinia signifera. The sequence goes on from NC_139225.1 coordinate 119,093,081, forward strand.
CATAGAAGCACATACCTCTCTCACACCTAGAAGTTGTGGTAGTGTTTGGCCCACAAATTGGTCCAGGGCTTGGCCTTTCAAAGATTCTGGAAGTCCAATTAGTCTCAAGTTATTTCTCCTTGATCTGTTCTCAATTTCCTCCATCTTATTAATGATATTATAATTCTCTTTCTCAAGGCGTCTGATCTAACACTGGGCGTTAGCTAGATTGTGTGCTAATGAGCCAATATTGTTTTCAGCTGTATCTACCCTCTCTGTTAACTTCTTCAATTGAGTAGTAATGTCACTCACCGCTTTTGCTAGCAGAGGGGCCATGGTGGTGGTGATGGCGTCGACCATGTCGTCATACGTCAGTGGCACATTCTGGGGTTGTTGGGGTGAGTCATCCTCGTCCGCCTGCATATCTAGAATAGCTTTCTTAGAGGCCGGGAGGTAGGGTGACGTCTCCTTGTCCGATGCCATGTCAGAAGCCGGGCCTCTCTTAAACTGCCGCCCGCTCTGCTGCTGAAATCTCTGTGGCTGTGGGTCTGTCATAAATCTATCCATGTTCAGCGGCGGAGGGGAGAGGGAGAAGGAGGGAGTCAGGCTCAGTCAGTGTGGATGCGGCAAACGCCATAGAATTAGATGAGAGACCGGAGCCATGGTGGGAATCAAACGCATGACCTCGGTGCTGTGAGGCAGTAATGCTAACCATTACAATGTCTGTGCTGCCCCAATATAGAAACTGAAGTAAAATCTCATTGCGGTTCTAAAATAGCTGTAGTCCCCTACTCTTCTACTGATAATAACCCTTTAATGAAGTGATTTGGGTGAAGCAATTATAGAAATGGTTCTAGAGTGGTCTTACATGCAGCGGGTACTTAAAATTATAATAAATTAACTTGAATTAACTTAAGTGAAATATCGCACTTTTTGGCAGGAATTCGCACATTGTGACCTGTCGATTTTTAGTAACACTTCAATTCGCATCCAGATGTTTTCCCATTATAAAGTATACAATTTGCAAATTTTATTGGATGCGATTTTTGGTAAACGTTACTAAAAATCACCAAACAAATAGACTGGGTTATGACAGGTGAATTTGACAGAACCATGCACAGATCACCTGAGCCGGACCTGGTTCCAAAAACACGGGGGCAAAAAGAATAGGGGGCCCCCGTATTTCTGAAACCAGCCCCGGACTCTTGAACTGGTCCTGATTCCAAAAATACGGGGGACAAAAAAACTGGGGATCCCCTGTATTTTGGAACCAGCACTGAGCTCCAACAGCCCACGGTGTCATGCCACAGCCGGGGGACACTTTTTACATAAGGTCCCCTGGCCGTATCATGCTCACCGTTGCTGGTCAGACCTGGATGGGTACCTGGGGGAGTGGGGACCCCCCAATAAAGGGGTGTACCCCCAGGCTTCAACCCGGCATCTGTGGGTGGTGGATGCCGACTGATACATGTAAAATCTTTTAAAAAAACATTGCTTTTTACAGGTGAACTACTATAAAAGTAAACGTTTATTACACACACACACATTCATTTTACACCTATACTCACATATCCAGGCTCCAGCATTGTCTCTCTCCTGTCACCTGCAGCAGCTCACCCCGCACTGACCTACGGGGTGAGCCGGCTGCCTCCGATGTACTGACAGCGGAGGATCGCGCTGTCACTGCTTTAGATGCACTCAGCCCTGATTGGCTATAGGCATCTCCATGGAGACGCCTACAGCCAATCAGGGCTGAGTGCTTCTATAGCACTTTGACAGCGTGATCCTCGTACTTTTTTGCAAATTCTGAAAATGCGATAAAATTGTATCTCATTAAATCTCACCCATGGATTCAGACAGGTGCCATTACTCCTCACAAATGATGACCGCTCAGGGACCGGTGGCAGGCTCTGTTGGCAGGGGGCGTGCTGTAGAATTGACAGCTCCAGTCCAAATAACAGGTAAAAATCTATTTATTTTAAAATGGTGACAATACACAACGGATCCACCCTCACGTTCTCACCCGGAATGAAAAACCGAAGGTGGTCATTATATGCTGGGAGTGTATCTAATAAGACCACAAGATTACAAAGTATTCTGGTAAAATCTATACATTTTGCCTCATTTTTGCAGCCATACATTTGAGATCATAGGCTCTTCGGGGGAAATTTTTCAAAATGTCTAACTGCGCTTGCGCACACGCGATAGTGTGCATGCACGAGTCTGAAAGCGCAGTGTAAGTGTCATTTTGTGCATCCACACAAAATAACTGAAGCTGAATCAGGCCCAAAGACAACCAACCAACTTCTAACTATCATTTTATAGAATGTACTAGATAGATATATGGAAGTTGGGTGCCGTATGACTGCTCGACAGTCAGGATTCCGACAATCAGTACTCCGACAATGGAATCCTTTAATGTCTGACAGTCGGGATCCCGACTAACAGGGGCTATTCTCCCTTGTGGGGGTCCACAACCCCCATAGAGGGAGAATAGAACCTGTGGCGAGTGTAGCGAGCCACTGAGCCCGCAGGGTGGTGAGCGCAACCAGCCTGCAAGGGAGTTCTTTGCACTCATCCCCCTTTCGGAGCACAGGCAGTTGGGATCCGGATGCCGGTATACTGACCGTTGGTATCCTGGTTTTTGGACCTCCATACCACAGCCATAGAAGCCGACTGGTTGCTTTGAGAAGGGGCATTTTGATAGAGGAGAAGGCCCATGTGCATCCTCCTCAGTCCAGACCCCCTCTTCTCTGCCGGCAGAGGGAGACTTTACTACCACCGATTTTACTAATGCGCTTTTGAAAAACACATGGAACATGGCAGTGTCTGATATTGGTGCTGGACTCCGGAGGGGTTAGTATTCGCACAATGGATGTAGCCTGTGTGGTGTGGCCCCCCTGGACTCAGGGGCCCGTGTGTACCACACACATATTCTACCCATTATTAATATGCCAGTGGCTGTGAGTACTGTACCTGTCCACTTGAGCAGGTAATACATATCGAACCAAGGGCCTGACTCAGAGTTAATCGCTGATGTGCTAATTTACAGATCGAAGGATTGATTGACTGCGCTTGAGTATGAATCGTAGCACACATGCTTGTGTCCAATCAGCGACAGCAATAGCATATACAGATGGAGTACCTCTCAGCCCGTGCTGGGAATCGCCAGATTCCCTTAGCTGGCGCAGGCTGGTGGAGAGATACTCCTTCGAATGGGGGCACGTGGGCGTCTCACACCCACGCACGTCCCCATCAACACAGCGACGGGGAGCGCTCTCTCTGCCCATCTCCACTTCAGAGAGACAAGCAGGGATCGTGGGGAGCTGGTGGCAGCTGGGGGGCTGCAGAGGGCAGTGGAGGACTCCATCAGAATAAGGCATACAAACATCTCATGTGTGCGCGCCCCCTTCTGGTGGATGGCAGCGGCTGGTGGATGGCGATTCTATTGCCAGGAGCGGCTCCGATGGGAGCTACTCCATCTGTATGGATGGTAATCGCAATCCCCCCCCCCCCCCCACCAGAGTTTCACTGACAGGAAGCTGGCAGGCATGCCCAGGTGTTTTAAGGCAGGGTCTGTGTAGCGCAAGCCTTGATCAGCCGGTCTCAGCCGCAGAGTTGTGGAAGGGTCAGAACTTTCACAGACCGGGAAAATCATTTGACAGTTTGTGAATTGCATATAGATTTGCAAGTGTAATGCGAATAGCAATCTATTTGTAAATAATTCGCAGATTTGCACAGGGTGGGTTTCCTTTCAGTCTGGGTGGCGGCTATCAATTCGCAATCATCTGCAACTTTGCAGATGACCAATCTGGTCTTAATGAAGCCCCAAGTGTATTATATACTGCAGCTACCTTATTCTGGCAATAATAATATAAGCAATAAATGAAGCATTTGCATAAAATTGTTCTGTATACGTCTGTAGTTTATAACTGTCATTTTGTAAATGAAACATTTTTCCAAATTCAATCTGTGAGTGTATGTGGATAAATGTGATCCTTGTTTGGGAAATGTAGTGTTCTTGAACAGCATAAGTTGTATACCAATAAATGAAACCTGGGGAGGTGCTCCAGTAGTTAATAGTTACACACCTTTGTTAAAACCAGAAAGCTCCATGGTGCAAATGAGCAGTGTGAGACTGGCAGCCCAACTGTGCGCACTGGAAACCATATAGATAGTGGTGAGATCGCTTTCAGCGACATCAGACCCAAACTGAGATCATGGGCAGGAATGTGATTAAGAAAATCAAGGATAAAATATGTTGTCGTACAGAAAAAGGGAAGGTGAGTAACATGGAAAGTATATCAGCAAGTAAAGTACTTGCTAATTGCACAAAGTCAGTAAATGAATAACTTTCTGAAACTTAATGAACTACTGAGTAAAATAAGGAGCATTTAAGGAATCTTTATTTGACTAATGGATTAAACATGGCATACGCAAAACAGTTATTTCAGTAGCATAAATCCAGTTAGTTCCTATTGTTGGAGGGTTACTGTTAGTTGTGTATCACATTTCATTGCTCAGTATTAATGCCGGGTAGTGGTGAAAATGTTAAAAATTCTAAATACATTCTTCATGATGGAGGAGAGTAGATAGTAATTGTGACTATACGATATACATGGTAATCTCACAACATGTAGGTAACACTACTAGATTACAGACAGCCCTTTCCTTCTTTGTGATGGAATGTCTTATACAAGCCAACGGGGGTTACATCAACAGCAAAGGTCTATACAAATGTTGTGTGTGTGCGTGTGTCTTTACATTCCCATTCTGTTGCACAGAGGAATGCGACTGAGGGCACAACCAGGGCTAGCTGTCCCCTTGGACCTAGAGATATAGCCAGCCTCATCCAACCTCTGCCTTGTCCCAGATGCGGCATGCGCAACGAACTGGGCCCATCCGCCACTGTGTGTGTGTGTCCAAGTCACAGCCATTACTCATTGGAAATACATTAGCTGGCAGTCCGGCGTGGCGCTGTGCCAAATGGCCAATATTGGCTGCATTGTAGCCACGATGAGCATGGCTACATTTGTATGTAAACATCTGGTTGCCTCTAATTTGCTTGCATCCTATCCACAGCCTAATGAATGTGCAGTCTAAAGGAGTCTACATACGTTGCGATTTGCTGAGCGTTCTGACTGAGACTAGATCACTCAGAAGCGATCTGTCAAGGCGATAGCGACACGCGGGGCTGCTCATCTCTATCACTATGGCCCCTACTCACAGAGCGATGTTGGGGCATTTTCTAATTGATCTAGTGAGATGATGGGGGTGGGGGTGGTTGACGCCAGTGTTGGGGTGGCGGTTGTGAGGTTTTGGGGTGGGTTAGGGAAGGGGTTTGGGCATGTTGTGGATGTGTGAAAGGCCAGTGTAGTGTTGGTGGGGGAGGGGCGGTTGCCGTGTTTGCGCAAGTGGATGGGGGGGTGCTGTGGGTCATGGTGGAGGAGCGGGTGCGGTGGTGTGGTGTGTGTTGCAGTATGGTGTGACAGAGGTTTGCAACCGTTGTGGGGGGGGGGGGGGCTTGTGGGTGGTGTGGGTGGGCTACTGTGAGGTGCGAGATAGTGTGGATGGTGGAGATTACACAAGCCTGGATTGAGCAAATTAGGATATAAACATTTTACATACAGTACAAGGACTTGAAACAAAATGATAGTCCTCCTGCGTTGTGTGGGAAAGGAGTAACTGATAAATAAGGAAGCAGAGTCACATTCAACACTTAAACTTTCTATTTACAACATTTATTTGGCAGGGAAAAACCCACAATCAGCTTATTTAAACTACAACAACAAGAATCCAAGGGAGGAATACATTTTCCAAATATAACCTGGTATTCTCAAGCAGCACAATTCAGATATTTACAGGATTAGATTCATAATCAAGAAAATGATGCCATCACAGATATAGAAAGAGAGTTTTCAAAAGGCACTGATTTAATTAGCTATTTACACATGCATGATTAGTAGATTCCAACTCACATTAAAGAAAATCCTCTCTTATGGCAGGGTAAAAAACTCTGGATGAACATGAGACATAAAAATAATTTAAATGCCCTTAAATCACTTTTCATTCCTTTCATGGGTAATCCTGGTTTTTATAGAGGAAGGGTGGGCTACCCATATATCACTTGGAAATCGGAGGGATTTCTTAGAGTGGGGGATTTTGTTGATTCTCAAAACAAGAGGCCCTTGATGTTCCGGGAGACAATAAATACATTTCCGAATGTAGAGTCATTTCCAATTGCGATCTTACACTATCAACATTATGTCAGTTTAATCATAAGATATTTTTCTTCAGCAGACTGGAACAATCCAGTGGACAATATGCTTAAAAAAGAACCATTACTCAAAAATGGGATCTCTTCTGCTTATAAATTTTTCCAATTAAATTTGAGGGTTTGGCAGCTTGGAAGATAAACTTTCCAAACATTAACTTAGATCTTATTCTAAAGGCACATACTAAACATTGTAAAGTATTTTCTTCTTCTAGACTTAAAGAAATGTTTATAAATATTCTTCATAGACCATATCTTTCTCCCCACAAAATGTTTTTTAATTGGTCTTTCAAGTTCACATTATTGCTGGAAATGGAGTGTGGTATGTGACTCCGACAGTCAGGATCCCGACAGTCATTATCCCGACGTCGGGATCCCGACTGTCCGGAGTCAGACAGCATGGCGAGCGCAAATAAGCCCCTTGCGAGACACCTATTCTATTCTCCCTCTATGGGGGTCGTGGACCCCCATGAGGGAAAATAGTGGGTGGCCGTCGAGCACCCGGCTGTCGGCGATTTGACAGTCGGGATCCCGACGTCGGGTAAATGACTGTCGGGATCCCGACTGTCGGGAACCCGTCCGGCACCCCTGGAAATGTGGGAAAACCCAAGCTGATATCTATCATTGTTTATGGCAGTGCCCTTTGATTAGAAGATTCTGGTTAATAATTTAATAATTAGCAAATATGTCACTGACTATTTAGTTAACTACTTACCTTCATCTCCTGAACAGGCTCTTTTCGGAATTTTTCCCAAAATTCAAGCAATAACTAGAGGTAGTACTATTATTAGCTGTAAGTGCGGCTGCGAGGAAGGCAATTTTACAAGTTTTGGCCCACTCTGATCATCCTTGCTTGGCTTTCGTTAAATCAAAACTGTTTTTTTACTTTCCGAATGGAATGGGTTGAGGTGAGAATGGAAAAAGGCAAATATGGGAAAGTTAAATAGCTACAGCGTCTAGTCCAATTAAACGACAAATCCAAGAGTCTTTCAGCAATTATGGTATATGATAGAACTCCAGCTAATGACCCTCTTATTCAACCCAATTTTATGCATATTGGAGGAGATGAGCTCAATGATAGTATTGTTGTCAAAAACTTCTAAATATATGTTCTTGTTTGTTCATGAGTTTATTTATTCACATATGTAAAAGATACGCAATGTAATTCATTTTGTCTTCTATAATATCTACTTTGTTTCGTGAGCAAACCTTTAACAATGTATATGTATGTATAATGTATGTTTTAAAGATGCATTGCTTCAATAAAAATATACAGGTTGAGTATCCCTTATCCAAAATGCTCGGGACCAGGAGAATTTTGGATAACGGATTATTCCGTATTTCGGAATATTTTAATATTTCAATGATGTATCTTGAGGTATCTTGCATTTATGTTGTACATATACATCAAACACATGAAATAAACACAAATATATTTTATTTGTGCATAAAACAAGGTTTCAAAACATGAAACAAAGTTTGTGTACAATCTCAGGCACTGAATTTAAATGCCAAGCAATCATGGTCTTGTACATATATAGTGCCAGTTACATATCATTCCCTCAGTAGTGCTGTTACAGATGTCCCCAGTAAGTTTTTAGCAAAAGAAAATTTTTGGTTCACTTTCTGGAATGTATGGTTTTCGGAATAATTCGGATAACGGATATTCAGATACGGGATACTCAACCTGTATATGTAAAAAAATAAGGAAGCAGAATACCAATTGTAGAAGGTGTGGAGAGGGTGAGCATAGCAGAAGCATTATTAGCTACAACGACGAAAACAGCCATTTTCAGTTGGGATGAGGAGACTCCATTGAAAGTGGAGACACGGTACAGGGAAAAATGCTGTAAGGACCATTAAACCCATGGCCAGATCCTGCTGCCACCACTCTAAGGTCGACATAGTCAGTGTACACATATATAGATACATAGTATTTAAGGCTGAATAAAGACTCACGTCCATCCAGTTCAACCTTGGTGTATTAGCTTCCTCCCTTGCTATACGTAATGCTGATGTATTCAAGGACAGACCAAGATTATTGCTTGTACCCCTGTATGTTTTTAACTAATAGATGGTTATCTAGCCTTATTTTAAATGTATTTATTGTGTCTGCCGACACCACATCTCCAGGAAGAGAGTTCCATATAGTGATGCCAATCCTGGGGCATTTTTTCAATCCTGGGAATCGGGATTGAAAAATGCTCAATCCCGGTATTCCCGGGATCCAGGGATTGGCATCCCTAAAAGAATATTGGCGCTGTACCCCCACATAACTTAAGTTTTTGGAGCTGTGGAGGGGGGCAGGCGGCAGTGGTGCGGGGGCAGGCGCAGCGTCTGAGGCAGCGTCTGAGCAGCTGGGCAGCGTCTGAGCGGTCGGGCAGCGTCTGAACGGCTGCTCAGACGCTGCCCGGCATTAGACTGCGCATGCGCAGTCTAATCTCGAAATCCCGGGATTGGATAGTCCAATCCCGGGATTGAAATCCGGACATTTTGTGGCCAAATCTCAGGATCCCGACGATCCTGGGATTGGCCACCCTAGTTCCATAGTTTGGCTGCCCTTACTGTAAAAAAATGTTTTGTTCTAAGGGAACGAAATCTTCTTTCCCCTAATCTAAACTCATGTCCTTGTGTTCTTGAATCCTTCCTTACAGTAAAAAGGGCGTCTGACAATTCCTTATATTGTCCCCTGATATATTTGAACATGTTAAGCATGTCCCCCCCTTAAACGTCTCTTTTCTAGTGTAAACAATCCTAAATGGTTCAGTCTATCTTCATACCGTAGCTCAAAATCTCCATTCTCTTTACTACTTTTGTTGCTCTTGTTTGGATTTATACCAGTTCTATGATGTCCTTTTTATAGCGCGGGGCCCAGAATTGTACTCCATATTCCAGATGTGGTCTAACCAATGCTTTGTGCAGTGGCATAATTACATTTGAGTTCCTAGTCTCCATGCCCCTTTTTATGCATGCTAGTATCCTGTTGGCCTTATTTATTGCTATATGACATTGAGCACTACACCCCAGTTTGTTATCTATTTGGACTCCTACAGATGAAGCCAGCTTCATCTTTGCAGGGGCTGGCGATACATCCGCCAGCCCCCGGCTCCCGCCAGGGGGCGCATGCGCATGAGATGCTCGCGCACCCTGTGGCAACAGAGCTTTCCCTGGGTCCCCAGCACCCCGACCCCCCCCCCTAACTCTGCCCGTCTCCCTGAAGCGGAGACGGGCAGGATGCCGCTGCACAGTCATCAAAGACTGGGACGTGCATTCGCGTGAGATGCACGTGCATCCCAGTTTTAATGGAGTCCCTCTCCGCCGGCACTGGCACTGAACGAGAGGGGCTTCATCTGTAGGTCCTTTTCAAGTTCTGAATTACCCAGTGCCTCCCCGCTTAGGCTAGCACATTGGTTATGTTTCCCAAAATGCATAACGTTGCAATTATCCACATTGAACCTCATTCTACAATTTTTTGCCCACTCGTCTAATTTATTAAGATCGCTCTGAAGCGTGGAGACATCCTCAGTTGATCTATTTACTCTGCTCAGTTTTATGTCATCAACAAAGATGGAAACATTGCTTAGTATACCCACCCCAATATCATTAATACATATATTAAATAAAAGGGGCCCTAGCACCGACCCCTGTGGCACTCCACTTAGTATTAGTATCATATTCAATATTGCTCCGTTTACAACCACTCTCTGTTCTCTATTTCGCAGCCAGTTCCTTACCTATCTACAAATTCTTGCCCCTAGTCCCAGATCTTCCATTTTATTTATCAACCTCTTATGTGGAACCGTTTCAAATGCCTTAGCAAAATCTAGGTAGACCACGTCTACTGCATTTCCATTAGCAAGGTTGTTGCTGACATCCTCATTAAAGCCTAGTAAATTTGTTTGGCATGATTGATTCTTCACAAACCCATGATGGTTAATACTGATTAGACTGTGAAGCTATAAATATTTTTGGATACCATCCCTTAAAAATCCCTCAATTAATTTACCCACTATTGATGTTAAGCTCACAGGTCTGAAATTAGCTGGGTCATCCCTTTTTCCTTTTTTGAATATTGGTACTACCTCCGCTATTCTCAAGTCTTCTGGTACCATACCAGATGAAAAAGAGTTCTCAAAAATGTAATTCAAAGGGGTTGTTAATTCCTCCCTTAATTCCATTAGTACTCTAGGATGAATCTTGTCTGGTCCTGGGGATTTGTTTGTTTTGATTTTGCTGAGTCGTAATGTTATCTCCTCTGTTGCGAAAGTGATTTTAAGATATGGCCTGCTCGTCCCATTTGTGGTACCTGTATGCTCCACTGTCTGTTCTTCCCTAGTAAACACTGATGAGAAAAACTAATTGAACAATTCTGTTTTTATTTATTTATTTATTATTTACATAGGGCCAGATGTACTAAGCTTGAAAAGTGATACACATATGGAGTGTGATAAAGCACGAGCCAATCAGCTCCTAACTGTCATGTTACAGGCTGTGAACAATTAGCAGCATTGGTTGGTGGTTTATCACTCTGCATTTTATCAATTTTTAAGGCTTAGTACATCTTGCCCACAATGAATGTCAAATCTCATGACCGCATGCCCTTTGTTTTAAATATATGAAGGTGTTCAGTTCCTTTATTTAGTCAGTAATAAAAGACATTTTGATTAAATGTAAAAACTGAGAAGCACAACCAACTAATTGTTGACATACTAATCTGCTACCTCTTAAGTAGCATGCATCAGAGCAAACGGGATGCAGTTTAAATCCCGGCGGTCGGGATCCCGGCGTTCAGAATCCCGACGCCGGAATCCAGAACGCCGAAATCCTGACACTTTCTCCCCCCGTGGGTGTCCACGACACCCTCGGAGGGAGAATAAATTAGCGTGCCGAGCTTAGCGAGGCACCGGGCCCGCTGCGTGGCGAGCGCAGCGAGCCCGCAAGGGGGGCGATCCATGTCCCCCCCTTGTCGGGATTTCGGCGTTCGGGATTCCGGCATCGGGATTTTGAACGCCGGGATCCTGACCGCCGGCTTTTCATGCCGAATCCGAGCAAACTTGCCTACCCACCAGGAACTTATGGGAAAAATCCCTACCCTAACCCTAATACCCTAATCCCTAAACTATAACTAATACCCTAATCAATAACATCCTACCCCTAAAATAATAGGCTGGATGGGGTTTGTGGTTCTTATCTGTAGTCAAGTTGTATGTTTCCATGTTTTAATCATGTCATCCAATGTATAAATGTGTGTCTTTGTGCTGTATTACTACTCAATGTGCTAATTACTTCTGTTGGTTTCTCTAAAGGACTCCAATGAAGACTCTACTGATGAAAACAAGGAGCGCGGAAATTGGACCAGGAAATCAGATTATTTGCTCTCTATGATTGGCTATGCCGTAGGTTTGGGCAATGTCTGGAGATTTCCGTACCTTGCATACAAGAATGGAGGAGGTAAAGACACTGATTCTTAGTTCTGATACTAACCACTGTCAGATTAATAGGGAATAAACTAGTTAGAGCTAATGGGACGAGTAACATTTCAGCACTCATGTAATAATTTAATTCTTAAGAAGATTGTTATATGATTGTGTCTGATGTAGACTTAAAGGTATGTCCATTTGTGCATTTTGGAAATATTATTATTTATTATTAGGATTTATTTATATGGCTATTTGTCTGGAAAAATAGATTGCAGAGACACTAATATACTGTAGCAGTTTTAGTAGATGACTAAGTAAATAATATACTGTGAGTATATTACAGGTTGAGTATCCCGTATCCGTGCATCCCATATCTGAATTATTCCAAAAACCGTGTTTTTTTGGAACAATTAAAAAAAAAAATTGTTCCCCCCCACCCTTTTTTTTATACTTACCAAATCCCCTGGCGTCCATGGCAGGCCTTCAGCATCCTCTCCGGCGTCTCCAGTGGTCCCAGGAGTGCTTTGCACGAGTGCACACGCGTGCCGTGACATCACCGGCGCGCCTGGGAACTCGCGCAAGGCACTCCTGGTACTGCTGGAGACACTGGAGACGGTGCTGAAGGCTTGCTGTGAACTCCGGGGGACAACGTGGATGCAGAGAGACCACCGGGCACCACCAGGGGACAAGTAAGTATGCCTAAAAAAAATTATTTAAAGAATCGGAAAATTCCCTTATCCGGAATGCTCGTGGTCCCAAGCATTTCGGATAAGGGATACTCAACCTGTATTTACTTAGTCCAGGGTTGCCCACTTGACCCTCTCCTTCAGGGAGAAAATGCTTTGCTCCTGGACTTCCCTGGTAATGTATGATTGCCATCACCTGTGGGGAGCTAGGTAATTGATAAGAAATATGTTTCACCACAGGTGATGGTAATCATACATTACCAGGGAAGTCCAGAAACAGAGCATTTTCTCCCTGAAGGAGAGGGTCAGTTAGCCAACCCTGACTTAGTCATCTACTAAAACCGATATATTAGTGTCTCTGCGATCTATTTCCCCATACAAATGAGTACGATAGTGTATACACCATAAACAGGCATGTAACAAATTACAAGCCAAAATGTCATTTGTGGTTCTGTGTTTTTGCATCTTTGTACTGATTTAATAGAAACCGTTATACATTTGTGAACCACCTGTGATCAGCAATGAAAGGGTTACTTCTTGTGTTAGCAAGTGCTTTACCTGCATTGATTTGCATTGATTGGAGAAGTTAATTCAATCCTGAACGATGCATTCATGCGCAGGTCAGCCAGTAGAACATTGTGTTTATTCTGTCACCAGTTAATCAGTGACAAGTCTACACATTTCTATAAACGTTCACAATAATCTATCAGACAGAATACAATATGTTCCATTACATAAATGATACACACTAGAACAGTTAGCTCAGATTTATTGGTACAGGTATAATTAGTGAAACTGTCCTTAAGGATTCAATATTGTCATTAATCCACATTTAATATCCAGCTGGAACCATGGAGGGCAGAGGGCATTTGCTGAGATATATCTGACATTCTTCTAGCAGGCAATAGATTTCACAATTATACCCCTTTCACATCGCAAAATGCAGGGTCGCACCGGCACTTTGAAACGGTTCAGTCCCGGTGCGACCCTGCATTTTGGTTTCTTCACATCCCCTCAGCGTACCATAATATTTCCGGTTCACTAATATCATCCAAGGGCGCAGCAGAGCGTCATCGGGGGAGGAGGCAGTGCTTATAGCTTGCACTGCTTCAAGCACTGCCTCCTCCATCGGTGTGAACAGGAAATGAACTCTGGGAGGCAATGGAGTCACCTGCTGCCGGGCTCCTGCTCCCAAGGGGGCACCTCTCCTAGCCTGCAAGTTTAAATCAGTTAGGTTGCTCGACCCAATTAACTTGTTCACACCGCAAAGCAATACGGCAGCGAACCAGTAAGAACCCATCTTTTTTACCAGTTTGTATTGCCACGTTGCTACCAATTTTCAGGACCCAGTAACCCCTTTCACATCGCACCAATTACCAGGTCAAACCGGCATTAACCTGGTAATTAGGTGTGATGTGAAAGGGGTATATAGTTCTGATCCTAACAAAGTGATTTTCACTCTGCTCATTGTGATGAGTCATGTTTTCAAAAAATCACACAGCCCGTTGTAAGAGACAGAGGGTCTGATTTAGAAGCAATCAGTCGGGCCGAATACGGTCCCGTACTTAATTGTGCGGGTTTGCGAAAGCAATTGGTGAAATATTGGTGAATATGCGCATTTGCAGACCCCCTGTGTGAATGCCTTCATGGAGTATCAAAAGGACATGGGGCGGTATCAAACAGGCAGGGGCAATATCTCACGGGCAGAGGTGGTATTACATGGGCAGGGGGCGGTATCACATGGGCAGGGGGCAGTATCACATGGGCGGGGGCAATATCACATGGGCAGTATCACATGGGCAAGGGGCGGCATCACACAGGCAGGGGCGGTATCACATGGGCAGGGGTGGTATCACATGGGCAGGGGGTGGTATCATATGGGCAGGGGGCGGTATCTCACAGGCATGGGGCAGTATCACATGGGCAGAGGGCGGTATCACATGGGCAGGGTGCGGCATGGGTCGAGATGTTCGCACAGGCAGGGAGTGGCAGCAGGGGAACACCCATTATTTTATGGGCATCCCCATGAAAACTGGGCATTCCCCTGTGAACGCGGGTGGGTCGATGCATGCTCGGCCGCATGCAAGGGGATGTGTAAGCGTACACAAATGCAGGGATTCGCGTGGCGGGGGCAGGGAGACGAGTGGACGGCGTTTTCCTATTCGCTAGGTTGCGAACATACACAGGGCCGCCAAGAGAAATTCTGGGCCCCGGTACAACAACTTCCTGGGGCCCCCACGGACGGAGATCAACGCACACTCTGCGGACCTTGTGTTACGCCACTGCTTCCAAGGTGGATACACGTACAAAAATTTACACTGTAATGTCTATTACACATGTCACACATCCATTACATATTATACCACATGCCATAATGCTCATTACACATTATGCCACACACCGTAATGCTCATTGCATATTAAGAAGTTAACATGCTCTACCAGAGGTTAACATGCTCTGCCAGGGGTTAACATTTTGTGCCAGGGATTAACCTGTCTGCCCTGATTTACATGCTCTTCCAGGGGTTAACATTCTCTGCCAGGGGTTACATGCTCTTTGCAAAGGATTTACACATACCCTCCAACATGGCCCATTTCATTAGGTACAAAATGCTCTGTTCCTGGACTTCCCTGCCAGTGGCAATTACAGATGTGAGCCTGCAGCACAGTCCAATATTCAAAAGGGGGGGTCACATATACTGCCACCCCAAGCATCACTGTCCTGGACTCACTGGCAGTTGATGTGACTGCCCCTCTTTGAATTTTGGACTGTGCTGGAGTCCAACCTCTGTAATTACCACTGGCAGGGAAGTCCAGGAACAGAGCATTTTGTACCTAATGGAATGGGTCATATTAGGGGTACTTGCCACCAAATAAAAAAAAAACCTGTGTGTCCAGACCAGGGCCCCCCTGACAGGCCTGGGCCCGGGTAAATTGTACCTGCTCCCCCCCTCTCTCAGCACCCCTGAACATACACAGCCTAGCGAACAGGTCTGAATCAGGCCTATAAGGGTCCATTAAATGAAAAACATTTTAACTTTACAAAACTTTTGACAAATTGAAATGAATAAGACACTCATCGGCAGAGTGGTCTGTGAATCGAACCCCGTAGATATCATTGTAAAATCCATGTGAGATCGATCCCCAGTCAGTTCTTTTTCTCTTCATTGGTTTCTTACTCATTGAGGATTTTTGTGATCTCCTGTACCTGCTGCAGCAGCTCCTACCCTGCTGTGGATGGGAAGGGTAGGGGGATATAGCTGGAGACTTTCTCTGGCTGCTGCAGCCAGAGGCGTAGGGAGGGTGGAGCCGGCGGAGCACCAGCTCCAGACGCAGAGACATCAAATGGCGCCGGAACCGTGCAGCCTGCTCCCCCGCTCCCTCCCTGCACTGAACGACCCCACTCCTCCCCCCTCACCTATGAGTGCAGCGGCAGCGCTGCCTGACGCCATTCACAGCCCCGTGCAGTCTGTTTGGCTGCCGGGAGCTGCGTCTTGTTAGATAAGATTAAGTGACAGGGTGCTGCTGGGCTGGCTGAAGGTAGGGGGCGCTGTTTAAAGAGGCAGCATATAGTTCCTCCCAGGCAGTGCTCCGTGGCTGTGGTCTGTGAGAGAGCAAGCAAGCCAGGAGGAGAGGGGAGAAGCAGCTGACGTGAGGATGGTTTATGCTGGGGGGCTCAGGGGTTGTCCTGATGTTTGAGGGTGGAGGGTGTATGCTATGTTTACATATTGTGCATGTGTATGTATGGTATGTGTGTGTACATGATGTATGTATGTGTACATGATGTGTGTGTTTTCCTGATGTATGTACTGTATGCTTGCATGTGTCTGTTGTGTACATGTGTGTATGTATGCTATGTGTGTACATGATGTGTATGTAAGGTATGTGTGTACATGATGTAAGTATGCTATATGTGTGTTTGTGTGTGTAAATAATGGATGTTATGTGTACATGATGTGTGCAGGTATAGTATGTATCGTATATGTGTGTGTGTGTGTGTGTATGTAGGTTATGTATGTGTATGTACATGGTGTGTGTGTGTGTGTGTGTGTGTGTATGAATGGTATGAATGTATTATGTATGTAGGTATGTGTACATAATGTGTGTATGTGTGTGTGTGTACATGATGTGTGTACATGATGTGTGTGGGTATTTGTGTATCTATAGTTATGCGCACGTACAGAAACCCACCCATGAAAACCCTGCGTTGGCCCCTGCTCCCAGGAGTGCAGCGGCAGCGCTGCCCGACCCCACTCAGTGAAGCCACAGCGTGTGCAGCTCTGCTAAGGTTGCAGACGCAGAACATCCACAGTGCGGGCAGTGCTGCCTGACCCCCCCTCCTAAACAGAGCAGCGGATCCCCCCCCCCCAGTCAAGCGGCGGGCTGGCACTGGGGAGCAGGGGATAATGAGGCAAGCAGCGGCCAGTGGATGGACCAGTAGCTGAGCAGTGGCTGGTGCTGAGAACCAGGAGACCCACAGATGCTGGTGAGAAGACTTGCCTCCCATACTCTGTTCCCCTGTCATTTCCTCCCAATTATCTAACTCCCTCTTGCCCCTTATCACAGCCCCTCCACCACCTCACCCTCTCTATTGCCCCTGTTGTCTCACCCCCCTCTCAAGTAACCCCTGGTCACCTCACCCCCCCCCCCCCCTAATCACCTCACCCCTTTGCCCAACCAAGCACCTTACCCTCCCTATCACTCCCCTGTCGCCTCACCCCCTCTCACCTAACCCCCTTTCACCTCTTCTTCCATTACCTTACTTATTCACCCCCTGGTGCTTCACCCTGTATCACACCCCCCTCTTGTGCTGTCACCTCACCCCTCTCTAACCTCTTCCCCACACCATCTTTCCTCTTTTTATCTCTCTTCCCATCCCCTTTTCTCTCTTCTGTTCTCCCACCCACTCAGTCTCCCTCTCTCTCCCCTGCTGTCCCCCCCCCCCACCGCTGTCTCCTCTCTCCTTACTCTCTCCGACTTGCCACCTCTCTTTCTCTCAACCCTCACTCACCAACCCCCCCCCCCATCTGTGGCTTTATGTGTAATGGGTATTATAAAGTTTGCTAAAATGTGCAATGGGCATTACGGTGTGTGGTATAATGTTAGGCTGCGTCCCCCAAGAGCCCCGCCTACTACAAATCAGGGGGGGCGCAAAACATGCCCTTGCTCCGGGCACCGTGGCACCTAGCTACACCACTGGCTGCAGCAGCTCCTGCCCTACTGTAGTTGGAAAGCAAAGGTGGATAGTTGGAGACTTGCTCTGGCTGCTGCAGCAGCTTATGCCCTGCAATGGATAGGAAGGGAAGGTGGATAGTTGGAGACTTGCTCTGGCTTCTGCAGCAGCTTCTGCCCTGCAAAGGATAGGAAGGGAAGGTGGATAGTTGGAGACTTGCTCTGGCTGCTGTAGCAGATTCTGCCCTGCTGTGGGTGAGTAGGGTAGGAGGATAGTTGAAGTCTTGCTCTGGCTGCTGCAGAAGCTTCTGCTCTGTGATGGTTGGGAAGGTGGATAGTTAGAGACCCGCTCTGGCTCCAGCTTTTTCCCTCCTGGCAGCAGCTTTTTCCCTCCTGTAGTTGAGTAGAGTAGGATAGTTGGAGACCTGCTCTGGCTGCGGCAGTAGCTTCTGCCCTGCTGTGGCTGAGTAGGGTAGGTGGCTAGTTGGAGAAACTAACCGGTGGTTATTATAGAGCGCTTATAATGTTTTGTCTGCCCAAAGCAGCTGCTTATGGGAGTAGTCAGCTTCTGAAGTGGGTAAAGAATAAAGATATAGAAAAAGCAGCACTAGCAAAAGATCAATATAAACCAAATAAATCAATGAAAAATATTTAATGACAGTTAAAATACACTAAAACCATTTAATCAATTAATTAATGGACCCAGTATGAATAGTCACCAGACATAAGTCATAGAACCTGCACTGATCCAATGATGATGTAGTAGATGAAGTCCTTATTAGCCCCTTTATGGTATCCTGGTAGTATTGTAATGGCCTCAGACCAATGGCAGAAGATGGATTTAGCCAACTCGGGAGTCCTCACTAATGCAAGTGATCAGGTGTCCATAAATTAAACTGGCATGGGACTTCCAAAAGAATGAAAATGGGGACCAGGCGAATGAGCAGGTGGTGGAAGTCTTCAGGTGTGGAAACAAGTAAATTTTGTCCAAAACTGGGTCCAGAAAGCACCAATCACCAATGTCTTTCGCAGTACTAACTGACTGCTTTATCAAGGTGTCTCTCCATGTTGATGGGAACCATTTTTATACCCTACTTACTTCCTGGGTCATTTGCATAATTCATTGATTAATTTGTATTAAATAATAAATTAATAGGACTTACTCGGAGACAGCAATAAAAACAATAATAAATTCTCTTAAAGAATTCAAAAGTCAAGATTAGATTAAAATGCATAGAATGCACATAGAAAATAAAATGATAAGGATCCATTAAGGTCATTGGGAACATATTACTTCCGGGTCATATTATTAATCGGAGTATGTGTAGAATCATATAGGGCTAGATTCTCTAAGCTTCAAAAGTGATAAACTGAAGAGTGATAAACAGCCAGCCAATCAGCTCCTACCTGCCATGTCACAGACTGTGTTTGAAGAATGTCAGACAGGAGCTGATTGGCTGGCTGTTTATCACTCTCCAGTTTATCACTTTTGAAGCTTAGAGAATCTGGCCCATAGTTACATATTCAGGGATCAGAGCTTACATACTTTACACACCGCATCATAAGGGAGCTGGATACGTTAAGTGGCAATAATAATACTTACCGATCAGGTACGATCGGTAATAGACTCTGTATTCACCGTATTGTTTACTCCGGAAGTGACGCTATGCTTCCTCAAGTCAGTGTTGCACATGCGGCACTACCGTCATTGGTGCCACATTATGTAATCATATTACACAGGAAGTGACTTTACGCTCCAAGTGACCTATCCATGGTCCTCAAAGGGAGCGCCTTCGTCACTTCCGGTGTTTGGACAGCACTGGCGGCCATTATACCAAAAGTTAGAAGGTATTACCGGATTTAAATAACCTCCTATTCCGGCTATCAATCAGGGATTTTTCATGTAGCATCCGGTGTATGACACGCAGATGGCACGCAGAAGTGTCTGGAAAATATCCAGCACTCAGTATGAATAAGAACTTATCACTTGTTAGTTCACCTATTGATATAGAGTTTCAGCAGCATACAGGAATAATCACATTCAAAAATAAAACATAATTAAAAGACAATTACATAAAACGATTTCTAGTTTGAATTAGTTTTAGTTTCTAGAGACCTGCTCTGGCTGCGACAGCAGCTTCTGCCCTGCTGTGGCTGAGTAGGGTAGGAGGATAGTTGGAGACCTGCTCTGGCTGCAGCAGCAGCTTCTGCCCTGCTGTGGCTGAGTAGGGTAGGTTGATAGTTAGAGACCTGCTCTGGCTGCGGCAGCAGCTCCTGCCCTGCTGTGGCTGAGTAGGGTAGGTGGATAGTTAGAGACCTGCTCTGGCTGCGGTGTCAGCTTCTGCCCTGCTGTGGCTGAGTAGGGTAGGAGGATAGTTGGAGACCTGCTCTGGCTGCAGCAGCAGCTTCTGCCCTGCTGTGGCTGAGTAGGGTAGGTGTACAGGGCCGCCAAGAGAAATCCTGGGCCCCGGTACAACAACTTCCTGGGGCACCCATGGACGGAGATCCCCGCACACTCTGCGGACCCGGTGTTACACCACTGCTTCCAAGGTGGATACACGTGCAAAAATTTACACTGTAATGTCTATTACACGTCAAACACCCATTACATATTATACCACATGCCAGGAGTTAACATGCTCTGCCAGGGGTTAACATTCTGTGCCAGGGATTAACCTATCTGCCCTGATTTACATGCTCTGCCAGGGGTTAACATGCTCTGCCAGGGGTTACATGCTCTTTGCAAAGGATTTACACATACCCTCCAACATGGCCCATTTCATTAGGTACAAAATGCTCTGTTCCTGGACTTCCTTACCAGTAGCAATTACAGATGTGAGCCTGCAGCACAGTCCAATATTCAAAAGGGGGGGTCACATATACTGCCACCCCAAGCATCACTGTCTTGGACACACTGGCAGTTGATGTGACACCCCTCTTTGAATTTTGGACTGTGCTGGAGTCCAACCTCTGTAACTACCACTGGCAGGGAAGTCCAGGAACAGAGCATTTTGTACCTAATGGAATGGGCCATGTTGGGGGTACTTGCCACCAAATAAAAAAAAACCCTGTGTGTCCAGACCAGGGCCCCCCTGACAGGCCTGGGCCCAGGTAAATTGTACCTGCTCCCCCCCTCTCTCGGCACCCCTGTAGGTGTATAGTTAGAGACCTGCTCTGGCTGTGACAGCAGTCTTCTGCCCTGCTGTGGCTGAGTAGGGTAGGTTGATAGTTAGAGACCTGCTCTGGCTGCGGCAGCAGCTTTTGCCCTGCTGTGGCTAAGCAGAGTAGGAGGATAGTTGGAAAACTGCTCTGGCTGCAGCAGCAGCTTTTGCTCTGCTGTGGTTGGGACGGGTTGGTGGAACAAGAATTGCATAAGCATAAATTTTCGCCTCAAGACCAATATCTGTCTAGTGTAAACTATTGCATTTATTATTGTAAGTAATGGAGAATATTTAAGATTTATCAAGCCTAGCTGCGATAAAGTGAAGTTGAGCATACCAACTAACAAGCTTCTAACTCATTTAATGAGCAGTCTTTAAATTGATAGTGAAAAAGCTGATTGGTTGCTTTGGGCATCTTCTCCAAGGCTTAGCACATCTACCCTTATTTGCATCTGGATAGTGTAATATTCTTGAAAGTTACTATAATGTAAAATATGTGCTTGTGTGGTTGCATTTCATCATTTATATTGTTTCCAGAAATGAATGTATAAACTGCATAGTAATTAATGTATTACTTTCCACAGGGGCATTTCTCATACCGTACACAATTATGCTGGCATTTGCTGGTCTCCCGCTGTTCTTCCTGGAGTGTTCCTTGGGACAATTTTCCAGTTTGGGACCAATCTCAGTATGGAGGTTTGCACCAATTTTACAAGGTACCAGAACATTTGCATTATTGCTGTAGCATATTCCTGTTTGAACCCACAATTAAACAAATAGGGCCTTATTCTAGTTCACTCTTTCTGACAAAATCCTTCTTAGATGGACAAAACCATGTGCACTGCAGGTGGGGCAGATGTTACTTGTGCAGAGATAATTAGAATTGGGTGGGGTTTTACTTCAAAGGGAGATCTATATTGCAGTGTAAAAATAAAGCAGTCCATATTTTCCCTGCACAGAAACAAAATAACTCACCCAAATCTAATTCTCTCTGCATATTTTACATCTGCCCCACCTGCAGTGCACATGGTTTTGTCCATCTAAGAAGGATTTTGTCAGAGAGAGTGAACTAAAATAAGTACCATGTAGAAAGCTTCAGCTGTCATTTGGGATATTCATCCTAACAAAGGGTGCTAATTCATACTTAACTACCCTCCCAGAATGGGGTCACCCTCCCTGCCCCCCGGAAGGGTGGGCAAGCCTCCCACATGTAGAGGGGACCCCACATCGGCCCCCTGCACTCTCTCTCTCTGCCGATCAAATATCAGCGTTCGCGGCTCATTCGGGAGGGGGCAGGGCTAAAATTACGCGAAATCGCGTTATTTAGTGCTACCCTCTCCCCAAAGAGCCGCGAATCATGGCATTTACAGGGCTGGGGCCGGGCTTAATACTGAGAAGCCCCGCCCCTGGAAAAGCTGCAGAAAGTCTCCTCTTCGAGCTTCTCTCGGAGAAGAGACTCTAAAGGTAGGCAAGTATGTGCTACTTTCTCTGAGTATGAATTAGAGATGTGCAGCCCCGGATTTACCCGGATCTCAAAACGGAATCTAATTGGCTATAGACTGTCACATGTTTCACAAAACAGCAGCAATTATTCACTGTACTTTAAACTTTCTACATTTTGGAAACTCTGCTATAACATGTCATACCTGAGATTATAGCAGTCTTATTCCTGATTACAACATGATTAATACCAGTGTCTCAGCAAGAACAATAGGCGTTATGGACATTAATCTGTTTGCTGTCGTAGTTTTGAATCTCTTGCATGGTTTTTGTTTTCGTTAGAAGCATGAGGAAGTTGGCACGGCTGATTTGCCACTGCCCTTTGAGTACTATAACCACAGTAATCCTG
The DNA here is from genome assembly GCF_055691185.1 of Crinia signifera. Classification (NCBI taxonomy): domain Eukaryota; kingdom Metazoa; phylum Chordata; class Amphibia; order Anura; family Myobatrachidae; genus Crinia; species Crinia signifera. The sequence goes on from NC_139225.1 coordinate 119,115,621, forward strand.
AATGTGTGTCCAAAAACCTTTTGCAATCTGAACATTTAATTCAACTCGTGTGTTCAAAAATAAATAGAAAATCCAGGGATTAGGTTTCATGTATTTTCCTTCCCTTACCGGGGATTACGTAATAGCTAACGCTATACTTATTGACATTTTTTAGTTGAGTAATCAGAAAAACATACTGTGCGTGCGCTTATGGGCATTACAATGGGGTCTAGGCACTTGGGCAAAGGAAAGTGACATTAGTGAGAGTCACATAACCTGAGGTATGCGGCCATTGGGTAGACAATGTCTAGGTCGAACATGAGCTTGTGTCAACCTTTTGTCAATGGCGACATTGGGTATGTCGACCATTTCAAGGTGTCGACCTAGCCACCGTCGACCACTAATGACTGTCGACCTAGACATTGCTATTCGGGGCACGTCTGGTATTGGTTTAACAAATGGTCCACTCCAACCTCTTCCTATTGCAGATAAAAAATACCCCATAAGTGCCACAGTCAATGGCCCCTGATGTTGGTACTCCTTGCACAAAAAGGGCATCTGTCAGTGGGGCATAACTTACAACTGCCAGTCAGGACAGCTCCCTCAAATTGTGACTGTCTGGACTAAATGGAGATCACTGGAAGGTATGCTAAAGTGATTTCTGTCTGTTTTGAGTCAGAAATCTATGAAAGCTTCTAAAAGAGGACAAGTTGGGGTGTTGCTCTTAGGAACAAATCACCTTCAAGCTAGCGTTTTAAAGCCTGTGCTAGATAAATGATAGCCGCACTCTATTTGGTTGCTACGGGCAACACCTTCATTTCGAAGGGTGATGATATTTCTCACGAGACTTGACTGGTCATTAACAGAAGTACATAAACAAACAAAGATATAAAACAAAACAAACACAAGCACACCATCACGTGACACTCACACACAGTGGTGATAAGGTGCCCATAGACGGTCCGTTCTGTACTATGAGATGCGTGCGTGCTGTGTGTTTGCATTGATAATTGTACTAGACCATTGTCATATTACTACATACCTGCGTCATCCATATATGTGTATGACCTTATTTGCATGTACTGTTAGTGTTACACAGAGTAATTAGAAGATTAAAACTGAAATAGGCAGGAGATTATGATGTAGCTGAGAGACTTTTTATATTGTAGCGAGTGCCAATAGATGACGGAAGACACGCCTGATTGGCGGTGTTAGACATGCCCAATAGGTGGAGCTACTCACACCCCTTTGATGGTGCACCCCCTAATAAAATGTGCTGCGCACACCTATGCCAGCGTGTAAGGCCAGCGATGAACCCTGTCATCGCTGGGGGGTGGGGGGAAGACGCTCAGGGCATACACACTGAGCGGCTTTCCCCCTGTCCAGCGCTGTCAGCACGCACGGGGGTGAGGGGGGGGCGGACGGCTTTGAATAGCGCAGCGCTATGCAAAGCTGTCCTCAAAGCCACTCATCTGCTGGTATTACCAGCAGATGAGTGGTTTTCCCGTCGATAATGCGGGAGCATCACCGCTTGGTGTTTTGAGCGGCTTTCAGCTCAAAGTCGCCCAGTGTGTATGGGCCTTTATACAGATTACTTAGATGTGGCATGCTTGTTTTATGTAGAATAAATCATAGTTACCAACCCTCCTGCATTCTGCAGGAGACTCCCTGAAATAGCAGCAATCTCCCTCTCTCCCTGATTAGTCTAGCAATCTCCCTCATTCCACCTAGCCCACATTACACTGTTACATTTTGGGGGGAAAAAGGAATGAGAGACAGAGACATTTAAAGTGAATCATCAGCACCATTTCCCAGCCCTTTACCAAATATAGTAGCTCTTACTAACTGCTTTGTGGCTCAACTACATTTGGATACAAGTCATTTAAAAAGATTCCTCTCAGATATAGCAGTACACACCCACGCTTCTAGGTGCCACGTTCACAATCTATTTTCCCAATCTCTCCATATATGGAGCTAGACACGTCCTTTGGGTGGAGCATGACACGCCCCCGCAATGGGGCGCTGTGCACAATTCTGCTACCAACTATAATCTCCCCAAAACTAATTTTGAAAAGCAGGCAAGTATGGAATAAATTAACTTTTGACTTTGTTTTATTTTAGGTGTCGGTATTACGATGGTCCTCATTACAACATTTGTGGCCATTTACTACAATGTTATAATAGCCTACAGTTTGTATTACATGTTCGCTTCCTTTCAATCGGTATTACCCTGGTCCGATTGCTTCAGTTGGGCTGATGAAAACTGCAGTAAGACCATACGAGGTATGACTTTTTAGTTACCTTGAAATAATGTCATTCTTTAACAATGTTTAAAATTAAAGGTAAATGCCTATCAGGATGCAGCTTAACAGGGCCGCCGACAGAGGGGTGCTGTGGGTACAGTTGTCCCGGGCCCCAGCCTCTGGAAGGGCCCGGACAGATCATTTTGCCCACAGCAACCCTCTGCTGTATGCTGCCTGCGCTGAGCTTGGTTCTCACTCAGCAGGTCCCGAAGCACAGACTTCTTCAATGCAGGATGCCGGACACCAATTAAAATGCTGCACCGGCTTTTGAGTCAATCAGAGTTCGTGTACCGTTAGCCAATCAGAGTGGACACCGGTACACGAGCTCTGATTGGCTCACCAGCTGGTGCATTTAATTGGCTGCCGTCGTCCTGCATTTAAGAAGCATGTGTTTCGGGACCTGCCGAGTCTGGCAGTAAGTAAAGGGAGGGGGAAATCAGTCCCGGGCCCCAAAATTCCCAGTGGCAGCCCTGCAGCTTAATCACATGTCACAAGGGATTGTAATCTATTGGTACAAGGATATATTTGAGGGAGCTAGTATACAGACATGAGAACAAAAAACTGAGATAATGACACAAAAATACATCGGTGCTCAGAATGATAGCAAAGGGCGGAAGACTTGCAGGGCCAGCTGATGAGCGTTACCATCGATGGCGATGGTTTGACTGTCAACCTTCCCATTGTTGCTCTAATGGTTGTGTTCTGACCATGTTGAACTTAGCCATGACAATCTATTTTAGGGGTACTTATGTAGTAGACAGGTGCCCAATAAGCAATTTGCTTAGTGGGCTATTCTGGGAAGAAAATTGCATAGCCGTGCTAAGCGATGCGATTCCATTTTCCTACCTAATTTATTCACTGCTATCTTATCCCCTGGGGATCGCATTGCATCGCATAGCACCTCCCGCAAAATCGAATACGATTGCATGCGATTTGATAGGGTTTACGAGCCCGAAGTGTGGTGAGCGCAGCGAGCCCCACGAGGGGACGCGTAATACATGTAAAGTAATCCATGTCCCTTTGGCGCCTCTGGAGTTTTGACTGACAGCGGGGCGTGAAATGGCATCACACGGCAAAACTGTACCATGCAATGCGTGCGATGCGATTTCAGTAAGCCTGCGTACGTAAGCTAATTGGGCGCCCGTCTACTACATAGGTACCATTTCATGTGACCTTTAGTGGTATGTCTACCGTATTCCCTGCTTAGCGACAGGAGCCGGATGCTGCAACATTACGTGCAGCACTTGGCTCCTGTCACAGTGTAGGAGACAGCATTGGATGGTCTCCAGGGGGCAGCCCAGCATCTCATGTGCCCTACCTGCAAGTCAACGTCCCTTTATGCTGCCATGCTCGTCTTTGGTACACAAAGGAACAGGCCTTAGTGCACCAGATGTCCCCTGAGGATAAAAGTATATTAACATGGTAGGTACTTGTGTATTATCATGGCGCCCACGAAATCGGCCGAAAATCGGCCGCAAATCGCATGGAAAAATCGTATGCGATTTTGCGGCCGATTTTTGGCCGATTTTCGACCGATTTTTCACTTTTTCTGGCCAATTTGCATGCTGCTCCATTATTGCACACCTTGCACACCCCCGATTTCCATCGTAGTGCATCGCATGCAATATAGTGGCATGTGATGCATGCCATGCGATGCATGTGAAGCGATTCGATTTGTAATTGTACAATCACCCTGATGGGTGCTTACAATGTTAAATGCACCGCCATTGTCAACACCACCCCCACTATCAATGCCAACCCGAAGCGTGGCGAGCGTAGCGAGCCCGCGAGAGGTGGCGGTACGCGTCCTCCGACCTTTTCATACCCCCACTATCCACGTCGCCGTGGAGTTGATTTTAGATAGTGTGGCGAGCGCAGCGAGCCACCGAGCCCGAAGCGTGGCGAGCGCACGCGGATTACTTTACATGCGAGGGGGCGCGGAATACATGTAAAGTAATCCGCGTGCGCTCGCCACGCTTCGGGCTCGGTGGCGCGCTGCGCTCGCCACACTATCTAAAATCAACTCCACGCCGACGTGGATAGTGGGGGTATGAAAAGGTCGGAGGATGCGTACAGCCACCCCTCGCTTGCTCGCTGCGCTCGCCACGCTTCAGGTTGGCGTTGATAGTGGGGGTGGCGTTAACAATGGGGGTCATTTAACATTTGCAAATCACATCGCATTGCATGCCACTTGCTGGCATGCGTTGCTATGCGATATTTAATTGTACAATCAGGGGCATTTTCCCGAAAATCACATCGCATACCATCGCATAGTACCTGGGGGTGTGCAAGGATGGAATAACATGCAAATCATCAGGAAATGTCCGAAAATCGGCAAAAAATCGGCCGAAAATCGGACGCAAAATCGCATCGCAGATCAAATCGGCCAAAAATCGGCAGAAAATCGGCCGCAAATCGGCAGATAAATCGGATGCGATTTGAAATGAAATCGGGCGCCGTTATAATACACAAGTACCACATGGTATTTTCATTCTAATTCAGATACCATTCTGTTAATGCAGACACATACTAACTATTATCTAATTTGTTTTTTTTTCTGAATCCAGGGGTATGCAGTGTACTTCAGGGTAATACTACCGTCACAGGGAATCTAACTTGGGTAGAAGAGAATAACATGACCTGCATTGCCAATACTACAGAACTGGATGACGTGGAAATGCCGAGCAAGCAGTATTGGGAGTAAGTCTTTTTACCTTGGCTTTAAAACCATTGTGTCATGTACATTGCTTATGTGTTCTCCACTGCCATCTATTGGTGCAACTTAAGCATTAAACACTGCATGAGTCATGACATAGAATTACAGCAGCTGACTGACTTCCTCCATGCCAAATCCTTGCCAGGACAACCATACAAAATAAAATATTAGGTCAAAAGAAACTCAATTGAAGCAAAACTATATATTGCTCATTTATAAAAAAAAATGTTTTACATTGGAAATGTATTTTGGGGACTTGAAACTTTTGTGGCTATCCATTAATTATACGCCCTTATGTACTAGGAGTGGGGCCTGCTCCCACTGGAAGCGGGACAAGGAATCTACAGCAAAGAGGTCGACAACTATTAGGTCAACAAGCAAAAAGGTCGACATGTAAAAAGGTTGACATGCAAAAAGGTAGACACAAGCATTAGGTCGATAGTCAAAAGGTCGACATGGGGGTTTTCACTGTTTTTTTTACCCAAATGTCAACACAGTTGACATGGACACAGTTTGAAGTGCACCGCATCCCCTCGCATTGCTCGCAATTCTTCTCCCACCATGCCCTAGTGGATGGGATGGTAGGGCATGAAATACTTCCTGTCGGCACATGTAGGCTCAAAAAACTGTGAAAAACCCCATGTCGACATTTTGACTGTTGACCTAATGCGTGTGTCGAACTTTTTGCATGTCTACCTTTTTGCTTGTCGACCTTCTTGTTTGTTGACCTAATGGTGTCGACCAAATGGTTGTCAACCTTTTTGCTGTAGACTCAATGTCAAGATCCCGCTTCCCCATTTAGAAGGGATGGGGAAATATCCTATTTGCCAGGAGTCAGGCTATGGGGGTTATTCAGAGCTGATTTGCAAAGCTGTTTTTTAGCAAAATGGACAAAACCATGTTGCACTGCAGGTGGGGTAGATGTAACGTGCAGAGAGAGTTACTGGGCATACAAACGGGACGATGTGAAGGCTATTTGTAAGCCATCTGACTAGATTGCATAGAAAAGAAGCATGGATTGCTCTGTGAGTATGCAGCCCAGTGACGATGATCAGGGCCGCCGAGAGGTATGCTGGGCCCCGGTAAATTTTTGGGGCATGGCCTAATCACGGAGAAGGTATAGCTGCTGCTGCTGCCCGGGAGGGACAGAGGGGGAAGGGGGAGGAAGGTCGGACCAGGGCCCCCGTCGGGCCCCTCCAGCAAGCCCAAGTAATTAGTACACACTTACCCCCCTCTCGGCGGCCCTGACCGTGATGCACGGTCCAACGTGACGCTATCGCCTGACTAGATCTTGACTGCATGCAGTCAAGATCTAGTCAGTGCAAGTGTTCTTTCCCCAGAGAAACACATTGCAAATATGTGCAGGGATGTGTGCTAAGCAATCCGTGCTTAAGCAAGTCCCTCATGACAGGCTCCCCTGTTGCCCCATGTGTACGGGACTTAAAATTCGGGTAGGGTGTGTTCACACTGTAATCTAAATTGCAGCGTAAAAATAAAGCAGCCAATAATTATCCTGCACAGAAAAAAACAAAAATGCCTCTAAATCTAACTCTCTCTCTCTCTCTGCACATTTGCCCACTATCAGTGTAACATGGTTTTGTCCCATGAATTCACTGGGGGAGGTGAGGGCATACTTGACTAATTTTTCAGGGAGATTATAGTTGGTAGCAGAATTTTGCACAGCGCCCCATTGAGGGGGCGTGTCATGCTCCACCCAAAGGGCGTGTCTAGTTCCATATATGGAGAGATTGTGAAAAGAGATTGTGAACGTGGCACCTAGAAGCGTGGGTGTGTACTGCTACATCTGAGAGGAATCTTGTAAAATGACTTATATCCAAATGTAGATGAGCCCCAAAGCAGTTAGTAAGAGACACTATACTTGGTAAAGTGCTGGGAAATGGTGCTGATGATTCAATGTAAATGTATCTATTGCTCATTCCTTTTTTCCCCCAAAAATGTAACAGTGTAATGTGGGCTAGGTGACATGAGGGAGATGGGGTCAAATTCGGCCCCGAATGAACAGTTCTGAATCGGCCTCACGGTTTGATGTGGTCTATTTTTCTATTTGATTTTGCTTATATAAGCTAAATCAAATAGAAATCTAGTGCATTCAATAATGATGCGTGGCATCGAAATCGAATAGAAAAATAGACTGTGCAGACAAGACTATATAGTCCAAATCTAGGCCCTTATTCACATTGGCGCGTACGCATGCGAATTTGCACGTTTCACCCTGCTACCCCCATTGCGCATGTGCAGCTAACGCACTGCGCATGTGCAATCTAATAAAAAAGTACTCGCAAGCAAACTTTCGCGTAGATTTCTCCGTGCGAACGGCTGCATAGGTAGTAGGCGTGCAGTGGGCGTTAGCATGGGCGCGACCATTATAATGAGCAAAAGTGGGCGTACACATGGGCGTACACATGGGCGTTCACTATGAGTGGTGGGTGTGCTTTCGCATGAGTGCAAGAGGGATTGTTCCCCTCAAACGCAAAACTTTTCGCCAGCTCAAAGCAGGTTTTTAGTTTCGCACACCTTGCTCCTTGTAATGTGCTCATTCGTACGGAGCAAACACACGCACGAAATGGCTAAATCAATGGGTAAATCAATGGCACCTGCACACTATTGACACCAATACATGGTTGATTTCATGAGACAATTAACTCAGCACAACTTCTGATTGCATCCCACCAGCAATCAAGTGTTAGCAGATACAAACTTCGGTACTTGTGTATTTTGGCGGCGCCCACGATGAGGATCGCGTCCATCGTGTGTGAAAAATCGGGTCCATCGCGTCGCGTCGTGTGCATTAACATGGCACACAACGCGACCGACGCGATGGACCCGATTTCTCCATAGGCTTCAATGTTAAAATATTTTAACATTGAAATCGTGTCGGTCGCGTCGGTCTTGTGCCATTATAATGGCACAAGATAAGATGGACTTGATAAAGTCCATTTTACATGGAATAAAATGGGAAATGGGCCAATATGGCCCATTTTTCATTGTATATGTCCCCGTCATGTCCAAATATAACTGCCCCCCCATTGTGAGCGGCACCCCAGTATTGACGTCAACCCGAAGCGTGGCGAGCGCAGCGAGCCCGCGAGGGGCGGCGGTACGCGTCCTCCGACCTTTTCATACCCCTACTATCCACGTCGGCGTGGAGTTGAGAATAGAATAGTGTGGCGAGCGCAGCGAGCCACCGAGCCCGAAGCGTGGCGAGCGCAGCGAGCCCCGCGAGGGGACGCGGACACCTGTGAAGCCCGCGTGGGGACGCGGATACCTGTGAAGGTATCCGCGTCCCCTCGCGGGGCTCGCTGCGCTCGCCACGCTTCGGGCTCGGTGGCTCGCTGCGCTCGCCACACTATTCTATTCTCAACTCCACGCCGACGTGGATAGTAGGGGTATGAAAAGGTCGTAGGACGCGTACCGCCGCCCCTCGCGGGCTCGCTACGCTCGCCACGCTTCGGGTTGGCGTCAATACTGGGGTGCGCCTGACAATGGGGGGCATTTATATTTGGACATGACGGGGCCATATACAATGAGAAATGGGCCATATTGGCCCATTTCCCATTGTTTTCTATGTTAGATGGACTTTATCAACTACATTTGATCTTGTGCCATTATAATGGCACAAGACCGACGCGACCGACAGTATTTCAATGTTAAAAATATTTTAACATTGAAGCCTATGGAGAAATCGTGTCGGTCGCGTCGGTCGCGTCGTGTGCCTTAACTGTAAGGCACACGACGCGACGCGATGGACCCGATTTCTCCATCGGGTTCAATGTTAAAAATATTTTAACATTGAAGCCTATGGAGAAATCGCGTCCATCGCGTCGCGTCCTGTGCCTTAAAGTTAAGGCACACGATGCCCACGACGGGCGCCGCCAAAATACACAAGTACCCAAACTTCTTCTGTTGCTAAAGTTATTTTGACCAAACCAATGCGCTAAAACCAAACAAATCCCACCCTTATAAATTTGCCTTATGTAACATACCACCACTATTGTCATTTCTACTCTGCTATATTTAGCATGTTGCCCCTGTCAACATTAGTCGACATGTGTCACCTCATTTATTACAGTTACACATGTAAACATATTAAATATAAATGTACTGAGGGATAAGTAGTATGTTCCTTTTGCAACTTATTAGGGAAGCCACTTTAGATAATGAGGAAACATGATTAAATTCAGCTCTATTGTGTCAATGTAATTTGCTTGCAAAGTTGATTATTGTAGCACATGGAAATAATTGAGGAGGGTGATGTGATTTAATTGATGTGTGAGAGGATGTTTGCTGCGTGCATACTAGTATTTGGTTTGCTAACATTTGGGGAGTAGAGCATGTTCGTTAGCAGACTGAGATGAGTGTGCGTACGAAAAAGTGTGGGTGCGTGCGACCAGTTACACGTACGCGCAATGATAGTCCACCCCCCTTCTTAGTATGGTTGCGTGCGAATGATTTCGCAAGCACTGTGGGCGTGCCTTCGCCCGATGCGTGCGTGTGGTTTTTTTTCGTAAGAGTGCTTGCGAATGTGCATGCAAACGCATGAACCTGAATGAGGGCCCTAATGTCTTTGCCTTGCCGTGTGATTGGATTCTGATTTGATTAAATAAAAAGGCAATTGCACCTTGTGTACAACCATACATACCTACATGACCCTCTCCATGAGGGAGAAAATGCTCTGCTACTGCCTAGAAAGTAGGATTGCCATCACCTGTGGTGAAACACCTTTCTTATTTACAGTCTCTTATATAGCGCAGCAGATTCCGTTGCGCTTTACAATAGTAGACAGTGATAAAACAAACTGGGTAACAAGACTTGAAGGTAGGAGGGCCCTGCTGCAAGCTTACAATCAATTACCTAGCTCCCCACAGGGGATGGCAATCATACATTACCAGGGAAGTCCAGGAACAGAAGCAGCTGAAACAGCCCCACAGCATAACACCACCATCTCCATTCTTTACATGTTAAGCATTCCATACTGATTTGCCAAGCACTAAGATTAAGTCAACAGTGTTTATGTTCAAAGTGCACATGTGGTAGAGGATTTAATTTTTTTAAATACATTGGGGCAGATGTATCATAGCAGCGCTTATCGCGCCGCTATGATACTTCCTGCTTCGCCTCAATAGCGAGGCGAAGCAGGAAGGGACATCGACAAGATGTATTAACATCTTGTCTGCCGAAGCGGGGGAGCGTTAACTCCCCCCTTCGGCGATGTCCCTTTCTGGAGATAGCGCATCAGTTAATACTGATGCGCTATCTCCTGTCCCCCGGCCGGCCACACTGGGCATGCGCGGGATCTCGCAAAAACCGCGAGATCTCCAGCGCAGCCCAAGCCAGACGCAGGGCTAGCGTTGTCCCCATAGTGGGGGATAGGACAACGCTAGCCCTGAGCTGGCGAAGCGGCCGGGGCGAATTAACGCCTTGAAGGCTGTTAATACATCGCCCCGGCCGTTAATCCCTGCACTTAACACTGGTTAATACATCTGCCCCATTTTTTTTTAAATCACAGTTGGACTGCAGTGACATGTGTGCCCTCACTGGCATAAAGATATAAGAGAACAAGTTACAGACTCTATTAAGATCTGTAGACAAACTCATCTACAGATCACTGTGCTTCTAGGAACTATGCTTAAACTGATTGACTACAGGTTATCCCAACTCCACACACTAAAAAACTGAGAATAGTCCAGAGAAACTTCAGATGAAAACTGAATAGAATAAGGAGATCAGAATGCAATAAGGTGTTCACCTTTGTTTAATAAGACTCTACTAAAAGGTAAAAAAAAACACTGTAGTTCCACCTGTAAAACAAATCTTACAATAACCACAGTACACACATACATTTATTAAACATACATGAACATTTACATACATACATACATACATACATACATACATACATACATGTGTACCTTCATCCCATGTCTTCCTTTGGTCCTCTTGTCCAGTAGAATCCATAGGAGTACGTGTAAAAAAAAGAATACTCACATAATCCAGTTTAGATTGGTCCTCTTCTGGTCCAAGAAGGCATCGCAGGGGTTAGAAAAACGCAGTTTTCAAACCTAACAGAACCAAGAAATCAATTTATACACATGTATTCTCTTCGCCCTACTGCCTTGCCTACAGGGTGCATTATATCACTTGAAGACAGAGGAGCCAATCAAGGAGCACCACATAAAAAATCCCCATAGAAGAGTACCTGTGGGAACCTTGTGGTTTGTGGTAAACCATCAGGTCAATTAGGTCAGGTCAAGCTTGTGGCTCCTGGGTTCCTATAGTCATCTGGAGGCCCGGCAGTTGTGGGGGAGAGGATCTAAATGTATAATCTATATGTATATTACAATAGGATGTGGATTAAAAGGTTGACAGTAATAAGGTCAACCCAATTAGGTCAATATGCACTAGGTCAATACAATGAAAAGCTAAACAGGAAAATGGTCAACACATGAGAAGGTTCACATGTGTTTCTCACTTTTTTTGGTGTTAAAATTTAGCACGTGGACCCCAATTATTGTACCACTTTACCACTCCCAATTGTAGCCCAGGTGGATGGAAAAGTATGAAAAAGCTTTATATTTTTTTAAAAAAATTAAAAAAGTGAAAAACTCCCATGTTACCATGTCCACATTTTGCTAGTGGAAGACCTATTGACTATCGAACCATAGTCCGGATCCCATTGTAGTATATACCATGATGTAATTAGTATTGGACATCAATTCAGGCTTTTTTTCTGTGTATGCTCAAATTTTTCAGGAAACCAAAACAGCACATGCATTACCCTGTCTGTATACACAAAAGTGCTATTTGTGTACGGGATCGCTGATATTAGAAATGAAGTAGTCAAGCGATGGGCGTTCCTGGGCAGCGACTAGGAGGTGGTCACTTGTGAAACTTCAGCCATACCACACCATTGGTACTGCACAGGAATGCTCATTGCCATTGGTTGATGATGATGATGATTCTGACTTACAATAGCCACACACTTACCTCGCTACCAGCTATAATGAATTGTCATCTCTTAGCCCATAACACATTTTTCCTTATTGTTCTGTGCAGCAAAGTAACACTGCGTCGCTCTAGTAGCATGGATGAAACTGGTGAAGTGGTTTGGTACCTAGCTCTTTGCCTACTCTTAGGTTGGATAATTGTTGGAGCATCCCTTCATAAAGGAATAAAATCATCAGGGAAGGTACAGTAACAATACATACTCGTCAGCACTCAATCCAAAGTATCCCTCTTTGTGTTGTTGTTTCCTGCCATTGTTATACTGTATGTCTCTGTCATTCCACTGTATACTGTACAATCTGTGCCAGTGTTGCACATGTATTACAGCTGTATGTGCCTCTAAAAGTACATATGTGATGTAGGGCGTATTTTGTGGGTTATTCAGACATGATCGCTGCTGGGTGATTTAGCCGAGCCCGGCAATCTGATAGCCGTCTTCCGCCAGAGTAAATACCCACCCTGTGAGTTCTGTGAAAGGCTTGCGTAAATATCACAGATTGGCGAATAGCCACAAATCTATTTGTTATTTTCTCACCATCTAATGATTTTCCTACTGTGTGCAGTCTGTGCGTAACCCGGAACCAACTCTAATGCTGCATACACACCAGTGGCAGTTTTTACCTATGGGCTGCAGGTCTGCAGCCCCTCCAGTAAAATCTGCCACTGTGCTCAGCCTAAGTGAAGTCAGATGTAGTCCGTGAGACTGCACTGGCTTCACTGTGACTGGCAGTGACTGCCTATTGTAAGTCTGACCTAGCAATCCCACTGGGAGGTGTTCCCTCCCTACAGGACTGCCAGTCCAGGCTGCTATAGGCAAAGAACTGGCTTCCTGTAGGAAGTCACTGACTAACTTGACATTCAACCAAATTCGGCTCCTATGGGCTGTGGGGTATGAGAATGCGCAGTACAGTTGCTGACACTGTGCATGCACCAGTCCCTTTGAATAAATATGCACTGTACAGGCGCCGGGACCATGAACAGAAAGCAACTGCAGGGGGGCGGGGGGCTGGTTGCGGGTGTGTGCCAGAAATCAGGTCTGAAACAGGCCCTTTGTTTTCTTATTTAATAATATACCTAAAACTACATAGCTCTAAACCAAATGTCTGGTTTTGAGGCCTGTCGCCATAAAGTAATTATGATTTTGTGACACCCCCCCACCCCGCCCTCCCTCCGATGGTGCGGATGTGCACATGCACCTGGATAAATATGGGCATGTGCAGACCCCCTTTGCGAATGCCTTCAGCGAGTAGCATACTCACCAAAGGGTTTGCTTTGTGAAGGAAGGAAGGGGGCGGGCAGGGGAACGCCCAACATTTTATGGGCGTCCCCATTAAAACGCTGGATGTTCCCCTGCGAACGCGAGTGTGTCAATGCCTGCTCGGGGCGGGCGGCTGACGTCACATGACATCAGCGCCTGCCCCAAATTCAGCCATCTCCGACAGAAATAAAAGTCAGTCTAGCCTGACTTTTATCTGCGAACAGGTGAAAAATCATTCAATGGTGAGTGACCATGGAATGTGTAAGCGTACCCCTCCCCTCGCATGCAAATGGGGGATTCGCACCTGTTCGCTAGGCAGCAAACATACGCAGCCAGGCCCTGAAACAGGCCCAATGTTTGCTGACGTTGAGGAGATGCATGTGAGTACATGGTGCAAACGGCATCCTCTTGTACAGACAGTATAGGCCAAGGACAATCTATACCATTTCCAAGAATGTGACAATTGAATATGTCCCTTAGTCAACAAATAAATGACGTTTTGTACATTCTGATTTCCAGGTAGTGTACTTCACTGCCGTATTCCCATACGTTGTCCTTATCATACTACTGGTCCGAGGTGTGACCCTAGAAGGGGCATTTGAAGGCATTGACTTTTATATTGGGAGACAATCAAACATTTCAAAAATAATGGAGGCAGAGGTAAGTGTGATCACTGCACACTAACATTTATAACTGGTCTCATTGCATGTAATAACTATATTTATGGTCATAATTGTGAACCTTCCATAAAGTGCTATTTTATAGGTCACCAATATGACTTCACCTGGAGTATTCAGTACAGTTCTGGTGGCGATTATATGACTTAGTAATTCAGGTAGTCCTAAAAATAGATTTATAGGTTTATGAGCTGTAAAAGCCGTGCTATGGAAAGCCGTCCGCATACCGCTGACAGTGCCGGGCAGGGGTAAAGCCACTCATTGTGTATGCACTGAGCGGCTCTACCCCCAGTAATGACAACAATCATCACTGTCCATACATGCTGGGCAAACTCGACCAGTGTGTATGGCCCTTTAGCCCTGGAAGCCCAAAAGATTAAGACTGATTTTAAATCACTCAACATTGACCCAAAATCGAAAAACATCAACCAAAATTTACAGTGTCCAGTGATAATGCACATCAGCTCCTAACTGTTTTTCAAACTCAGACTGTAACTCACAGGTAGGAGCTGATTGGCTGGTGCATTATCACTTCACCAGGCTTAATACATCTGCCCCATAGTCTCTTGAAGGCCCACTTTAAAATCTGGAAATGTGGGATGGTACTGTTCTTGTTATAAGAAGATCTGTTTTGGCTGATAAGCTGGAAATTGGGGTATGGTATAACTTACCAGCAGTCGGGATTCTAACGGTCATTTCTCTGACATTGAAATCCTGACATTGGCAAACTGCACTCACCACCTGTTTATTCTTCCTCTCTGGGAGTTGTGTACTCCCGTGAGGGAAAATAGCCCAGCTGTCTGGATCCTGACATTCGGGATACCGATGTCTGAGAAACTAATGTCATGTCCCTGTCTGACATTTAAAATAACTTTATAAAATGGAATCACTTCCAGCTCACACCAACCCTTTTTTATGCATTTGAAAGATTAAACCATTTCTGGCTGCATAGTCAAATATTAACATTGGGCTGTGCTGTCAAACTACAAGTCACAGCAAGTCTCCCCCGCATGTAGGGACTTGGAGAACCACAATGCGTGCAGGGCATTTAAGGGTCCACTGGGACTTTTAGTTTAGTTGGGACCAATGTAAAAAAACAAGCATTCACACACGCAAACAAACATACTCACCTTGACACACACTCCAGACACAGGTCGCTCCCCTTGTCCAGTAGTATTCCAAGGGGTTTAAAAAAATGCTGTTCTCGAAGCCCGCACTTGATGTGACACATCTATGTATAGTAAGATGCAGTTCTTCCCAAGAATAATAAATCCCAGTGATGTCAGTTACTGGAAGCCCCCTCAACCTAGTAGGGCCGAGCTTTACCTTGATTGGATGTAGTCTTCTCGATGGAGATGGCTACTGTTCATCTAATCAGGTGGGGAACTCCTTGGCGCTCAACCTGGATTGGTTTAAGGGAAATACCCTCATTCTTCAAGGGCGGGGTTTGGAACAGCAGTTTTTTATTTATTTATATGTACTGTATGTACACATGTGAATATTTAAAAATATATATACATAACCGATTATAAGAAATTGATTACAAATAAAGAATATATTTACATACAGTAGATATTTAGTTACGGCGTTCAGTACATCCATAACAGCCTATCTTTGGAAATAAGTGTTAATTAAATTTACTTTATTCTTCTACCTGTAAGATGCACAGGCTAAATATGCATCCACAAGCATACTATCTCTGCAGGTAATAAATAAATAAATAAAGGTTTTTTAATAGTAATATCAATTTTATAGAATTGTACAATACATACTGTATGCTGTGATTTCTAAAACCGATCTGGTTGTAACAAAAAACTTTGGCATGTCTGAATTTTTTTAAATTATACAAAATGATACACACATTGCATCAAAGGGCAAAATGTAACTTTACTTTAAAAATGTGAATTTAAGAACCATGACAATTATACTCCCATGTTTTGGGCAAAATATACTGCTACTGAATGTTATAGCAAATACACGACCAAGGCCCAAGGTACCTGAAGCAGCTTCTGATTCCAGACTGTCCCAGCCGATCACTGCGATCTGTAGGTGAAGGACTTTTAACAGTACCTAGAATCTCCCGTAATTCATCTGGGGTTTGAGCTTTTAGCCATGCGGCTCCGATTCTATGGAACTCCCTTCCCCACACAGTTCGTGAGGCCCTTCAATAAACAGACTCAAGACTTTCCTGTTTACTCAAGCATTTCTGTAATTTCCTTAAGTATCGTTTATGAAAAGCTTTTCTATACTTCACTGTTCCTATTCTGTATTCAATTAATTTCATCTATTAAGCACCTTGAGTCCTATTGAAGAAAGATCGCTATATAAATACATTTATTATTCATTATTATTATTTGGGATACATAGGGATGGCCGGTGATGGGGATGCCAGCAGTCAGAATACCGATGCCGGCATCCAGATGGAGGAAATCCCGACAGGGATCATGTAAGCATACTCACCTCCCCCTTAAAACCCACCAAAAACCCTAACCCTCATTCCCTGCAGCCTAACTCTAACTCTCCAATAAACCTAACCATGCCCGCTAGTGACTAACCCCAACCCTAACTTTACTAACACCTAAACCTAAGCCCTCTGGCACATAACCTAACCCTAACCTTCTCCTCTAAGTGTATGAGTGGGAGAGGGGGTGGGAAAAGGGGATCTGGGAGGGGATAGATCTGAGCAAAAGTGACACTGGATAGTTTAGGTAGTATCGTTGGGTCTTGTTCTGAAATAGGTTACCACAGTGACTTAACATCAATTAGCCAAATAATTGGTAGATATTGACGTGGCGGTGCTCCCCTGAGAGTAAAGGTCATGTATCGAAAGTAGAGAAGAAAAGTACTCTCTTTTGTTGGAGTGCCCCCAAACAAAAGAGAGTACTTTTCTTCTCTACTTTCGATACTTCTCCTCTAAGTGTCTAACCCTAATTCTCCCTCTCCACAGTCTAATCCTAACTCCCCCACTAGTACCTAAACCTAACCCTCCCTTCCCCTCCCCTCCCCTGTGGCCTAATGTTACCGCTGTGAGCATACTTAAATTCTGGCACCAGCATCCCCACTGATGATGGCAAGGCGGCAGTCTACTGGTGTTATATGAGATGCTGGTTTTGATATTGTGACTGCCGGCATCCTGTCCACTGGGGCTCTGAAAACATCACAACTAGTTACAAACATATCAATATAGAGGAAATCATGCACTTATAGTTTTAAGCTTTTTAAATGTAAAATGAAATACCACAATGAATTAATTTTGAATAAATGATTACATGGGTAATGTGACATCATAAGTCATAAACAAATCATCTTCCTATTTTGCCATTCATTACAGGCTTGGAAAGACGCCGCCACCCAGATATTCTTTTCTCTCTCCACGGCCTGGGGAGGACTTATTGCTCTATCCTCCTACAACAAATTCCGCAATAATTGCTACTCGGACGCCATTGTGGTTTGTGTAACAAACTGTGCAACCAGTGTGTTTGCCGGATTTGCCATATTTTCCGTACTCGGACATATGGCTCATGTGTCGAAGAAATCTATTCCAGAAATAGCAGATTCAGGTACGTACAAGTGTGAAGAGCTTACATGCTCTAAATGACTGTAATACAGCAATGACTATGTAACAGAAATAAGTATCGCTGTACGTTGTAGGGCTATGGAGGAAAGTAAACAGGGCAGCGCTGTTTATGGGGTTCAGAAAATGACTATGCATTTTCTTTTAATTATCTTCTTCTAGTTTGTTAATAGCTATCCATAGAACATAAATAATCCAATTGGGTTTTTATTATGATGTAAATGTAGCGAGGGTGGTTCCATTGGAGCACAAGCTCTAGGTATCGAAAACTTCAGGGGGCATCATGCAGGCCACTGAGGGGACACTTAACCACAACACAGGTCCCATGTAACCTGGTCCAGCCAGCAATGGGCTGCTCCCAGATGAAGCCAAGGAAGACCCACAGGTCATGCCACCGCACATCGTCCCATCTGCACTGAGACTGCGGTGGAAGGTTATGGGGCTGAGGAAAGTGTTGGGGCTTGGGGCTGAGGAAGAGGATGGCCCTGTGGCTAAGGAAGGTGATGGGTATGTGGCTGAAGAAGGTGAAGGACTGAGAACTGACTATGATGATGTGGCTGGGGGATGTGGCTGAGGAAGGTGATGGGGCTGTGGTTGAGGAAGGTGATGGGCTGAGGAAGTGATATGGCTGTTGATGATGATGGAGGCTGTGGTGGAATAAGGTGATGGAGATGTGGCTGAGGAAGGTGATGTGGCTGAGGAAGTGATGTGGCTGTGGATGATGATGGATGCTGTGGCGAATAAGGTGATGGAGATGTGGCTGAGGAAGGTGATGGGGCTGTGGCTGAAGAAAGTGTTGGGGATTTGGATGAAGATGGTGTTGGGGGTGGGGGCTGTGGTTAAGGAAGATGATGGGCCGTCGCTTAGGAAGTGATGTGGCTGAGAATGATGGAGGCTGTAGCAGAATAAGTTGATGGAGGCTGCGGCTGGGGAATGTGTTGTGGGCTTTGCCGAGAAACCATATCTCCACCATATCTTTGCCGAGGAACCATATCTCCACCACACTTTATCACTGTCACAACTATTTGAGAACGGATCATAAGTGAGACTGTAGATGGGACTGGAGGAGAATAAACAGTCAAACAATTTAGGTCAGAACCACTGGGACCAGAAACAGCAACTGCACAGAATAGTAAAGATGCAACAGGTCAGAAGCAGTTTTTAGCATTCAGTTCATGTATATAACAGTCAGGGGTCAGAGCAAATGGATATCCACAGCTACAAAGGCAAGGTGCAGATGTCAGTCTGGGATTTTAACCATTTGAGTGCCAACAGCTCTGTGAGAGATATGCTAAATATCGACTAAAATTGCCAGCGTCGCTCACATTTGTTATATGAATTCAAATAAATACTGTTGTGTAAGAAAAGATTATATTTGCTATAAAAGGTAAACATTACAGGTCATTATGATGAATAAAAATGTTTGCCTGGCAATTTTCACACCAATATTGCCACAATGCCGCAGCGAGGGGGGTTTGAAGAGCGAGGATGTCTAATTTTGGGCGAGGAAAAGCCATCCAATTCCCTTGTATTCAATGTTTTGCCAGATCCTCGCCGTCAGTGTGGTGAGCCCCGCCATTTTAATGGCCACACTCGCAGTTTCCACACCAAGTGAAGGGGAGGCAGTTAAATACTCTGACGGCGAGCTCGCCATCAGAGCATTGAATACCTCTCATAGGGTTAAATATAGGTAATTTCAGATTATGTCATCAGAAAGGACAATTCATTGTGCTCACACAAATCCATGTACTGTAGCTGCACAACATAAAAAGATCATAAATAATAATAATTATAAATAAGCAAAAGAAAGTAAAAAAGTTACAGATGTCTTTAATTACAGAGGAATTACACGCCCCCCAAAAAACAGTACATCGCAGTTCGAAATTCAAATAGGGGAGCCACACCAAGCCATTCCAAACTGACTCACTGGCAGTGGGTATGACTCCCCTATTTGAATTTTGGGCTCTTCTGCCGCCACTGATTACTACCCAGGGCCGTTGTAAGGCTTCTCAGCACCATAGGCCAAACTTCACTCCTACCCCCACCCATACTGCCACCAATACCCACTTTCCAACACCTTAATGCATACTTGCCTAACATTCTGGAAAAGCAGGGAGGCTCCCAAAAATCAGGTGGTCCTCCTAGTGCCTGAGGAATGTGGGCAAGTCCGCTGCTTTCCATGAAGGTCCTCTTTGCCACCCACAATAGAGTACAAGGAGGAGGGCCAGCAAAGTAGGGAAGTATGCCTCTAAGGAAAGAATGGAGGAGAGGTCTTAGAAGTTCCACAGCTGCCACCTGCATTAAATACAACAAGGATCCTCATAGGCATCCTTGATTTTTTGATACGTGGTTTGGTTGCGCCCCCCCAGATCCCGGCGCCCAAGTCATCTGCCTAAAGCTGCCTAATGGTAGAGCCGGCCCTGTTACTACCACAGTTAATAGTGCTTGAAATCCTAAACTAGGTACACACTTAAACAATGTAACAAACTATGCAATAGATGCTCCTATCTCACTTACAGTTGTAAAATCCCCCAAAACACACGTTATGGAGCCTACACACTATGCAATCTTTGTAACAATTGCACAATGTATAATGGCAAGGGATTGTTTCCAAATAATTGTTCCTGTACACACTATGCAATCTTCATCTAGAACAGGCTGATCCAGTCCAACATACTGCATTGTGTTTGTTGTATGGACAAAATACCGCACCATGAGCAACATATTGTACATGCAATGTGCAGCACATCAGACAAATAGATAACCTATGTTTGTAAATGATAGAATCTGTAAACACATTGGGCCTGATTCAGGTGGTCGTTCGTTAATTAGTGAGCAGCTTGCCGCCGTACGAACGAATGCTGACATATCCATTTGCATGCGAACATACTGTTGAAAAATCAGCATTCTTAATGCCGGCATCCCCATTACCATTGTCATGCATATATGTATCCCGTGTGCATAAGGTGTATGTATAATGTGCACATATATGGTATATGCATGAGAATTACATTTGTTGCAGTAGTATACTTATTTCTTCCATTTTGCCTTAGGCTTTGGTTTGGCATTTATCGTGTATCCCGAAGCTTTATCACAGTTACCGATTTCTCCTCTTTGGTCGTTCCTGTTTTTCTTCATGCTCCTCACCTTGGGTCTGGACTCTCAGTTTGCAATGATAGGTAAGAGTGCTTTTAAAATCCACATGAACTCACTTTAATTGGACTTCTATTACACTGTAACGGGCATAATGCACATACCCGATGTCTGTATTGCCACTCTTAAACTGGGTACACACTTAACCCTTTGCAGTCCAAATTTTTATTTTGCAATTCAAACAGTCTGGTTTAAATATTTAAATTAATTGTAATCTTTTATTTTATTTTTATTCAAAAATGGTCTACTGTACATTGAATGTTGAACAATGTTAATATTCTTATTTTAAAGTGGCTCACCATTGGATCTTCTACAAGTGCTAGGGCTGTTGAGCCTGACTAGACGTTGGACCTGAAAGGGTAAAAGATTTATCTGTCCAATCTGTCTGGTGGGAACAAAAATCATTTACTTACATATTCTGGAAAGGAGACAAAAACAATTGTTTGGATACACTTATTAAATCAAATGGATTTAACCTATTTGTCTGAATGACCATTGTCGGTTTCCCAGTGTTTAGGAGCACATGGTTGACTGCCGTTTGCTTTTATACATTACCAGATCTTTGTTCCCAAGATTGGACAGATAAATCTGTAGGTTTGTGCCCAGCATTATTAGCAGCACTACAGATGTATTTTAAGGCTACACTTAGGATTCTAAAGCTCCTTATGAAGGGCAAATGAAAACCTTGCTGGTGCTATTGGTGAGGGTTCTGCATAATGCAGCCTGCGAGGGTTCTTGTAGTAAGCTTTTGGGCTTTCCCACTTCATAAGTCTCCCTAACGCCATCTAGGGGTATGGAGGAAGCAGCAAAGCACCAAATAAATCTCTGATTTCCCCAGTGTTTTGATGTAAAAAAAAATTTTTTACCTGGAGAAAAACTTGGCACAGATAAAATACCCCCCTTAGCATGCAAGGGACACACTCATATGATAACGATGAGATTGAAAAACGTTGCTCACATTTGTTATATAAATTCAATTTAAAATGTGTAAAAAAAGATTATATTGCCTATATAAGGTAAATATTACAGGTCATTATGAGGAATAAAAATGTTTGCTTGGCAATTTTCACACCTTTTTTGACAAATTTACTGTGCACTCAAAGGGCTAAACTAAGCGATATCCATTTCCCATATGCAAATTATAAGTGATCCAGAGGGAAATTACATTAATGTGCACATAATCCTGCATTCACTTCGTCACCTATTGGTACATGGTTTTGACCAATAGAGAAATATTTTACTTTGTGATCCTTACTGAATTACCCCCATTCTACAGTAGGGAATGGTTAGGTTAAAATATTTAACCAAATCCATCTGAAATTTAACCATTGGGATTCTGCTTTTGCCATGCTGGTGGTTGGGGTAGTGACTGCGGGGATTTTGATACCAACCCATTCTTGATACACTCATGAATCAGTATTCTCTTCTCATATAGGGCCAGATGTATCAAGCTTCAAAAGTTATAAAATGGAGAGTGATAAACAATCAACCAATCAGCTCCTACCTATCATTTTTTAAACCCAGCCTGTAGCATGGCAGGTAGGAGCTGATTGGCTGGCTGTTTATCACTCTCCATTTTATCACTTTTGATGCTTGATACATCTGGCCCATAATATGCATGTTTTAAGAATAAATATATAGTACATATCTAAGCAATATGCCTTTTTCAGAAACAATCACAACATCTATACAAGACGCGTTTCCTCAATTCATGAAGAAAAGAAGGATCATTGTCACTATTGCCTGTTGTGCTTTTCTGTTTCTGCTTGGACTGCTTTGTGTTACCCAGGTATCATTACATTTATCACTGTGGTTATCAATCATGGGGAGATGTGGGAGCAGGTTCCAGGTGGCATGCTGCTGCAACCCTTTAGCGCCTTTTGTTAATGTTAGTATTAGTCTGAATGCACAAGGGCTTTGAGTGGCTGCAGTCACAAATATCGGAAGCACCATTGTGACATTCACCTACCCTATGCTAGGTGCATGATCCAGTAGAGAGCCATGCCAGACCCAGGTAAGGGGGTGAGGGGGGGGGGGGGGGGGATCTGGGCCATGACTTACAAAGATGATAAAATATTACAAAATAAAATGTGCTTCACATTTTTAACACTAGGGGGGCAAGGGTTAGTGTGGCGAGGGCAAATGCTTTCTACCTTACTTAACAGGAAGCGGATCCCTCCCTGGCCAGCGCCATCTTCCCAGTGATATTTGGGAAGACAACGCTAGTCACTAGAGACAAAAGACACAGTGCAAGAGTTTTTTATGTCTATGGGCGGGATGTACTAAAAGGAAAATGCGGTAAAAAGGGGGTTTTACCGCATTTTCCTATTTACCATTACCCGTCCGCCCCGTTTTCGCATGGCAGGGTACCCTATACCCTATAGAAGCCCACCGTCTGCACATGCCCCCCCCCCCTCCCGTCCTCCTGATCTCCTCCTCCCCGTGCAGGTGTCACAGCCGGCTTCAGGGGGGAGAAGGAGATGCAGGGGGACGCTGGCAGCCGCCGGAGACCCCCGCAGACCACATTACAGGTATCGCGGGGGTCTCTGTCACCGCAACCCGATGCTAGCTGCATATGTTAGTGCATCGCGGCGGCTGCCAGGCAAAGGGCGGTGGTGTATATTAATACATCCCGCCCCATGTGCGGCGCCATCTTTTTGCAAATGTGTACTCTGGTGAACGGGGGGTTGAGAGCAGAAACAGACCCCCAGGAGCCTTGTCCCAGCTAATTAGTACTTGCAACTTTTAGTTTATGGTCCTATAGAAGGATGTGCAGTCACAAGAAAATATCACATCGGCAATGTGCGCCAATCAGATCCCTGTTTATGTGATAATAAAGCAGAGATGTAATCACAGTTGGAGCTTCCGTAGACATTTAAAGTGAATACAGTTTGCATTAACAGTGCCCCCTTGCTCACATGCTTCTAATAATACCTCATGCTCTATCCTGTATTATTTTTATTGGAGAAAATAGGTGGTTGGTAAAGACTAAGCAGAAAATAATATTAAAAAGAAGTAAATAAAAATAATTCTTTCCCCACAAAATTGAGATGACATAGGTGTGTGGCTAGTCTGGGTATATGGCAAATATTTTCCTAAAACTGTGTTATTCTAAAACTGTACACATGCATCGATTTTTGGCTATATAGAAGCAAAATCGAATCCACATCGAATGGTTTTTAGGACACTTTCGATCTGCATTTGATTCAATGCTCGCTCCTGTTTTCTCAAAGTTGAACGGAAAAATCTACTGTGCAGCCAAGGAAATATCGAATTCGATCCAGTAAATCAAATTTACCATAAATGTAAATCAAATTCGAATTATCTAATGCAAAAGTATAGATCTAATGCCAAATTGAATAGGAAGATCGGTACTTGTTTCCTAGCACGGCCACCACGATTTCTATCGTGGTGGTCGTGTCGGAAAAAAAATTGTATCGGTTGCGTCGGGTGCATACCAAAACGCACACGACGCGACCGACGTGATGTACCCGATTTCTCCATAGGCTTCAATGTTAAAATAATTTAACATTGAAGCCTATGGAGAAATCGGGTCCTTCGTGTCCATAGGCTTCAATGTTAAATTATTTTAACATTGAAACTGAGTCCATTTAACATAGTAATAAATGGTAAAAGGGCCAATATGGGCCATTTCTCATTGGGTATGGCCCCGTCATGTGTGTAAAAAATAATGGCCCCCCATTGTGGCCACCACCCCCACGATTGACGCGAACCCGAAGCGTGGCGAGCGCAGCGAGCCCGCGAGGGGCGGCGGTGCGCGTCCTCTGACTTTTTCATTCCCCTACTATCTACGTCGACGTGGAGTTGAGAATAGATTAGTGTGGCGAACGCACCGAGCCACCGAGCCCGAAGCGTGGCGAGCGCACGCTGATACCTTCACAGATCCCTGCGTCCCCTCGCGGGCTTTACAGGTATCAGCGTCCCCTCGCGGGGCACGCTGCGCTCGCCACGCTTCGGGCTCGGTGGCTCGCTGCGCTCACCACACTAATCTATTCTCAACTCCACGCCGACGTGGATAGTAGGGGAATGAAAAGGTCGGAGGACGCGCACCGCCGCCCCTCGCGGGCTCGCTGCGCTCGCCACGCTTCGGGTTCGTGTCAATCGTGGGGGTGGCGGCCACAATGGGGGGCCATTATTTTTTACACACATGACGGGGCCATACCCAATGAGAAATGGCCCATATTCGGCCTTTTTCCCATTTTTTCCTATGTTAAATGGACTCAGTTTCAATGTTAAAATAATTTAACATTGAAGCCTATGGACAAATCGGGTCCATCGCATAGGCTTCAATGTTAAATATTTTAACATTGAAGCCTATGGAGAAATCGGGGGCATCGCGTCGGGCGCGCATAGGCTTCAATGTTAAAATATTTTAACATTGAAGCCTATGGGGAAATCGTGGGCATCGCGTTGGTCGCGTCGTGTGCCTTCTTAAGGCACATGACCGACGCGATGTACCCGAGTAGTGCTTTTTTCAAAGGAAATCGCGGGCATCGTGTGCCTTAAAGTTAAGGCACACGATGCCCGCGATTGTGGCCGTGCTAGGAAACAAGTACCGGAAGATCTAATGCCAGATCTAATAGAAAATCAAATCTAACATCGAATCTAAAGCAAAACGAAGTGTGTATACACAGCTTGATACTGTGACGTCATCAGGCGTAAGATAGCGAGGGTATATTAAGTGTCATTAAGTTAACCACTTCTTCTCGTAAAAAGAAATGATCAGATCCCTCAAGTGAACAAGGGTCAAAGGTGAGACCCTTAAAGCTGTAACATTGTCTATCAATGATACAAGAGAAAAGGGAAATCACTGCAAAGGTTCCACTCCATCTCTATGGTCCTCAGGTTGGATATGGCGCAAATGCATACGGTTATACACTTACAGTTCAGTTTATGCGATTATTTGAACCTAGGAGCTTAATCCATGTTTCCTCTACGGTAACTCTACTGGCATTAAATTCATAAATGTTATCTGGCATAGCAGCAAATTAATATACACACTATCCTGTTCTTCTGTTTTAATCCTTATTGTTTTCCTAAGGCAGGAATTTACTGGGTAAACCTGATTGATTACTTCTGTAGCGGATGGGCCATTCTCTTTTCTGCCGTGCTTGAATTGGTAGCCGTATGCTATATATATGGTAAGATATATTCAAAGTATTACTGTATGTACTGATGTAGTAGAGATGATTTTGCAATATGGTTGATATGATTCAGAATACAACAGCTGTATGTATTTGATGTTTTAAATGATGCCATGCCAGCGCTAAAACAAGCATTCCCAATGACCTGTGCTATCCCCGCCTCCTTTACTAGTGACATCATGTAGAGTGGGCAGGTCGCCAGCACTGGAAACTACAGTGGTCTCCGGAGTCTGGGACACTCTATTAAACAGTAGTGAAATGCTGCTGAGGGGGCACTAATGCCCCTGCAGCATCCCACTACTGCCGCTCAATGCACCCTGCAAACCAGAAGCTTAGGCAGTGGGGTGGGTGCACCCACAGGGCCTCTGCACTCGGTGGCACTCTGCTTGCCCATAGCTGGGTGCGGCACTGCAGAGCCGGCCCTAGGCATAGGCAAACTAGGCAATTGCCTAGGGCATTTGGAATGCCATGGGGCATCAGCAACTTCTGCTGATTAAAATGATATGCAGCATGCCTATATTCTGTGTGTGAGTGAGGCTGTATCTGCATATGAATTAGTGTATTCATGGAAATCACTGTAACATAGCATTCCGTATGCAGGTACAGCCACAGTCGCACACAGAATATAGGCATGCTGCATATCATTTTAATCATTGGAAGCTCCTTGTGTGTCCTGGTCACATAACAATTCAAATAAGAAGCATTCTCAGCAAAAATGGCACCCAACATTAGCAGAACTGGCCAGGAGCTGCATGGCCTATTGAGGCAAGATGTTTGAGCAAACATCTGTATCCAAGCCGAGGCAGAGGTCACAGTGTTAGCGGCTGTGCGAGTGCTGTCTGTGGGTGGGTTGGTTGTGCAATAGTGTTCTGCATATGTGTAAGGGGCATTATGTGCGTCATGTGTATATGGGCATTAATAATGTGCAACATATGTGTAAGGGGCTTACAGTATGTGTGTCGTTATGTGTATGAAGGGCATTAATAAAGGTTGACATAATGTGTGGCATTATGTTTATAAGGACATTAATAATGTGTGTCATGTGTAAGGGACATTACTGTGTGGTATTATCAGGGGTGCCGAGAGAAAGGGGTAGGGGCAGTGTTCCCTCTAAGCTGTGCGCATGTGCGCGCGCACACACCTTGAAGAGCATGCGCACAGACATTACAACTGAGCGCACAAAGCAGTAGTGGTCCCTTTTTGCAGTTGTGGACTCAATTAATGTGTGTTTCACCCATTAACTACATTGTGTACTGTTTTTTGAATGTTTAAATGTTTAATATCATTTTGAAGTAAAGTTAACACAAATGCTGAACATCATTTTCCAGTTAAATATAAGTGACGCACAAAAATGTAAGTTTCATTCCAAAGTTGCACAGCCAAAATCTTTAGCAGCACACAGCCTTCGTAAAATTAGAGGGAACATTGGGTAGGGGGTACAAATTACCCAGGCCCAAGTCTGATGGAAGGGCCCAGTGGGGGCCTCGGGCCCCCTCCCCTTAAGTGACATCAGCAGCTCTTCTGCTCTGCCCAGCACACACTGCTTTGTGCTGGGTTGCAGTGTGACCATGCAGGTGCTTAAAATACAATATTTTCTTAGGATTTTTTTCTAAAGGTATAATGTGAATAATGTGAGGAGTAATGTATTTAAGGTAAAATGGTACTAATTTGTGATGTAACGTGAATAAGGGACACCATCACATGATATAATGTGAATAAAGTTGCACTACTGTGTGGCATAATTTGAATTGGGGGTACTATTGTGTGGCCATGCCCCTTCCTAGTAAGAACACACCCCTGTTTGGGCTGCACACCGAATGTGTGCACTGTTTCTATTTAAAATATTGGGGGTAGGAGCACCAAAATGATGACTGCTGTGATGAGGGTTGATGGTGCTGGGAATGGGGAGCAGGGTCAGAGGCGGAACTAGTGGCGGTGCTAGGGGGCACCAGCCAAAATCTTGCCTAGGGCGTCATTTAGGCTAGGGTCGGCTCTGTCCCATTCTAGTAAATTGCCATAATTTTAATCCAGTACTTTCACATTTTTATAGGGCAACATTTATACCATACTTGTGCATTTATGTGATAATGCAGGTCTGGACATAATCCTGTTATCATTTAGAGACCGAGGGACAGATGCACTAAGCTTCAAAAGTGATAAAACGGAGAGTGATAAACAGCCAGCCAATCAGCACCTACCTGCCATGTCACATGCTGTGTTTGAAAAATGTCAGGCAGGAGCTGATTGGTTGGTTGTTTGTCACTCTCCATTTTATCACTATTGAAGCTTAGTGCTTCTGGCCCTGTATGTTATGTTTTTCTTTACTGTGCTTGCTTCATTTCCAGAGGCATCTGAACATACAGTGTAGGAGGGGTTGGCTATGGTCTCTCATTTGGGTGATATTTAATATTTCCAGGTACAATATATCCCGGAAAGGGTGCTTTAAGGGGATATGCTGCAAATATTGAATATTAAATAAGTCCCTAATGTAAGATAGGTGTGTATCACCACCTGCTGACAAAACCTGGTAATGTTACAATGAGATATATTCATTTTACTGCTTTATGGTATACAAAGTATTAAAATCACAGAGCAACATTGTTAAAATTATAAAAAGAGGACAAAGAACTAAAACTTCATTGAGGGGTGCAAATAGTTTTCATATGTAGAATACTCCATACAGGTACAGAGGGGCTGATGCAAAAGTGAGTTCTATGCCAGTTTGTGTTAAGTTTCTTGCCCAGTAGATGGCAATGAGGTCAAAAATTGACCCCTGACTCTCCGTCCCAGCCATCTTTATAGTAGGGAATTAAGAAAATTAGCATATTTGTAATATGCCAAAATTGGAAACTAAAATAACATTTTATAAGTGCAATTACTGTAGGATAATCTATAGCTAACATGAGATGGTAGGAAATCGTCATTCAATGCATTATGAACAGAATCACTTCCACTCACGAAACCAGCACTCTATTACTTAGATTTAAAGTAGGCATTAAAAAGTCTAAATAGAGGTAAACAGTTAGAAATGCAGGGGAAGGTGCAAGATGAGAGGCAAGTGTCAGGCAGAAGTCATAGGTCAAAGGTGAGAGGCAGGTGGCAGGAAGGCATCAAAGGCCCAAGGTGGGATTTAAGGGGAAGTAAGGTGTCACAGGCTCACAGTGGGATTTGGGTGGCGGGCAGGTGTCACAGGCACAAGGTGGTATGCAGGCGGCAGACAGGTATCCTTAGCCCATGGTGAGAGGCAGGGAGTGGGAAGGTGTCAAAAGCCCAAGGTAGGATTTGAGCTGAAGGTAGGCGTCACAGGTTCAAGGGGTGATTTGTGCAGAAGGTAGCTGTGAAGGCCCAAAGTGGGATTCGAACAGAAGGTAGGTGCCCCAGGCCCAAGGTAGGATTTGTGCAGAAGGTTGCTTCAAAGGCTCATAGTGGGATTCGAGCGGAGGGCAGGTGCCACAGTCCCAAAGTGTGATTCGGGCAGATGGTATGTGCCCCAGGCCAAAGGTGGGATTCGGGCGGAAGGTAGGTATCAAAGGGCCAAGGTTGGAGTCAGGCAGTAGGTAGGTGCCACAGATTCAAGGTGGGATTTGAGCAGAAGGTAAGGTGTCAGAAGAAGGGATTGTCTCTGAGTTTCCCCCACCTTTCTCTCTTTGGGTGTGGTATAACACACCGACAGTCGGGATTCTGACAGTCATTAGCCCGACGTCGGAATCCCGACTGCACAGCGGGAGGGAGCACAACGAAGCCCCTTGCGGGCTCACTGCGCTTGTCACACTGCGGGCACAGTGACTCGCTTTCTATTTTATTCTCCCTCTATAGGGGTCATGGACGCCCACGAGGGAGCAGTCGGGATTCCGACGTTGGGGTAATGACTGTCGGAATCCCAGAATCCCGTGAGTCGCCCGGCACCCTCTCTCTTTCCCAACCCAATACTATTTGCCCAAACTCTCCTTCTCCCTCCCCCTGCTCTTTTGCCACCAACTCTTTCTCTCCTGTGCATCGCTGACACTCATGGCATTGCATTTCAATGTGATGACATAATTTTTATCAGCAGTCAATATTATTATATAGATTTGTGGAATGTTTGGGGAGGTAAGGCAGGAGCATGTTAGACAACTTTTCCGATAGACCAGCCAGTCTTTTAAAGAAAAAATACCCAGAATGCACAGTGAGCTTGTCAGTCAGCTTGTACAGTATACAGTATGTCAACATTTTTTGCAAATGGTGGTATTACTCATACGTTTTTTTTTATAAATGTTAAAAAAATCACATGTATTATATAATTAGAATTTTATTTTCTGTAACAGGTGGTAACCGGTTCATTAAAGACATTGAAATGATGATTGGGACAAAGCACTGGAGCTTCTGGCTGTGGTGGAGAGTTTGTTGGTTATTTGTGTCGCCAGCCCTGCTAACAGTACGTAATATATCATTTTGCTTTAGCAAATATGTCAGGCTTATGGTTAAACCATATTTCTCCTTATATTAAAAATGTAAGAATAACTATAACACCTTTGAAAATATTTTTGGTACTTATGTACTAACTGGGCTGCCGATTTTGAAATCGGGTCCATCGCATCGCATCCGACCATATCGCATGCGATGCGATGCGATGCGATGGACCCGATTTTTCCATAGGATTCAATGTTAAAATGGACTGAGTCCATTTTAACATGGAATTCAATGGGAAAAGGGGTCCTTTTCATACCCCTACTATCCAAGTGGGCATGGAGTTGGATATAAACCTGTGGCAAGCCCCGCGAGGGGACGGTATTCTGTGTCCCCTCGCGGGGCTCGCTTCGCTCGCCACGCTTCGGGCTCGGTGGCTCGCTACGCTCGCCACAGGTTTATATCCTGCTCCATGCCCACTTGGATAGTAGGGGTATGAAAAGGACCCCTTTTCCCATTGAATTCCATGTTAAAATGGACTCAGTCCATTTTAACATTGAATCCTATGGAAAAATCGGGTCATCGCATCGCATGCGATATGGTCGTATGCGATGCAATGCGATGCGATGCGATATTGCATCGCATCGCATCTGATTGTATGCCTTAAGTTAAGGCATACAATAAAAAAATCGGCAGCCCAGATAATACATAAGTACCGTATTTTCCTCTCAGGAAAAGAATAACAGGTACTTGTGAATTATCCGGGCGCCCGATTTTTGATCGGGTCCCAAAAAAACGCGTTGCGTCGCATCGCATCGCGTGTTAACCAAATGGCATGCGATGCGACGCGACGAGAGCAGGACCCGATTTTAGCAGTGGACCCGATTTTAACATTGGAATCAATGTAAAATGGTCCCTGAGACCCGATTTTACATTTATTTCAATGAAAAAATGCCCAAAACCCCCAAAAAGTGACAAAAGTGAAATCCCACCCCCATTGTTAACGCCACCCCACTAATGACGCCAACCCGAAGCGTGGCGAGCGTAGCGAGCCCGCGAGGGGCGGCGGTACGCGTCCTCCGACCTTTTCATACCCCCACTATCCACGTCGGCGTGGAGTTGAGAATAGAATAGTGTGGCGAGCCACCGAGCCCGAAGCGTGGCGAGCGCAGATGGGGTGGGGATAAGTCCTTAGAAAAGGGTGCCTCCCAGCTTCCACTTGGGGACCTTGTGAAATAGGGGGTCCTAATCTATGCATGTAAGTCAAAAAAAAGTCAGTTTATCTGCTGCCAAGTAGGAGTAATAGGAAAGAGAGCTTACCAGCATGTACGTGTATAGGACGAGTGCACGCGTGG
The DNA here is from genome assembly GCF_055691185.1 of Crinia signifera. Classification (NCBI taxonomy): domain Eukaryota; kingdom Metazoa; phylum Chordata; class Amphibia; order Anura; family Myobatrachidae; genus Crinia; species Crinia signifera. The sequence goes on from NC_139225.1 coordinate 119,147,210, forward strand.
CCATATTTTTATACTGTATCTGTATACCATACATTTTGGAGTCCTCACAGTGACGCACCTTGGCAACATTTGTATTTCAGTGCAAATCATACCCAAAATGGTTAAAATGTTATATCTTATAGTCATTCTAGTATGCTTACACGTGATATGTGTACCCAGCGATATCAGCATCGGTTGGAAGCTAATGATGTCTTCCGTCGACTGCACATTCAGGACGACAAAGGACGTGGTTATCTCCCTTGGGAGCATGCGTCGGTAACAATATAGGGGGTTATTCAGTAAGGATCTCAAAAGCAAAATCTTTCTCAAATGGTAAAAACCATGCTGCACTGCAGGTGGGGGCAAATGCAACATGTGGCATGGACTATGGCTTACACACACCAGCAATAAGAATTTTTAATAAACTATATGCCAGCGTATATAATAGTTGCCTACCCTAGTGCATTCTGCAGGAGACTCCCTGGAATAGCAGCAATCTCCCCCTCACCCTCATTAGTCTAGCAATCTCCCTCATGTCACCTAGCCCATATTACACTGTTACATCATAGTTACCTCCCCTCCTGCATCCTGCAGGAGACTCCCTGAAATAGCAGCAATCTCCCTCTCTCCCTGATTAGTCTAGCAATCTCCCTCATTTCACCTAGCTCACATTACACTGTTACATTTTTTGAGGAAAAAAGGAATGAGAGACAGATACATTTACAATGCATCATCTGCACCATTTCCCAGCACTTTACCAAGTATAGTATCTCTTACTAACTGCTGTGGGGCTCATCTACATTTGGATATAAGCCCTTTTAACAGATTCCTCTCAGATGTAGCAGTGCACACCCACGCTTCTAGGTGCAACGTGCACAATCTATTTTCACAATCTCTCCATATATGGAGCTAGCCACTCCCTTTGGGTGGAGCATGACACGCCCCCTCAATGGGGCGCTGCACAAAATTCTGCTATCAATTATGATCTCCCTGAAACTAGTTTTCAAAAGTATGGCGTATATGCATCCTGCACCAATATGGTAAAGAAGACCAGTCTGCCAGTGCATCTGATATATTAGAGGAACATGGATAATGACATATGGAACATAGAGTAGGTTACAGTTATATAAGATTATCCTCTGTGTGTCTTTGCAGGCAATCCTCTTGTGGTCTCTGATTACTTTTGAAGCCCCATCATATGGAAGCGTAAAGTATCCTGACTGGGGTACAGCTCTGGGCTGGTGCATTATCGGTTTCTCCCTTATATGGATTCCTATTGTAGCTGCAGTAAAGCTTTACTTTGCGCGAGGAAACATTATGAAGGTAAGCCAATTAGCACAGGGAATATCCTGTAACAGCTCCAGCAGCTGCAGCAGACACAAGTTAATGCTGATAGTGTAGTGAAGAGATGGTGGGAAAGAGGAGCCATTTACAGGCTGGGAGCCTCAATCACATGACATTATGGGCCTAATTCACATCTGATTGCACAGCTGCGAATTCTCAGGCCGGGCGATTATCGATAGACTGTGCAGGTGTATGGCACATAGTACGTATGCGCGATGCCATCCTCCAATAAAATCCTGCTACGTTTTTGTTTGCTGGCCGGTGTTTGGGAGTGGTAACCGGATGTTTTTCTGGAAGTGTCAGGAAAAAGACAGGCGTGCCCAGGGGAAGTCATGTGACCCAGATCAGCCTGTTTCTTTAGCAACCACCAGATAAGTCCCGGGCTACGCACTGACAGCACACCCTGAAAAAAAATCAATCTATGGTTAGCGGTTTGTGTCAGGGGGACTGCCATCCCCACTAAGGGATACTGTATGAGTGATATAAAAGGTTGTCTAATGATCTCTCATCACTTAAGATGGTATTTCGGGTGCAATATAAATTCTAACTGTGATTGTTTTCCCCTGTAAAATCCAATGTGAATGTTCTCATATACCAGTCAAAACTCTACTATCATTGATGTCCTGCAAATAGGTGGCTGCTGCTCCATATTATATAGCAACAGCACAAATGATCTAGCTATATAGTAAAGCCCCAGACACACTAGACGATGCCGGCAGGGAGAGAGAGGGCCTTCTGTACATGCTCAGATGAGGGAGGGGATCGTTAACAATGCACAGGAACACACTAGACAAGATAGTAAAAGATGTCATTTACTATTTAATGTAGTTTGTATGGGTCTTGTCAGTGGTCTGCCCTATCTCCATCATGCATGGTGGGAGGTGGGGTGTGCACCCCAATAGCTCCCACTGCAGCATCTGGGCAAAGCACCAAGAGAGAAGAGAAGGGACTATTGCGTCAGGGTTGCCCATTCCGAGAGGATCCTGAAAAGTGGGCCCACTCCCGGTTCCCCGGAAAGGGGGGCAAGCTCTCTCAGATCACGGGCAGTCTCCCGCAAACTCCCCTCGGCAAAGGGGTCTGTGGGAGCAAATGATGCAAATCACGTCATTGTAGCCCCGCCCCCTGCTGTGCAATGCCTAAAAACCCTGCATTGCACAGCCGGGAGCGTGGCTGCGAGGATGCTATCATGCTGGCCACGCCCCCACATCTGTGATCCAACGGCCGCCCATCCCACTCTATCCCACCTCATCATCTCTCTCTCTCACTGCACTGCCTGCTTCTCCTGGAGAGGGCAGCCACAAAGTAGGCAACCATGTATTGCGCTGGAACAGGTAGCGTGGAGGGGACAGGATGCAAAAGAGCAGGAGTGGGTCCTTGTCACTAGTATATTATAAGTAGTGGGAGCTCCAGGTGCATCAACTACAGTAGTAAGAAGTGATAAGTAGTAAGAAGTAAGAAGAAGTAAGAAGTGATAATAGTCATTATCAGCATGGCGTATTATGCACGAGTGGGTCCTGAAGGGTGGATAGGGATCCTTTTCCAGGTCTCCCATGGTTGTGTTTATGGGATCACTCCCTTGCTGTGCTTGGCCTCTGCTTGCATGCTCCAACTTCTCTCTATGGTACTGCAGCATATCTAGGAGGGGGGAATTGACTAAGATGGGAATTCTATTTCACATGGGATGTTGCTATGGGAAACCAATCAGATTCTATCTATGATCTTCTAGAAGGTGTTAAATAAACAAGAAGTAGATTCTGATTGGTTGCCCAAAGCAAGACTTTTAATGTACATGCAAAGTCCAGAAATAAGTGCAAAAACAAGATACATGGGTCCAACACTACTGTACATCAGCACTATATGACAGCACGTGTGAATATATTATAAGCATCTGTCTTTTTTAGATCATCAGACCAGCTGAGAACTGGGGACCTGCACTCGCCCAGCATCGGGGCGAACGTTACAGTCACATTCCAGATAACAGTATAGAAAAGGACGTCCTAGAGATTCCGACAGTGACTGAGAATATGGGACATGACAATGACGCCTACTTTTGACGGGACTCCGTAACATATGGCTGGCCTACTGGGAGTATACCTAAATCAAGAGTCAACTAAATGTATTCTAATAAAGAGACTGAACTGTCAGGATAGTGTACATAAATATATTTAATTTTGTGTGCAATAAACTATTGAACCAGATGCAGTTCTATGTGCCTTTTAGTAAATATTGTATATCCTTTAGCAAGAGTATCGTTGAGGAGTATCACTCCAGGGGACTCTCCTGGACTCACAGACAAAGTTTCGGGAGACCCCTGGAATGGGCTGTTTCGAGGACGGCAACTAAAGTGACATGGTGACCACAAAAAGTTACCCTGGAATGCCTGAAGATACCTTGATGGTGCATGCCACCTCTCCTCAAATGTACACCATTCACCCCTTTAGTACCAAAATGTAAATTTAAAATACTTTTAAATTTTGTTGCCCGATACACTGGTCTTAAGGCCCTTATTCTGGTTGACTCACTCTGATGCAAATTCGGATCCTTGCAAGTCACCCTAACCCTGCCTTGCGAATGGTCAGCCGGCACCACCCATTCGCAAGCGGGATTCCATCGCAAGGCTTGCGAATGGTTGTTTTACATGAACATCCATTCGCATGCCAGGGGGAACATCTTCCATCTTTAGATGGTCACCGACAATGGAATGATGGTGAAGGAGCCCGCAAGGCGGGGTTATAATGACTCGCAAGGTTTTAAATTTGCATCTGAGCGAGTCAACCAGAATAAGGGCCCTGATGTGTATTACCGGGCATCTTGTATCACATAGGAGCCATTTCAGGTAAGCTACGAAGATCGCAGCTTACCGAGCACTTGAGACAACGCCTGTTGCCCGTTTAGTGGGATACTGACTGTCACGATCCCCACTGTCGGAAGCGTATACCACACCCGGGGGAACGCCCAGCATTTTCATGGGGACCATAAAATGTTGGGCGTTACCATGGGCGACCCCCATCCCCGCCACCGTCTGCCCCCATGCTTGTGAGTGGCTCCGCAACTATTCAAGTCACTGAAACCATTCGCAAACGGGAGCTGCACATGTGCATAATAGATCATGAGCAGTCCCCATATGGTACTGTAAGATCAGAAATAAAAGGGAGGGAATGCAAATATTTGCAAAAAAAATCGGTACTTGTTTCCTAGCACGGCGCCCACGATATTCAGTCGTATGGCATCTTATGCATTGTATTGCATCGCATGCCATATACCCGCATGCGATGCAATGCGATGCAATGCGATGCAATGCGATGCAATGCGATGCAATGCGATGCAATGCGATGCAATGCGATTTTAAATTGTATAAGCACCCTAATGAGTTTTTTAATGGTAAATGGCCCCCGTATAAGATTTTTATTTGTATAAGCACCCTAATGGGTGCTTACACTGTTAAATGCACCCCCACGCCACCCCCACTATCAACGCCAACCCGAAGCGTGGCGAGCCGCGGCGGTACGCGTCCTCCGACCTTTTCATACCCCCACTATCCACGTCGCGTGGAGTTGATTCTATATAGTGTGGCGAGCGCAGCGAGCCACCGAGCCCGAAGCGTGGCGAGCGCAGCGCACTCGGTGAGGGGACGCGTATTACTTTACATGTATTCCGCGTCCGCTCGCCACGCTTCGGGCTCGGTGTTTTGCTGCGCTCACCACACTATCTAAAATCAACTCCGCACCGACGTGGATGGTGGGGGTATGAAAAGGTCGGAGGACGCGTACCGCCGCCCCTCGCGGCCTCGCTGCGCTCGCCACACTTCGGGTTGCCGTTGATAGTGGGGGTGGCGCGGGGGTGCTTTTAACATTGTAAGCACCCATTACGGTGCCTATACAATGAATAATCTTATAGGGGGCCCATTTAACATTGAAAACACCCATTAGGGTGCTTATACAGTTTTAAATCATATACCATTGTATATGTCATACAATGGCATACAATGCGATGGTATACGATTTAAAATTGTATAACATCGGCTACCATCACGTAACATCGCATCGCATTCCATCGTATGGCTTATGGTATGCGATGCGATGGGTGCCGTGCTAGGAAACAAGTACCAAAAAATCTTATTGCAAAAATGCTTAAAAATAACTTACCATCACTTTCTTCATGTATATATGACATAACACATGTGCATGCACAAACACAATCTTATGCTCCATGGTTGGTTGATTGGTTGGGTTGGGTGGGTCGAGTGGGAACCTCATGATGGATTACGAGCTGCAGACCAATATTACCAGAATTACACAAAATTATAATCAAATTGACGTGATTTTTTTGAGTCTTCACTTGCTTAGCAACATCAGATGCATAATGTTTTAGTGTCTGGAAATGCTTTCCATGCTATTTTAGACAAGATTTGAAGGATTGCCTATCCGTACCAAATTGCTAAGCTTTGAGGCAATTATGGGAGCTGAAGAGACTTAAGATGACGAACCTTTGACAATATATCACTACCATGTGGTGGAACATCTTCCATACCTAATCATTTTTTATTTCTAAAATTCGAAATTTCACTTCCCCCTATTGGCAAGCATCTTGCATCCACTTCATGGTGAAAAGAGGGCGATGGGTGTCATGGCCTCTTCCATCTGCCACAACAGATCTCCTGGATGCTAATGGCATAGGTTGGTAAGTAAGGATGCATATTATTCCTCACTGCACATTGCCACTTTTCTTGGTGTTGATACCTAATGATTGGCCTTTTTTTTACATTCCATGCAGTCTGATTGAATTAATTCTTCAGTGGTCATTATTTATCCATTGGCCAACAGTACTCTAGCATTGATGAAAGAATGCAAAACACAATGGGTGACATTCTATGCTCTGCGATTAGCGCGATTTTGCGGTAATTAGACCACAAAATGGCGCTATTGCATTTTCCCATTAAATCGCCGATTTAATGGGATGCGCACAGGGGCTGAAATCGCATATTTTGTGCGTAAAGGTCTGGTGAATAAAAATGCAAGATTAATTTGCATTTTTATCGCATCCAGATGTTTGCGCACAGAAAAGTATACAAGTCGCTTATTTAATGCTATGCGCATTTGCACATCGCATTATTTAAGTGACTAATTATCGCACTTATTTCAGACCTGGGTCTGTTAGGCGAATTAGGCAGAACCCTGCACAGATCGCAATGTTCTGTGCAGGGTTCTGCTTTAAAAAGTAAAATAAATGGTTAAATAAAAAAAAAAAACGAGCGCGGGGTCCCCCGCCCGAGTGTAACCAGCCCCGGGCTCACTGAGCCGGTGCTGGTGACATAAAATCAGGGTCCCCGACAAATAGGGGTCCCCTTGATTTTATGAAACCAGCACCAGACTCAAGGTCCGGCGCTGGTTCCCAAAATATGGGGGACAAAGTGACTAGGGGTCCCCCGTATTTTAAGAACCAGCACCGGACACAACCAGCCAGCAGGGTAATGCCACAGCCGGGGGGAGACTTTTTATACAAGTCCCCCCGGCCAAAGCATTAACCCCCTGGCTGGTCAGCATGGGCAGGGGTCCTGGGGAAGTGGGGACCCCCCCAATGAAGGGGTCCCCCCCCTCCAGGACTTACCAGCCCATGCTGATAGTCCGGGGCTGTCCTCCATGCCCCTGGGCTGTGGGCATGGAGCTGATGCTTTGTGTAAAAAAAAGAATGTAAACTATTGTTTTACACTGGCGAAATATCAGTCCCAGCAAGCCTACCCCGCATGCTGGGACTTGGGGAACCACAAGTCCCAGCATGCGGGGCATTAAAGTGCCCGCTGGCACTTGTAGTTCTGCAGTGTAAAAAATAGTGCACAAAATCACACTGACACCCTGTGAAATAAAACTTTAATACACACAAAACACACTGATACTTACCTACCTTGAGCCCGTAGGTCGGTCCCTGGATCCTGGATTCGTCCTCCGGGGCTCCAGGGCAGAAGAGTCCGGTTCCGGGGCCTTGGTCCTGGTTCCGGGGCTGGTCCTGGGGTTCCGGGGCTCCTGGCGTGAAGAATCCAGGGTCCGGGATCCGTGGTAGTCCAGAGGGGTACCTAAGGAGGAAAATCCTACTCACCTGCTCCCCGGCGGCGACCTCCGGTGACAGCGCTGCTCCCGAATGGTACCCGGCTTCAAGGAGTTGGTCCGGCGCTGAGATGTTGCCTCCTCGACGTCTGTGAACAGAATGATTTCTCGGCCAATCAGGAGCCGAGAAAGTCGGCTCCTGATTGGCCAGAAATCATTCTGAATATAGACGCCGACGGAGTAACATCTCTGCTCTGGATGCGCTGAGATGTTACTCCGTCGGCGTCTATATTCAGAATGATTTCTGGCCAATCAGGAGCCGACTTTCTCGGCTCCTGATTGGCCGAGAAATCATTCTGTTCACAGACGTCGAGGAGGCAACATCTCAGCGCCGGACCAACTCCTTGAAGCCGGGTACCATTCGGGAGCAGCGCTGTCACCGGAGGTCGCCACCGGGGAGCAGGATTTTCCTCCTTAGGTACCCCTCTGGACTACCACGGATCCCGGACCCCGGATTCTTCACGCCAGGAGCCCCGGAACCCCAGGACCAGCCCCGGAACCAGGACCAAGGCCCCGGAACCGAACTCTTCTGCCCTGGAGCCCCGGAGGACGAATCCAGGATCCAGGGACCGACCTACGGGCTCAAGGTAGGTAAGTATCAGTGTGTTTTGTGTGTATTAAAGTTTTATTTCACAGGGTGTCAGTGTGATTTTGTGCACTATTTTTTACACTGCAGAACTACAAGTGCCAGCGGGCACTTTAATGCCCCGCATGCTGGGACTTGTGGTTCCCCAAGTCCCAGCATGCGGGGTAAGCTTGCTGGGACTGATAGTTCGCCAGTGTAAAACAATAGTTTACATTCTTTTTTTTACACAAAGCATCAGCTCCATGCCCACAGCCCAGGGGCATGGAGGACAGCCCCGGACTATCAGCATGGGCTGGTAAGTCCTGGAGGGGGGGGACCCCTTCATTGGGGGGGTCCCCACTTCCCCAGGACCCCTGCCCATGCTGACCAGCCAGGGGGTTAATGCTTTGGACTTGTATAAAAAGTCTCCCCCCGGCTGTGGCATTACCCTGCTGGCTGGTTGTGTCCGGTGCTGGTTCTTAAAATACGGGGGACCCCTAGTCACTTTGTCCCCCGTATTTTGGGAACCAGCGCCGGACCTTGAGTCTGGTGCTGGTTTCATAAAATCAAGGGGACCCCTATTTGTCGGGGACCCTGATTTTATGTCACCAGCACCGGCTCAGTTACACTCGGGCGGGGGACCCCGCGCTCGGTTCTTTTTTTTACACCTTGCGCTGTCCTGCAAATGTGCGATTTTCACACATGAAAATCGCACATTTTCAGGACTAAAAACAGCGCACCACATCGCCGCAAATCGCCCCTATTCGCACTTTTCAGCCTCCAATGCGCATCACATTAAATATGCGCATTTAGGCTGAAAAATGCGATTTGAAAATAGGCGATTTGCGGCGATATGGTGTGCGAATTAAACATGCGCATTTAGCGCATAGCATAGAATGTCACCCAATATATCCAATATACTCCTTAATCAGGTTTTTACAAGCAAAGCAAAAAAAAGCATACGAGTGGGCAAAAACATGTACACTGCAGGTGGGGCAGATGTAATGTACAGAGAGTTAGATTTGGGTAAGCTGTGTTCAAACCGATATCTAAATTGCAGTGTAATAATAAAGTTCACACAAATAGAGCACAAATTCCGCACCAGTAAATATATGTCAAATGTTTATAGTGTTGTTATTGTCCTCCAAATTTGCTCAATATGGACCAGGGGATTGCAAACGGAAATATATAAGGCTTTTTATGAGGTGCTGTCAGCTATTTAATATGAACATTACCAGTGTCGTATTTATAATGACTGCAGTGCCCTCTAGCACTCCGACTCTACTGCGTTGTGCACTTGTGCGGCACTGCAGTCGGTAGAGAGGAAAGGGCCTGAACGGAGTCTCCTCCTCTCTTAAAATGCCACTGAACATTGGAATATAACAAAAGAAGAAAGTAAGTAGTTTACCAGGGTGCACTGGGACTCAGACCATTTTAATAAAAGTCTATTGCTATATTATTAGAATGCATTGAGATACCTCACTATGGGCTGTATGCACTAAACTGAAAATGTGGTAAAATCCCTGTTCTCTCTGTTTTTACCGCATTTGGTGTTATTTTTTATATTGTTTTTATGACATAGTACGTACTGATTTTGTTTGTTAATAAACAATTTGTTTTTATTGTAAAGACGAACCAATCGCTATTTTGATGTTAAGATGTCTCTTGATGAGTGTTACAAACCCTTATTCAACAATAAGAAACCTAAGTGATGTTTTACATTGAATGGGAAAGTAGAGCGATTGTTCTTAATCCACACTGTTACCTTTGTTTTCCTGTAATTCTACCTGTCATTTCCTGGCCCACCCGTCCAATCTATCCAAATCCCTACAATGACCTATTTCCTTTGCAAATTGTCATCTTGTCATAAATAGAACCAGGAGCTTCATCTGCTACTGTGTACCCCCCAGGAGGAGTTATTTGCACAGGAGCTTTACCATCAATTCTATTGAGATCGTCCATGGTCAATGTGCCCATTATCATTACAGCTTTCAAGACAGGAACTGAAAGTAAAAGTCTGAACAAATGACAACCTCATTCATAACCAAGAATGGCTTCATAGGCTCAGTGGCAGAGATTGTGAGTGGTTGGCCCAGGTGCAAAAATATAATTCGGGCTCCCCTCCTCCACTCCAACCCAAGTTCACAATATGCCGCACAGCAGTGGATGGCAGCAATGGGCCCTTTAGTCCTCAGGGGCCCTCGATGCAATGCTCCTGCTGCACCAATGGTAGTTCTGCCTCTGCTCCCCTTCATTTTATTTTATACTATTATTATGAAGAAATTGGCATAGCAATTAAAGAAACTCATATACTAGAGAGAATTGGGGCATTTCCCTGGTCTCCTGATGTCTGGGTGTCACTGCCATATATGCAGTGGTGGCTCTTACCTCTGTGGAGGAGGGAGGCTGCCATGATGCCGGGCCCTCCCGCTGCCGCCACTGCTGCTCCCCGCTGTCGGTCCCGTTGCGGGACCAACACATGCGCATTAGCTTCTTCAGTACTGCGCATGTGCTGGCCCCAAGCCTCTAGGGGCTGCTTTGGCACCAGTCCATAGAAGCATATTCATGGTTCCGGGTTCCGGCACATGCGCATGCACGTTTTTTTGGATGATTGGCAGGTCGAACTTCCAATAGGAAGTCACTACCAGTCTCATTGAAGCCAGTCCATCTCATAGACTGCATCTGGCTTCACACAGTGGTGGATTTTACCTTGGGGGACTGCAACCCTCCATCCCATAGGTAAAAACACACTGCATATATGTGTGTACAGTATAATAGGTGCAGTGTTGCAGTGCACTTGGTCCCACACTGTACACCCTGCACCCATATATAATTGGTTTCCTCTCCTTAGTCCTGCGCCTGCACTGCTACAGTTGAAATCACAAAGAAAAGGGCACAGTGGACACTAATCTTGGGGATCTTTGGGTTCATGGCGGGTGCTATGTTTCCGGAGACATATGCATGCGCACTAGAGATCTGTCGCTGGGAACATGGAGAGCACCATTTGTTCCAGAAACCTGCCAGAGAGTCTACTGACACCAAAGAAGGGATTGGGCCTGCACGGAGTACAAACAGCCCCACTTCTCTTTTGTAGTGCTCCTGCTTGGTTAGGGAATCGGCAAATCCATCATCTTGGAAATTCTTGATTTCTTCATTATGACCAAAAAAGGGGATTTTCATATTTGAATGGGAAATAATAACTTGATATTTATTTTGTCTTGGGGAAAAAAAAGTATAATTTTTTTGTGGGTACGGCATAAACAAAATATAGAAATTGATGTAGGAGGTGACAATTGGGGAAGAGCACATGCGCATTTTGCAGGATGTTCTCATTTTTGCCATAAATCTCCTGCTGTCCAGCATTGTGCTCCAAATCTCCTGGATTCCTCAGACTCTGCTAAAGGTACTGTTAGGTTCTGTGCAAGGACAGTGATTTGTTGTAATCACTTTTACATTCTGAAACTACTCAGCAGTATCTGCTAACGACTGTCATACCCACTTGTTGGAATCCCCGACAGGAGAGCGACATGACAATACTGTAAATGATCTCCTTATAACTCATCCATAGAGTGCTGCTGCTGTGCTAGTCAGTTGTGACTTAAGGTGCATACACACTGGCTGATATATCGGCTGTTGCATTATGCTGAGTGAAAAGAAAATACAGCGAATACATAGTTGTAAACAAGAAACCCCATATTACAGATAGCAATGAGGGTATCAATACCTGCAAAACGTCCAAAAATAAATCGGTACTACTAATGCTATACAGAAATATCTTGCAATAACAAGCATTTAAGCATAGCCACACCCATTTGTGGAGCTAGACACGCCCTTCAAGCAGAATGTGACACACCCCCTTGATGGCGCATCCTAATATATTTTATTTTTTTCCTACGGATCCAAGTAAAATGTTTCATGTTGCACATGTGTGCATTTATAAATAAATAAATTATTGTGACAAATATATGTGTATACATGCGCAAATGAGAAAAATATATGTATATATAAAAACACATGGATATAAATTCATTTTGTTGTTTTATAGTAATGCTCTCTCCTTGACAAGTTGTATAGTGAATTTGTTATATAATGTGGGTACTTGTTTCCTAGCACGGCCACAATCTTGTCCATCGTGTACCTTAAAGTTAAGGTACACGATGGACGCGATGGACCCAATTTCCTTTGAAATCAGGTCCATTTTGCCGGCAAAGGCAAAATCGGGACCAGCGTGTCGGTCGCGTGCATTAACATGGCCTGCGACGTGACCGACGCAATGGACGCGATTTTGCCATAGGCTTCAATGTCAAAATATTTTTAACATTGAAATCGGGAGCATCGCGTCGGTCTTGTGCCATTATAATGGAACAAGATGAGATAGACTTGATTAAGTCCATTTTACATAGCAAACAATGTGAAATGGGCCAATATGACCCATTTCACATTGTATATGGCCCCGTCATCGTTAAAAAGTGAAGCAACCCTATTGTGAGCATCACCCCACAATTGATGCCAACCCGAAGCGTGGCGAGCGCAGCGAGCCCGCGAGGGGCGGCGGTGCGCATCCTCCAACCTTTTCATACCCCTACTATCCACGTCGGCGTGGAGTTGAGAATATAAAGTGTGGCGAGCGCAGCGAGCCACCGAGCCCAAAGCGTGGCGAGCGCAGCCTGTGAAGTTATACGCATCCGCTCGCCACGCTTCGGGCTCGGTGGCTCGGTGCGCTCGCCACACTTTATATCTCAACTCCACGCTGACTTGGATTGTAGGGGTATGAAAAGGTCGGAGGAGGCGTACCGCCGCCCCTCACGGGCTCGCTGCGCTCGCCATGCTTCGGGTTGGCGTCAATCGTGGGGTGCCATTGAGGGGGTAAAATTTGGGGTCTGGGGACTACTTTACATTGAATCCAATGTAAAATAGGGTCCCAGGGGCCCTATTCACATTTGATTCAATGTAAAAATCGGGTCGGTCGCGTCGGTCGCATCGCATGCGATTTGGTCGCATGCGATGCGACCGATGCGATTTTTCCGACACGATCACCCCGATACAAATCGGTGTGGCCGTGCTAGGAAACAAGTACCATAATGTGATTAGCAGGTGAATGTAGAATGGCTTGGCTCTCACAAGAAACAGCTGAGCAAATTAAAGCAGAACCAATAGGATTACAATGCTAATTAAAAGACCGGGTATATCAGGGCGGACAGCCCAATACATGGGTACTCTTTGAAAAGCTCCAATAGAGCGAAACGCGTTAGAGGGAACTTGCCCGGCAAACTTTGGATCCAAGAAGGGACTCTCTGCCAGTTATCTTATCACCGCTAATTGTGATCTCCAACTGAACCTGCACACCAAGTATTACGGAAACACAGACCCAGCGCTATCGTGTTGCTGCTGCAAGAGGGCGCGTGAGAGACGCCACTCTGCAGTACTACGGGCTAGGCAGACGCTTGACGGAGGAGACCCCAGCCGCGAGTGAGAGACGCGGTATCTGGACTGACTAGAACTGCCGGGATTGGGGGTGTAGAACGGAGAGCTACGGACACAGCTAATTCACATAAGCTCTCCTGCCTCTCTGCTAATTCAAACAACTGCCCAGCATTTACATCAAACGTGGAGTCTGTGAGTATAAAACTTCATTAAAGTGCAGTGGACATTTACCTTATACAGCTCACAAGCGGAGACTGGATACTATCCTACCGGCTTATATTATTGTCCCTCTTGGAATAAACTAATTTCATTTTGATATTTAGAGCCTACAAGCCCAAAGAATACTGTTTTATTAATTGACACAATATAGGTGGCCACCGAGTATTGATTGTATGTGTATATTTTATTGCAAAAATAAATTTATATGAATTTAATACTTTTTAATAAATATATTTGTTTACAAGCAAGTGGTGAGCGTTAATTCAGACCTACATGCACCTGGTTCTTATAAGCGCAGTCTTTCTTTACAAAATATTCGCATCCTAATATAATCTTCCTGATTCTTGTTTTTAAAAGTAGGAAACGATGGAGATGCTTCAATAGCAAAAGGATTAGTGAAAGTAACGCATTCAATTTTTAGGGGGGACGGGGTTTAAGAAATGCAGAGGAGATGGGAACCCGAGTCAGTATTTTCTCTAAACTCCCGTGGGGTCCTGATACAGGATGGGTCGCTTGTGTTTGTCTTTGTCATTAATGATGCGTTCCAGATGTAGGAGATATAATTTACTACATTTCTACTATTGTGCAGTATGACAGGTTTATACGTTTCTACAAAGTTATACAGACTCGATATTTGCATAGTTAATGATTGTACCAAGACAGTCGGTGCAGACCAGTTTCACTGAGTAAATTACAGGGTGTCATTGTTGCTGTACCCTATTGCATATAATAGTACTGTGTCTGCTTAGAGTACATCGCACTTCATTCAGAGACTTAACACAGAGGATACAAGCAGAGACTTACTAAGAACATAATCTGATACAGGACATGGGTTATATTACCTTACCAGGATTTCTGAAATGCTGTCGGAAAAAATCATCACAAACTAATGTAAGTTATTTAAATATCATTTGTACTAAAAATGTTGCTGATTTACACCTTTGTGCACTATGTATTTTAAATTAAATAATTATAAATTATATATATATATATATATATATATTTTGCTACAGGTTGAGCATCCCTTATCCAAAATGCTCAGGACCAGAAGAATTTTGGATAACGGATTATTCCGTATTTTGGAATATTTTAATATTCCAATGATGTATTTTGAAGTATGTTGCATTTATGTTGTATAAACAAATTGACCACATAAAATACACACAAATATATTTTATTTGTGCATAAAACAAGGTTTCAAAACATGAAAAAATGTTGTATTATCTCAAACACTGAATTTGAATGTCAAGCAATAATTTTCTTGCACAAAAGTGGCATTTACATATCATGTCCCCAGTAGTGCCAATTACTATCATGTCCCCAGTAGTGCTGTTACATATCATGTCCCCAGTAGTGCCAGTTACATATCATGTCCCCAGTAGTGCCAATTACTATCATGTCCCCAGTAGTGCTGTTACATATCATGTCCCCAGTAGTGCTGTTACATATCATGTCTCCAGTAGTGCCAGTTATATATCATGTCCCCAGTAGTGTCAGTTACAGATCATGTCCTCAGTAGTGCTGTTACATATCATTTCCTCAGTAGTGCTGTTACATATCATGTCCCCAGTAGTGCCAGTTACATATCATGTCCCCAGTAGTGTCAGTTACATATCATGTCCCAGTAGTGCTGTTACATATCATGTCCCCAGTAGTGCGAGTTATATATCATGTCCCCAGTAGTGTCAGTTACAGATCATGTCCCCAGTAGTGCCAATTACTATCATGTCCCCAGTAGTGCTGTTACATATCATGTCCCCAGTAGTGCCAGTTACATATCATGTCCCCAGTAGTGCCAGTTACATATCATGTCCCCAGTAGTGCTGTTACATATCATGTCCCCAGTAGTGCCAGTTATATATCATGTCCCCAGTAGGGCCAGTTACATATCATGTCCCCAGTAGTGCTGTTACATATCATGTCCTCAGTAGTGCTGTTACATATCATGTCCCCAGTAGTGCCAGTTACATATCATGTCCCCAGTAGTGTCAGTTACATATCATGTCCCAGTTTATGCTGTTACATATCATGTCCCCAGTAGTGCCAGTTACATATCATGTCCCCAGTAGTGCCAGTTATATATCATGTCCCCAGTAGTTCCAGTTACACATCATGTCCTCAGTAGTGCTGTTACATATGATGTCCCCAGTAGTGCCAGTTACATATCATGTCCCCAGTAGTGTCAGTTACATATCATGTCCTCAGTAGTGCTGTTACATATCATGTCCCCAGTAGTGTCAGTTACATATCATGTCCCCAGTAGTGTCAGTTACATATCATGTCCCCAGTAGTGCTGTTACAATTGTCCCCGGTAAGTTTTTAGCAAAAAAAAAATTATATTTTTTTCACTTTCTGGAATGTATGGTTTTCGGAATAATTCAGATAACAGCTATACGGATAAGGGATACCCTTTATTTGACTTTCTCCAAAGGGAAATGTAACACCATACTCTTCTTTCACTGAGGCCCAAATGTAAAGGGGTGTACACACGCTTCGATTTTGACAGGTTTTGAATTTGATTTTGCTTATAGAAGCAAAATCGTATCGAAATTGAATGGTTTTTAAGATGCTTTTGATCTGCATTCGATTTAATGCGTGCTCCCGTTTTCTCTAAATAGAAGAGAAAAATAGACTGTGCAGGCAAGGAAATATCGAATTCAATCCAGTAAATCGAATGTGTACACTGTACCTTGAATGTAAATCGAATTTGATATCGAAATCGATATCTAATGCAAAAGTACAGATCTAATGCCAAATTGAATGCAAAGCTCTAATGCCAAATGTAATGGATAATCAAATCGGACATCGAATCTAAAGCAAATTGAATTGTGTGTACACACCTTAAATGTAACCGAGTGCAAGATTTCCAAGTGCTGAGATTTGGTGATTTAGCACCAAGATCTAAAGCAGCAATCTTTTTACAATGCAAAAGCAGGCATCACTCTGCATATTGGCCCTTATTCTGATCGGTGCGGCCCGATCAGAATATGCGGCCGCAACCGTGCAGGCGAATCCCCGCCTTCCATACGGATCGCCACCTGCCGTCCGTATGCGGATATGTGGCGATCCGCATGAAATTGGACGGGGATACGCCTCCTCCATGGTGGGAGCAGCCCCTGCATTCGATGGTCGCCGAACATCGAATGCAGGGCCGCACGCTCCACCAGGTCCCGCAACACAAGACCACACGGACACTTGTCCGTGTGAAATCATGTATAGGGGCGGGCAGCTGACATCCGGCGATGTCAGATGCCCGCCCCGTACCCACGCGTCACGGCCTCATTACCATGCATACGCCCCGCGTTTGCATGGGAACGCCCATGAAACGGGGGGCGTATGCATAGGGTAATGAGGCTAAGTAGCCCCTCACGCCCCTCTACGCCCCCTGTGCGGCGTATAAAGAATCCGTGCGGCGAAATCGCCTGCACATGCGCAGAGTGACCTCTGCACATGCGCAGACGATCAACATCGGCGGTCCGTCCGCATGCGGGAATTTCCGCACCGATCAGAATAAGGGCCATTATTACATGTGGACCTACAGTATGAGCTGGGTTCAGGGGTGCTGCTTAATTGGAGACCATTGACTTTGATGTCCACGTGCTAATATGCCCTACCAATTTGATTATATACACAGTGATGAGTAGTAACTATCTTAATATTGAATGTCCATAAATAATTATTTTTAAACTTTTTTATTCATATATGGAATTCCATAATCTTAACCACAGCTAATTAATTATTAATACAAATGTTGTGTAAAATATACCGTTCTACTATTATTATTTCACAGCCTGCGCTGGTACACCACTTTGTTTTCTCTTGCCTTGCAAATTATTTGGGGATTGACAACCCCAGTACCAGCCTCAGCTAGTAGCGCACCAGTCGAGTTTTCCTGTACCCCGAGGAGAGGCTTACAAGATGCATTGAGATGTTTGTGGTATGAGAGCATACCTCCCAGTTTTTAACAAATTGTTTTAAAAAACGGACTTGTTCGTACTTTACTTTCCCAGTGAACATAGAGGGATAATATAATAGTGTGCCGATCACAGCGAGGCACCCTGACCAAAGCATGGCGGGTGCAGCGAGCCATGTGAGGGGACGCGGTACAGCAATATGATGTCCATGTCAACATTTGTCGACATGGACACAAGAAAGGTAAAAACCCACATCAACCTTTTACCATGTCGACATTTTCCATGTCGACCTTTCGCTTGTAACAACCTTTTGAACATGTCGACCTAAACCATGTCAACCATTTTAATATGTCAACCTTTGGCCTGTCGACCAATTGTGGTCAACCTATTGACTGTCAACCGCTTACATGGAGATGATGACATGTGTTTATCCATCCCCTGATACATCCAGGAAATTCCCAATGATTTCCACAGATTTCTGTTCTGCGTCTCTCGGCGGTAACAACCAGTGCAACTCAGTATCAGGTGCTGTATGTCTGGAAACTATGGGGGAGTTGCAGTGTTGGACTGGGAGGGTAAGGGCCCACAGGGGGGTGTCCGATGCGTGATGTCATGATACGGGGGCTGTTCCTACGTGTGACGTCATGACGAAGCAGGCGTCATGATGTCAG
The DNA here is from genome assembly GCF_055691185.1 of Crinia signifera. Taxonomy (NCBI): domain Eukaryota; kingdom Metazoa; phylum Chordata; class Amphibia; order Anura; family Myobatrachidae; genus Crinia; species Crinia signifera. The sequence goes on from NC_139225.1 coordinate 119,165,427, forward strand.
TCTGTCCATCCTGTGTGACCCGTGGGGGGCTCTTCTCCCCCTGCTCCTACAAATCATGCTGCTGCTGCTCCCGGCTCATCACCCTAACTCTGCCTCCTCCCCAGCTCCCTCACTCCGGCTTTGCTGCTACTCCCCCGCTCAGTCTCCTGGCCAGGTGCCTGCGGCTGCTCTCAGCTCAGCATGTGTGCTCCACTCGCCCGGTGGGGGACCAGGCAACCAAGTTTCAGCCAGACCCCGCCCACCTCAAAAAGTGGTCGGGGTCAAAATTTACCGGGGCCTACCGGGGAATTCACCGGTACCACACTGGGCCAGTACCAGACTGGGATGGTGTATGAATCAGTGAAATGAATGAAGAAGTTTGAAAAAGAGGAAGTTGCCCGTGATAACCATTCAGCTGTGAGGTAACATTTTTCAAGTGCATTCTATAAATTTATAGGCAGCAGCTGATTGGTTGCTATGAATAACTTCTTCACTGGCACCATTCTCCACTCTATTCACTGCTTTATACATCTCCTCCAGTATTCCACCTGTATACTCATTTACAGAGCAGTTTCTTACTCTCTGGTAGACATGTGAATTAGAAAGGAATATCATAAGCATGTTAAAGTTTCAAGTGGCAATGAAAGTATAATTTATTTTCAGGATGATGTTGTGAGTGTGAGGAGCAATAATGAAAATGGAGAGCGTGAGTTTTGGTCGAGTAAAACGGACTACCTCCTATCTTTGGTGGGCTATGCTGTGGGACTCGGAAATGTTTGGAGATTTCCTTACCTTGCTTTCAAACATGGCGGAGGTACTGTAAATTAACTGTTCTGCAAAGTTCTATACCAACCATTGTGGATGGCTATACATGTAGCTCCTCCCCCAGTCATTAATCATTCCTTGATGTGCTGTCAAGCGTAAATAAATGGGTGATTTCATTAAACAGGGAATAGAATAAAAATAAAATGTAGACAATGGATTTTTATTTGCAACTTTCATTTGAAGAATAATAATCTTTATGGATTTGTGAACTTTAAACAATTAGTTGAATTGCATGTACCTAGACTCTCAATGAGGACAATCAATGTCACCAACACAATGATACTTAACCAATTAGCATACTGTAATACTATGCACTACGCTGAGGTATCCCATGCAGCCTCGCATGCGATACCTGGGTGGCTACGATTGCATACGACACCTCATACAGCGACCAGATGTACTAAGCTTGAAAAGTGATAAAATGAAGAGTGATAAACCACCAGCCAATCAGCTCCTCCCTGAAATGCCACAGGCTATGTTTGAAAAATCACAGGTAGGAGCTGTTTGGTTGGTGGTTTTTCACTCCTTTTTAAGCCTTAGTGCATCTCACCCGGTATGTGGTCCTTTTGCATACAATGTGTCATATGCCATCCCAGCCATGACTGATTGGCAGCCATAAGTATCTCTGGATCCGATCCAATGTTAACGGGGCTGCGTATCGTATTGGAATCAGAGGTACTGTAAGTCACATATAATATGGCACTTTTCACATGATTTATCGGGTTGAAATTGTGTGAAAAAGAGCCATATCGCACTTATATATGGGGGCCTTAAGCTTGCCAAATCTTTCTTCTAGCTAACTTTAGAGCTGCATCGCTGATAAGGAAATCAAGTCTTACAAATTAATCCATAAGGGAGCAGATTAGTTTTGGGGATAATAGTTGGTAAATTGCTGATACTGCAGGACAAGCTCCATTATATGAAAAGAAGCAATATAGACATACAGTACAGTACCTGAGCATTATAGGCGCAACTGTGTCTCCTGCATTACTATTTGAAAATGTTAATTCATACAGTAGGAAATATTCACTCCACAACTGGAATTAATATTCCCTACTGGGAATCCAGGGCTGCCGCTAGGAATTTTGGGGGCCGGGACTGATTTTCAGTCCAGGCCCGCCTTCAATCGCTCACCCAGTGGCGGTGGCAGTGGCGCGGCATCACTCTCCTGCATCCCCTCGGTCCTGGTCGACGTCTCCTCGGTCGTGAGCGCACATTACACAGTGCAGCCTGCAGAGCGCCGAGCCTGGGACACAGAGGGGAGTGCCTGGTTGATGCTGATCGGTGCTCCCCCTCTGTGTCCTGGTCACGGCGCTCTACGGGCTGCCCTGTGTGGTGTGTGTGCCTTGCTGGCTGGTGTTGCCGAGTGGGAGGCAGTGTGCAGGCTGGGGGTGTCGCCGAGGGCAAAATTAGCTGCCTGGCCTTTCCAGAGGCCGGGGCCTGGGACAGCTGTACCCACGGCACCCCCTGTCGGTGGCCCTGCTGACATATAATAGGTTTGAGATACGGTATACATGTCACATGTACTGTAGTTGATTACACAATGTCAACACCAGAACATTGACATGGTTCAAACTGTACCAAAAAGGGCTTCCGAATGCCTAATTAAATTGTTCATAAATATAATGCAATCATGTTACATAAAAGCTTGTTCCCTTTTGTAGGTGCATTTCTGATCCCGTACATAATTATGCTGGCTCTAGCAGGCCTACCATTATTGTTTCTGGAATGTTCACTGGGGCAATTTGCTAGTCTGGGCCCTATAGAAGTATGGAGGATTGCACCACTGTTTCAAGGTAAGGCTCAATATAATTATTTATATCACTATTTGTCATTTAACTTTTTTTTCTCGTTAATTGTGATTGGTCAATAAAATAAGTTGCAAAAAGGTAAAATGTGAAAAAGTGTCACAGTGGTAAAATAAATGCATAACATACAGAAACTTTTATTTGTGCAAAAAGTTAACAAGGATCTATAAGAAAGGAAGCTAGCGTACACCGCGTACATTTTAACATGTCATTGTAACCTTAGATAATAATAATGATTGATAGTAGGGCAGGCTATACCATATAATATGCACATTTACAGTATAGATTTAGTGACAACATAGAGGGCGGGATGCTATATAGCAGAAATGCGGTAAAAACCCCGTTTTCGGGGTTTCTACCGCATTTCTATATGCTATATGGCGCCTCCGCAGTGTCAGCGCTGCGGAGGGAATCGCCAGCTAAAGCTGGCGAATCCCTGCAGAAGCCTATGGGCTTCTTACCGCAGCGCTGTTTGAGGGATCCGTCACGGATCCCTCCCAGCGTGCCCTGCGGCCGGCGCCGGGGTCTGCGCATGCGCAGATGGACTCCCGGGTCACAGACCCGGAAGTCCAGTGCCGGCACCGCATCGCAAGGGACAGCTCTTACCGCAAGAGCTGTCCCTTGCATGAATAACGGCATATGTTATAGCATATGCCGTTACTAATAATGCGATGTCCGGCGAAGGGGGGCCGCGGATGTTATAACATCCCGCCCTAAAAGATAAAACTAATTGATATTAGTAAGATATCATGCAGTTATTTGCTATGAGATTGGGATACTGGTCATTGGTAATAGAGATTAAGGGTGGGATGCATTAACATACATCGCCGCCCCTTACCACGCCCCCGCCGCGATTGTAGCGCATATGTACTAACATATGCGGCTAGCATTGTGGTGCTGTGACTGAGCCCCCTTGCGATACCTGTGATGTGGTGTGCAGAGGGTCTCCGTCACCTCCTTGGCTCTGCGGCGGTCCCCGACATCTCCTCCTCCCCCCACGGAATCCAAACAGCTCCAAACATTGCCAGCCCAAGTGCCCGCACTTCCGGCTTTGTTCGTGAACCCGAGTGCGGTCGGGAAGCTGGCGTCTGATTCTCGCGAGACGCAGAGTCTATAAAAGCTTAGCGTCCCGAGAATTCATGCCATTTCACAGTCATGCTTCCGGCTGCGCACAGCTCTGCTGTTCACGGTGGTGGCGGGCTTCTGGGGCTGTGCACTGGGGTGTTTGACAGTTTAACTGGGGGTGTTGTGCAGACTGCAGAGGAGTGCTATCTGTGCAGTGCAGAGTCAGACAGAGGAGTGTTGTGTGCAGTGCAGAGTCAGACAGAGGGGTGTTGTGTGCAGTGCATGCAGAGTCAGACTGCAGAGGGGTTTGGCACTGGGGTGTTTAACATAACTTGAACTTGTACTTGTCATCATCAATCACTCAGAGTCATTAGTGTGCAGAGGGGTGCTGTGCAGTGTAGGCAGAGGGGTGTTGTGTGCAGTGCATGCAGACGGGTTTGGCACTGGGGTGTTTAACTTAAACTTGAACTTGTTGTCATCATCAATCACTCAGTCATCATCAAAATGACATTAGTGTGCAGAGGGGTGTTGTGCAGACTGCAGAGGGGTGCTGTGTTGTGCAGACAGAGAGGTGTTGTGCAGACTGCAGAGGAGTGCTGTGCAGTGCAGACAGAGTAGTGTTGTGAACTTGTGCAGTGCAGATACTATACACCATACAGTATAATGTCAGAAGAAGCAGAACAAGTGGCGTGTGTGATTTTTCTGCCTCCACGGTCCACGCAGTGTTATCCAAGGGCCGTCCATAAAAAAGACATACAATATAAAAATACATTTTGCTGTTCTTTATTTTTTTGCTGTATACTGTAACTGCACCCCAATAGTATACACCACAAGTTGCGTGTGTGATTTTTCTGCCTCCACGGTCCATGCAGTGTTATCCAAGGGCCGTCCATAAAAAAGAAATACAATATAAAAATACATTATTCTGTTCTATATTATTTTGCTGTATACTGCACCCCAATAGTATACACAACAAGCTGCGTATGTGATTGTTCTGCGTCCAAGCAGCATTATACAAGCTGCACATTAAAAACAAATTAAATGAAAAAAATCCTAATCAATTGTTCTCGTCTTTAATTATTTACTATTTGTGTCTAGTGCACCCACAGTATATACTGTCAGAAGGTGGCTGTGTGATTGTTGGGCCTCCAAGCAGCGTTATACAAGCTGCACATTAAAAAACTATTTAATTTAAAAAATCCTTATGTTAGGAGTCCCAGTGGACTGCAAGACAAATTGAGATATACTTGCTGGAGTAAAAGACAATGGAGGCAGGATGGCTGTTGAAACACTGTATTAGCAGGATTAGGAACGGGGAACAGGTATCAGAAATCAAGTACAGGTATCAGGTCACGGGTCACAGGAAAGCTACAGCAGTACAGACACAGCTGAGAAAGCTATAACTGGCCCTGAGCTCAGGTCAAACAGAGGTACGGCAAGGTGAACATAACAACAGCAGCACCTGTGGCAAACCAGAGGCACTGCAGACCAAACAATGACAGCAGCACCTCTGGCCACACAGAGGTACTGCAAGGTGAATATAACAACAGCAGCACCTCTGTGTAACCAGAGGCACTGCAGACCAAACAAGACATAAATGGCAGTCCTAACACCTAATCGATTTTTCTAGTCTATCTTTATTGATTCTTTGTGTGTACCGCACCCAGAAAGTATATACTGTCAGAAGGTGGGTGTGTGATTGTTCTGCGTCCAAGCAGCGTTGTACAAGCTGTACATTAAAAAAACAATTTAAATCAAAAAATCCTAACCGATTTTTCTCGTCTTTCTTTGGTCATTCTTTGTGTGTACTGCTCCCAGAAAGTATATACTGTCAGAAGGTGGGTGTGTGATAGTTCTGCGTCCAAGCAGCATTATACAAGCTGCGCATTAAAAACCAATTTAAATAAAAAAATCCTAATTGATTTTTCACGTCTTTCTTTATTCATTCTTTGTGTGTACTGCACCCAGAAAGTATATACTGTCAGAAGGTGGCTGTGTGATTGCTCTGCGTCCAAGCAGTGTTATACAAGCTGCGCATTAAAAAACTATTTAATTTAAAAAATCCTAATCAATGTTTCTCGTCTTTAATTATTCATTCTTTGTGTGTAGTGCACCCATAGTATTTTTTGCCCGTTTTTTTTTACCAGCTAAGGGTGCGTGGGCCCAGGGACAATTCCATTTTTTGCCATTACAGATGAAGCCTGGCTCATCCAGGCAGGGGCTGGCGAATTTTTTGCCAGCCACCAGGGGGTGCACGCGTACGAGATGCTCACGCGCCCAATGGCAACGGAGCTCCCCCGTGTCCCTGCCGCCTCCCCGGCTGCCACTGACAGTCCTCCTCGCTGCTCCCCCCTAACCATGCCGCTGCCCCGCTGCCGAAGGATTGGGACACGTGTGCGCGTGAGATGCACGCGTGTCCCAGTTCAGTGTACTCCCTGTCCGCCAGTGCTCGCCAGAGGGGAGGCTCTGGCGGGTGCCGAACTAAGATGACAGGGGCTACATCTGTATGTGCTTTTTGAGGCCTACTTTTTCAAACTGTCATACTGTCTGCTGCTGCAGTGACACTCCTAGATGAGCCACGTGTTTGTGCCACTCACTTGTGTCGCTTAGCATAGTTATCCAGCTACCTCGGTGCAACCTTTTGCCCTAAAAACAAAATTGTCTGGAAAGGGCTGGAAACTAATGTTATTGAGGTTAATATTACTCTAGGGACAAAAAAAAAAACCACAAAAATTACATGATTTGGGCGTTGTTTGACCATTTTTCAAAAAATCCAAATCCAAAGTTTTTCATCGCCGTTCGACAAAGTGAAAACCAAATCCAAATCTCGGCAACTAATCCAAATCCAAATCTTTGGCCCTGGCGCTCATCCCTAGATTTATTATGCAAGTTTATGGGAAAAAATATCAATAAAATATATATCACAAAAAAATTTACATTAGACAATAGACTAAAAGTTTAAAAAAAAAAGTCCATAAGGTACCGTATTTTGTGAACACATTTTGGTGTAAGCCTGGGTGAGTCCATTCCTATTGTTCCTTACTTATGTGCCGAAATAAAGGTCAGTTTTTCCAGCTTAATTGGCTTAATGGTGGATGTTGACCTCCTGCTGTTTTTTGGAGCCAAGTGGAGTGGAAGTTCGCTGGGGGAGAAGGATATCCCAGGTTGTTTGTTCAGAGGTTCAGATGTTGTTTGTTCAGAGACTGACTGCGGGGTGAGCTGGCTTCCTCCTTTGTAATGACAGCGGAGAATCACGCTGTCACTGTGCTATAGAAGCACTCAGTCCTGATTGGCTGTAGGCATTTCCAAGGAGACGCCTACAGCCAATCAGGGCTGAGTGCTTCTATAGCACTCTGACAGCACGATTCTCCGCTTCCATTACACTGGAGGAAGACAGCTCACCCCGCAGTCAGTACAAGGTGAGCTGCTGCAGGGGACAGAGTCACTGTTGGAGCCTGGAATTGTATGTATAATGGTGTAAAATTAGTGTATACAGGTTGAGTATCCCATATCCAAAATGCTCGGGGCTAGGAGAATTTTGGATAACGGATTATTCCGTATTTCGGAATATTTTAATATTTCAATTATGTATTTTGAAGTATCTTGCATGTTTGCTGTATAAACACATAAAATACACACAAATATATTTTATTACCACATAAAATACACACAAATATATTTTATTTGTTCAAAAAACAAGGTTTCAAAACATGAAACTAAATGTGTGTACTATCTCAGATATTGAATTTGAATGCCAAGCAATCATTTTCTTGCACATATATAGTGCCAGTTACATATCATGTCACCAGTAGTGCTGTTACAAATGTCCCCAGTGAGTTTTTAGCAAAAAAAAATTTTTTTTTTCACTTTCTGGAATGTGTGGTTTTCGGAATAATTCGGATAAGGGATACTCGGATACGGGATACTCAACCTGTATAATAATCTTTTACTTTCTCTGTGTCTTTGTTTTTTTTTTAAACATTCTTTTTACAGGTGGACTACAAGTCCAAGAGGGCCCATTAATTCCCCGCAATGCTGGGACTTGTGGTTTGCCAAGCCCCAGTATGCGGGGGAGGTCTGCTGGTACTTGCAGTTCACCTGTAAAAAAGCAATTTTTATTTTTTTAAATTTTTCAGATATCAGCCCAGTGTCCACTGGCCATGCATACCAGGACAGCCCCCAAGGCTTCAGATCTGGATGGATGAAGCCTTGGGGGGGAACCCCTTTATTGGGGGTCCTCACTCCCTCAGGTACCCCGTCCAAGGCTGACCAGTCACGGTGTGCATGGTACGGTTGGGGGACCTTATGTAAAAAGTGTCCCCTGGCTGTGGCATGACACCGCAGGCTGTTGAAGCCCGGTGCTGGTTCCAAAATACAGAGGAACCACAGTTTTTTTGTTCCCCGCATTTTTGGAACCAGGTCCAGTGGGTGGGAGGGCCCAAGGACAGTTTCATCTTGCACCTCTTTTCTGTGTATTATGTGCTATTTGGGGCCTAGTTTTGAAAACTGCTGTCCTGTTTGCCACTGCAGTGCCACTCCTAGATGTGACATGGGTTTGTACCGCCCACTAGTGTCACTTAGCTAGCTACATTGGTGCAACCTTTTGGCCTAAAAATAATATTGTGCGGTGTGAGGTGTTCAGAATAGACTGGAAATTAGTGGAAATGAATGTTATTGAGGTTAATAATACTGTAGGTACAAAAATTAAGGTACTTATGTAGTAACTGGGCTGCCGATTTTTTGATTGTATGCCTTAAGTTAAGGCATACAATCAGATGCGATGCGATGCGATATCGCATCGCATCGCATCCGATATCGCATCCGATATCGGATGCGATGACCCGATTTTCCCATAGGAATCAATGTTAAAATGATTCCTATGGAAAAATGGGTCCTTTTCATACCCCTACTATCCAAGTGGGCATGGAGTTGGATATAAACCTGTGGCGAGCGTAGCGAGCCACCGAGCCCGAAGCGTGGCGAGCGAAGCGAGCCCCGCGAGGGGACGGTATTCGTCCCCTCGCGGGGCTCGCTTCGCTCGCCACGCTTCGGGCTCGGTGGCTCGCTACGCTCGCCACAGGTTTATATCCAACTCCATGCCCACTTGGATAGTAGGGGTATGAAAAGGACCCATTTTTCCCATTGAATTCCATGTTAAAATGGACTCAGTCCATTTTAACATTGATTCCTATGGAAAAATCGGGTCATCGCATCGCATCGCATCGCATCGAATCGCATGGTCGCATGCGATGCGATGCGATCTCCCGATCCGACCCGATTTAGAAATCGGCAGCCCAGTTACTACATAAGTACCAAAATTAATTCTGTGATTTTAGCTGTTTTTATGATTTAAAAATAAATAGAGATCCAAAAACAAAACCCAATAGAGGGGTTTTGGCAAAACCAATCCAGATCCAAAATACAAAGGGAGATCCAGATCCTAAACCAGTATATTGTGGTCTATTCATGGAGCAGTGAAAACCCCTGTATCAGTGATAATAGGGCTCTCCACTTCCAATTCACAGAAGGAGTTACTGTGAAGAAATCTCAGATTTCCCCAATGGTGGAATCATTAGTTCCATTACTGGTTGACATCCAAAAGGTCGACATGTGAAAATGGTCGATATGCTTAGGGTTGACGTGCTTAAAAGGTCGACACAAGCAAATGTTGGCATGGGAAAGGTCGACGTGAGTTTTTCATGATTTTCTTAAAAATACCTGATTTGCTCATACTTTACCATCCCAGTGGGCAACCTTTTCCATGTCGAACCTGTGCTTGTGTCAAACTTTTGACCATGCCATCGTAAAGCATGTCAACCTTTTCATGTGTCAACCAATAATAATGACCAAATGCCTGTCAACCTCTTTACTGTCAATCAAGCAATCCACACACCTCTTCTCTGTTCCTCCATGTTCTCTCACTGTCATCAGCCAATCAGAGGTGGCCAGTGCTGCTAGGCAGGAACCATAGTTGTCTGTGCCAACAGGGAAGTTACCAGAGACAGCTGTGCCAATTCCAACTGTACTCCCTCCACCTGCAGCTGCCACCCCCCATTGCAACAGCACTCTCACGCTTGAACACCTGAACTCTGCCACCCAGCTGGTCACCGCCTCCACCCTTGATTTAATCTGCCGTTACTACCGATGCAAATGGTGCAGCATCAATTCTGGGAAAGACGTTCCCCAAGCTCCTCAAAGCTGCTGTGGACACCAGACCAGTCCTCCCCATCGCATGTCCAGCAGCAGCTCCTGTCCCTTACTCTGGTTTACTTGCAAAGGCAAATTCCTTCTGAAATGGACAAAACCATGTGCACTGCAGGTGGGGCAGATGTAACTTGTGCAGAGAGATTTGGGTGGGGTTTTACTTCAAAGTGAGTTAGATCTGGGTAAGTTATTATGTTTCTGTTCAGGGAAAATACTGACTGCTTTCTTTTTACACTGCAGTATTCTGTACTTACACTTTTGAAGTAAAACCCCACCCAAATCTCTCTGCACAAGTTACATCTGCACCACCTGCAGTGCACATGGTTCTGTACATTTGAGAAGGAATTTGCCTTTGCGAGTGAACCAGAATAAGGGCCCCTGTGCAGATGACTGTCTGCAGACTTTTGCATCAGCAGCTATCACTGACCCCCTGAGAGGGTTCCAATCTGATCCCTCCCAGCTCTAACCGCAGCTTGTGTGTCACTAGGGAAATCTGTCCTTTGTGATTTTCTTCCTGCACTAGACTAGACTAGGCAGATAGAAGAAGGAAAATAGTTGTTAGATAGCATGCAATATGTTAAAATGCAAATTGGCTAATTTTCTGTTCCTGGTGACTCCATCAAATTAATACAGAGGAACGGGTAAGCATAAGTGTGACCTCTCCTGGCTCATAAGTTGAGATATTTATGTCACTGTACAGTATACCAGGTTTGCCGACTTCTTAAATCTCCTCTCCGGGAGAAGCCCTGAGAAGAGACTTTCAGCAGGAGTTTGGGGGCGATGCTTGAGCTTGACATCATTAAGCCTCACCCCCATGATGTAAAATGACCCGATTTGCTGATCGTCACCGAGGGGGCGGGGCTAAAATGACACGATTTTTGACACTTTAGCCCAGTCACCTCATCGGTGATCGGCATATCCGGTTATTTTAATGGCGCGTTCAGGGGGGAGGCAGCTGGGAACAGGGGGGAGCGAATGACCCCCAGAAACCGGGAGGGTTGCCCACTTTTCAGGGAGGCCGGGAGGGGGACCTGATTTTCGGGACCCTCCCGGCCATTCCAGGAGGGTAGGCAACCCTGCAGTATACTAATTGTTTTTAGGACATGGGTCCTCAAACTGCGGCCCTCCAGATGTTTTGAAACTACAAATCCCAGCATGCCTTGCCACAGTTTTGCTATAAGGGAGTGTTAAAACTGTGGCAAGGCATGCTGGGATTTGTAGTTTCACAACATCTGGAGGGCCACAGTTTGATGACCCATGTTTTAGGAACTACTTCAATGATTATACAATTGGTTTGTGTCTTGCTATTATACACACACACATACATATATAAATATTTCCGGTTTAGTGGTATTTGGTATTGTATGTGTATGGAATAAATTAATTTCCATCTGATAATTTTTTAATCTATTGTTTAATTATAAATTAGTGTATTATTTTTCATGGGACTGAACAGCTCTTCTTTTTGTATTTTTTTGAAAGATATAATATATAAAACTATACAAATACAAAAATATAGGAGAGAAAACTGCTGTAAATTCACACACAAACATAAATCCAGAATCCATATTAAAAAGCCACATTGATTCAATATAAATACGTAAATATATAAGACAATCCAGATCCACATAAAATACATTGAAAAGGTCAGATCCACATAAAAAACTTGGAAATGCTAGATCCACATACAGTACATTGAAAACAACCGGATACATATAAAAAAATAAAATAGCCAGACCACATTAAAAGCAAGAAACGCATACATTTTTTTTAAAAAAAAAGCTACAGTAGCTCCACATAAAATACATTGAAAAAACAGATCCACACAAACATTTTTAAAATGCCAGATCCACAAAAATTCAGAAAAAGACAGATCCTAATATTAAAAGGTATTATGTTGATAATGGACAAGACTGGACCTCTTTCCCATAGTAAGGTGCAGGGATCCAGAGAACAAATGCCATCTGAAAATGGTATTTGTTCTTTAAAACAAATTTCAAAAACTTTCTAATATTAGGCAGCCCTAGTGGGCACCTAATAACCGTGGGACTTGCTACATAAAACTTTTAATTACACATGTGTAAAGGGCTATGAAGTAATAAGTGGTAAGCGCCTAAAAAAAAAGGAAATTAGTCTACTGCAGGGGTCCTCAAACTATTTTGCTCTGGGACCCCATTAGACAATGAATATTTCAGAAAAAAATCAAACAAGATTTTTGGGGTTCTTCCACAGCGCTAGACCTTTGGAATCAGTATAACCAGGATGGTTCTTATGCTCTCAGATAAATGCAATCCACTCCACTTTAAAAATTCGCAAAAAGTTTATTCAGAAAAAATCGTGAAAAACTCCACACACAAAAATGGCTTCCATATATCATAAAAAAACTTTAAAAAATGTAACAAAAATACAGTTCCTTTCCACAACACGGTCACTGTTTCCTAGGGAAATGGGTGATTTTGGCTGTAACAAACCAGACCTTCTCTGGGCGACTTGTGATTATGCTAAAAAAGCAAACAACTCATAGGGACAGATGGACTTCCCGGGTATCTCCTATGGGGCCTTTTAAACACAGTTCATAGTCACTTCTCCAAAGGCTTGGAGAAAAAATAGATAAAGAAAAGGACCACTCTCACCCCTCCGTTGCAAATACTGTCCAGGACCCCACCTCGGATTGGGGACGTCACGGCCTCCCACGCTGCCACAGTGGTTGTCCGCGTTGCCCCTTCTCTCTGGATGTTGTCTATTCAGGGGAAGATGTTATTCACAGAGGCTGCCCTGCCACTGCAGTCTCTGGATTCCCCTGTCTTTCAGTATCTCTGACTTCCACTGGCGTTAATGGAAGCAAGACCTGGATTATACCAGCCCGTCTCTCACTTCGGTGCGCTGTATGATACACGGCTGTAATCAGCTGTGCGCCTCTTACTTCCCCCGCCACTTATAGTCAGGTTCTTAACGGATGGGTGGTATCTGCGGCACTGTCCGTACACCTGTCCGTTCTCACCAATATTACAGGTGTCGCTCAGCTCACCGCCTATCAGTGGTCCTCCTCTCCTCTCCTGCTGTCACCTTAAGTCCTTGTCTGCAAAAAACAGTGGACCGATCATAAAACTCCAGGCTGCTGCCGCCAACGCGTTTCTACCCTCTATGGGTCTTTTTCAAGACAATGAATATTATTACGGGACCCCATTAGACAATGAATATTATTACGGGACCCCAGCAAGTGACTGCAGAAGGTCATCACATCACATGGTTAGTCAGCAGAAAGCACATGCATGGCTGCATTGTGGAGGCATAAAATGATGGGAGGAGTCTAAAATAACAGACAATTCAACAGATTTTCCAGACTCCTTGAATCACGGACTGAGATAAGAAAAGTCATTAGCCTGATGGTCTGCAAAATGTAGTCGCGACCCCATGCTGAGAAGGTCGGGACCCACTTTGGGGTCATGACCCACAGTTTGAGAACCGCTGGTCTACTGTATCAAATAGGTATTGAAAGTTCTAGGATTGTAGGATTATTATGCAGTAATCAGTGGCTATATAGCATGCCAGAGTATATTTTAGTTTAAAAGGACTGTAATGTCAGCCATCGGCCTTCCTAGGTAAGCCTTTAATCTTGCCGCCCCTTTTCATTAGATCGTAATGTACACACTGGTACTGAGTTGAAACAGATTGGAGAATTTGTAGTGTAGACACAAATACGCATATTGGTGTATTGTAATCCAAGATTAATAAAGGTCAGGGCAGGCAGCAAACTAGAATAACTTGCTCATGAGCAAAGTTTAGGGCTAGTAGCATAACAAGAATTATAAATAGCACAAGCAAAATAGACAAAAGTCAAGGGACCATATTCTGGTGTACACTCAAAGAGCTGCGTGTAGTTTTAATGCCACCTGCCGCTCCTGCAGCATACCCTCCCTTACTCGCCTCCCTTACTCGTTCTGCATAAACATAAATTCGCAGCCTTGGGTGAACGTACACGCAAAACTATGGCAATCTCAGTTGCCTTAACTTTGGGTGTTCCCTGTACGGGAATAGGGCGGGCAGCTGACATGCGGTGATACCCCCAGCACTGCCTAATTTCCATGGGAATGCCCAGCATTTTCATGGGTACACCCGTGTGACCCCTCCGCCCCACGCCCGAACTGGTGCGTGCCAACGGGACGGCACACATCAGTAGTTTGCCATGCCCATTTCCACCTAACGTATGCACATGTGCAAAAATGCGCATATACACTAGTAAAACATTGGTCCCCTGTGGACTGTGCTGCAGACCTACCTACCTTGAATTTCCACTGGCACACATTATACAATATCATTTACCAACAATATCGCTAACGATTGTCCCTTGAACTGCCTCTGCTCCTGCACAAATTATATTGTGCATACACACTGATTGATATCGTTAGTGATATTGTTCAGCAGGCTCATCCAGGATCATAGAGAGAAAAGGAGAGTGAACCAAGAATGCAACTACAGCTGCTGTAATGGGAGGGTGTAAATCTCCCTTCAAGATAAACAAAAGAAAATGATACAGCGCTTGGGTTTGACTGAAAAAGATTCTAACAACTGGTATAGAATGTATGTATACATTTATTAAATATTAACATACACATGCATGAATAAAATATAAAGAATTCTCTAGAGAATACAAAAGATTTATATAAAAAAGCGGTATATATGCATATAAATGAATTAAAAATCAATAAATGTTCCAGCTTTGTGAAATGGCTCCTTTTTGGAAGTAAGAACTGTTTTGGTATTACCAATGTGGTATATATTTACCAGACTTGAAGGTTGGGGTAATGTGATCTCCTTGAAACGGAGTGGAATAGGATTGAACAAGTACCGGAATAATGCCCAGTGTGGATCCTGAATTGACTCAGAAGAAGGTTGTTGGCAGTCTTTAGGTATATGAATACCTGACTGATCCAAGTTGGAGAGATAGGCACTGGTCCGGATGAGAGTCTGGTATATTGAGTAATGGCAATGCTGGAACAAGAATAGGCTCAACGCATTTCGACGTGATAGCAGGAGCTCCAGCTGTGCAGGGGATCACGGTGGGGGGGATTCTGGTGTTGGGATTTTGACCATCAGGATCCTGACCACCAGTATACTGACCACTTTCCCTAAACGTAATGATCCTCCTATCGAAGTCTTATTTTCTCAACTGGACTGCGGGGTCTAAGCGACATTTCATGCTTAAGTACTACCTCGCTCTGTTTCTACTATTCACTGTTTAAATCCCTGGGGCCAGTGGCTATACAATACATGTAGTGATGGCGGATTGAATTCCTGGGGGCCAAAACATCATAAACAACTCATCATACAAGCCACAGTGACACTCCTTGTCACACCTTTTCATTGGCTGCTCCACCACAAAATCAATATATATAATATGGAGTTCCCAAAAATAACCAATCAGATATTTCATTTTATTTTTTAAATGGTACTCGAAAATGTATTTCGCTTGTTAGTACTGTATCGCTGTTGTACTGCCGACCACTGAGACATATACGTGTCCTATCTTGTGTCATGCTGCCTTCTACCAAAGTGCATATAACCTTATAAATCTTACAAATCTAGCATCTCAGAGATGGTTACAGTGACAATATTAGGTTAACAATGCTAATCTTCTTATTGAGAAACCTTAACAGACTGGATCAACAAGTTCATGAAATTCATAATTATCCTCATATGCCCATCATCATAAAACTGTAACACAAGCATCATGTTACAACATAACCCATTGCAGGCACTTAAGGACATTTCCCATGCTTATGTGTTATGCTGGAATCTATATCAATGGTGAATTGTGACATTTACCATAATACTGTGGCTATAAGCACAGGACAGGCCACACAGCAGAGCTATGGCAGGGAAAGGATGGAACCTATTATACTGTATGATATGATGTCCTGCACCCATACACACACTTGTCCCTAGCACATGTTGAGGCTCATGTACTGTAGAGGTGCCAATAAACTGCCATGCAAATAAGCTTAAAGGCTGGAGCTCAACGGGTGAAGAGTTCAGAAGACACGGTGGAAGTCCTGGATGGGTGGTGGCCATGCAAAAGAGCTTAAAGACCGTCGCTCACCGGATGAAGAGCTCAGAAGACACCATGTAAGTCCTGGATTGGTGGCGACCATGCAAAAGAGCTTAAAGGCCGCTGCTCAACAGATGAAGAGCTTAGAAGATGCCATGGAAGGCCGCTGTGGAAGTCCCAGGTCCCCATCCATCTATCTCTCTCTTGGGGAGAGGAGGGAGTAGTACCTAGGGATGGCCTGGCCACAGAGTGGTGACCTTTCCAGGTCCCTCTCCCAGGTAGTATCATATTATTATGTGTTTCTTACTAATGCCCCCACCCCCATAATTACTAACATCCCCACATGTATTTGGGCAATCCCCCTGATGGGGTATCAAGGACATTAAACAAGGGTCAGGGAATCATGCATTTGACCAGTTTCACTGCTAAGAGAGGCTTTATCAAAATAGAACTTTATTATTCCCAAAGAGAGAACAACCAAACTCCAGCATTGCTGTATGTGTTGCTAGCCCTGGCTTTGTACTCCCAGTGATACATTTACTAAAAAGTGTTTTGTTTTTTAAAGTGGATATGTTGTCCATCACAACCAATCAGATTCTACCTATTATCTGCTAGAAGTTCCTAGATAAATGATAAAGTGGTGATGGGTAACATCACCACTTCTAAATACCTGCTTGCACAAATTGATGCCAATGACATCTATGCAATAAGTCTCATGGACTAAATAACCACACATAAATAGAGCTATCACACAATCAAGAATGAGGTCAACACACTTTGGTGTGCTGTAGAATACATTGCCTAATTCAGATGACTGTAATTTCTAGGCCTATATTTAGCAGCATTTACTGTCACTGGATGCAAATGTATATCACAAATGGGATACGGTCACTAGGTCTCCAGTAACTAGGTCGAAAAGCATTATGTCCACACCACTAGGTCGACATGCATGAATGTTGACATGCATGAAGGTTGACATAACTGAAGCGGGAAATGGGTTAGGTCGACAGGTCATTAGGTTGTTTTGTATGGTGTTAGGTATTAATCAGGCGCTCCTAAAGGGGCTGCTTGTAGGTGAACCGCAATGTCTAACCTTTAAGACCCCAAAAACTATGGCAAAAAAAGAGAGGGGATGGTAGACCAGGCTTTGCGCCTCCCTTGTGTGGACACCAAGGCCCATATTCTAGTTGACTCGGTTGGATGCGTATTTTGGACGGCCACTGAGTGTTCTTAGCCCCGCCTACCATACGGATCGCACAGACCGTCTTAATGTGGTAAGACGCCGAGTGAACGGACTGCGAGTGGGTGTTTCATGTGAACACCCCCCATATGTGGGACCCTCCCCCATTCTCCGATGGTCGCCGACCATCGAATGATGGACCGAGCGGTCAGGCAGCCCCGAGTGCTCCGGACCACTCTGACATTTTTCCGTGTGAAAGCAGGGATATGGGCGGGCAGCTGGAATCCGGCTATGTCAGCTTTCCGCCCCCCACATGTGCGTCACGGCCAGATAACAATACGCACGCCCAGTGTTCTCAAGGAAACGCCCATGAAACGCGGGGCGTATGCATATGGTAATGAGCCCAAACAGTCCTTCACGCCCCTCTGCACCCCTTGCTCAGATGGGACCTTTTGATCCTTTTCTGCACAGAATTCATGCCGTGTTCGGATGTGCGAGGCGTTCGCACAGAAACGCCTCTGCACATGCGCAAACACAATACATCGGCCGTCCGACCAAACATGCAGCCGTCCGACTCAATCAGAATAAGGGCCCAAGTGTGATGGAAAATGGATAATCGAATAAAATACTTCCTTTCAGGAGATTCTGGGGGTGGTTCCTCACTTTTTCTGATTCCAACTGATTAGTTCTCAGGGCATCAGTTTTCAGTATCTGGTCCCAAGCTTGGACGTTAATAGGGTCAAAATTAAGACATATCCGATGGTCAGGTGGCAGACGTAGATAACCAGAGCCACTTCCGTTCAAATGATTCCGTGTATACCTGAACATAGAGCGCACAGAAGATCACAAGGGCCCAAAACACTGTAATTATAAAGGCAAGATGCTGAGAAGCCTCTTATTATGTGAATAGAGGCAGATATCCTACAAAACTGCTGGCCCATGTAAATGAAGGACCAGTTTCTTGCTGTGGAGATGATAGTCCTGAATTAGATTCCTCACAGTTCCTTATGTGTCAAATGGTTCTCTTGCAGTGATATGGTCCATTGTCTACAAGTTATTTATGGTGCAAATTAGTAACAAGCCTTCCTATGCTTTGGAGTTACTCTTCTCCCTCCCTTTGTGCAATCCTGGATGGTATTTCATGCCCTACCATCCACTAGGGAATGGCAGGAGAATAAAATAGTGTGCCGAGCACGGCGAGCGCAGCGGTGTTACGTAACGTTTCAGTGAAAAAAACCATGTTGACATTTTGACTATCGACTTTCCCAATGTTGACCTAATGCTTGTGTTGACCCAATGACCTGTCGACCTAACCCATGTCAACCTTCAGTCATCTCGATATGTAGGCATGTCGACATTAATGCATGTCGACCTTCTGTCATGTCGACTTTCTGTCTTGTCGACCTAGTTACTGTCTATGCAATAATCCCATTCCATCAAAAACCTGCTACCTAGATACAGTTGTATCAAATGCCAGATGCTAGTGATGGATTTAATGCAGCAAAATAAGCAATTCAGCTATATATAATTTTTATACAAATAAATGGTGGAAAGGCACAAATTCAAAATGAAGCATACTGTATATTTAATGGTTGCTACAAAAAAAAGTGTAATCAGAAGTGGTCAAGGTATATGGGATGAAACACAAGGGGGGGAATTTACTAAAATGTAAGTTATATTTCACAAGGGATGTTGCTTTGAGCAACCAATCAGAAACAACTTCTTATTTATTTAGCACATTCTAGAAGATAATAGATAGAATCTGATTGGTTGCCCATAGAAACATCCCATCTTCAATAGAACTGCCATCTTAGTCCTATCTTAGTCAATGTACTGTAGATGTTTCTCATTATGCTGCAGCTACTACAAGGACCATAGCTACTGTAGCATTACATTCATATTCAGGGGCCAATTCAGGATCACTCGGTGACTTACACACTCGCGGGCCATTCATTGCAAGGAGGGAGGCCCGGGGGCGGAAACAGGGCTGGGGCAGGGGAATGACCATTGTTTTATGTGCGTCCTCATGAAAACGCTGTGTATTCCCCTGGGAACGCAGGTGGGATGACACTTGCTGGGGGTGGGCAGCAGATGTCACATGACGTTAGTGCCCGCCCCCTCTTCGGTAGACACCGGCAGAAATAAATCATTCGAACTGCATGTGCTAAGGGGCTCGCTAAGCAGTGAACAACTGCTCCTTAGCAAGCCTTAATGAATCAGGCCCTCAGTGTGATATTGTTGATGTAATATTGTCATTTGTTTTTCTATTCCAGGTGTTGGTGTTACTATGGTGCTTATATCAACTCTAGTATCTATTTACTACAATGTGATTATTGCCTACAGTCTGTTCTATTTATTTGCATCATTTCGGAGTTACCTGCCCTGGTCTGACTGCTTTGAATGGGCAGATAGTAATTGTCAAAGCGGATTAAGTGGTAAGTAGGAGTAGATGGTAGCAGGTAGCACCATATAAGCCATCAGTATTACATGTATACATCTGTCTAATGCAAAATATGCCCTAATCCAGGCTTGTCCAACCTGCGGCCCTCCAGCTGTTGTGAAACTACACATCTCAGCATGCCTTGCGATAGTGTTAGCATTCCCTAATAGCAAAACTGTGGCAAGGCATGATGGGATGTGTAGTTTCACAACAGCTAGAGGGCCGCAGGTTGGACAAGCCTGCATCCATCCTCCTTCAACAAGAGAGTACAAAATAATGACTTATGTCACCTCATTTGTCACTATGCTTGTCTATAATTTTTTGTCCCTTCTTCTACCTCTTCGCCTTTCTAATCATCCATGTCAACATTATGACATTTCACATTATGTTGTCAACATTGTGATTGTCAACAAGCTGCCTACAACCTGGGTTACCTACTGTATTGTTTGTAACACTGTAAAAGCAACTGTAGTTGTAGCACATATTGTACTGTACATATAATATTCATTTCAATTAGATTCCATCTGTTAATGTAAATAAATGTATTATAATAATTTATTGAAACAAGTCAACCGCCTTTTCCAGGTTTATGCAATGTAACAGTGGATAACGCTACAGTAACAATGAATGTGTCATGGGTGACCGAACACAATCTCACCTGCTTCAGTGACAACACTACAGAACTACCAAGCAAACAGTATTGGGAGTAAGTATGATGGTTATCCGGAAAATGGAGAGTGTTTGGCTTGCTAACTATGGGGGTTATTCTGGTTCACTCTTTCAGCACATACTTTTTGTACTGTACGATGAGATGCGCGGGAGCGCGCATCTCAAAGTACAAAACGGAGCCGCCGCGATCGCAGCGTGTATGGGCTCCTTTAGATGGACAAAACCATGTGCACTGCAGGTGGGGCAGATGTTACTGCAGAGAGAATTAGATTTAGGTGGGGTTTTACTTCAAAGTGAGATCTAACTTGCAGTGTAAAAATAAAGCAGCCAGTATTTACCCTGCATAGAAACAAAATAACTCACTGAAATCTAATTCTCTTTGCACATTTTACATCTGCCCCCCTGCAGTGCACATGGTTTTGTCCATTTAAAAAGGATTTTGTCAGAAAGAATGAACTAGAATTTGAGTTTAAATCATATGGGAAAAAAATGTAAAATACATGATATATAATTTATGTAGACTATATTATGCAAGAGGGGTATGTTAGAGAGGAGTACACTCCAGTGCTGTCAGAATTGGCAATATGGGAAACTCAGCCAGTACCTATAAATCAGTAGCGCACCCAGGAAGGGGGGGGGGATGGGGGGGGGTTCTGAGTACCCAGAAACCCCCCTGATGAGCCAAATGTTTTTTTTTTTTGCTGGTCCTGGGTCGCAATCGATTGTAGCTCCGCCCACTTAGGCCCAGCTCACTAGCAACATTTTACCGCAATTAGAAGTGCTGTCTAAGGGCCAGATGTATCAAGCTTCAAAAAGTGATATAGTGGAGAGTGATAAACAAACAGCCAATCAGCTCTTACCTGTCATTTTTCAAACACAGCCTGTAACATGGCAGTTACGAGCTGATTGGCTGTATATTTATCACTCTCCATTTTATCACTTTTGAAGCTTGATACATCTGGCCCTAAGGGCAGAACTGGAGATGACAGGCTGAGGGGAGCCACAGGCAGTTAGAAGCATTGAGAATGGGAGGCACCGTGCTGCAATGATTTACAATGAAACTCAGCAGGTTACCTGCTCCTTTTGAGATATATATATATATATATATATATATATATATATATATATATATATATAAAAATGTATATAAATGTGTGTGTGTGTATATATATATATATATATATATATATATGTCCAGACAGGACATCAGTAAGTTCAATACACGGTACTTGGACTCACTGGCGAAAGAAAAATCTGAAAATTGGCTGGGTAAGCTGTCAGACCAGATTGCCACATACCAACGAGACCTAATAGCTTTTAAATGCAAGAAACTGGCTACAGTTAATGCGGATTATACAAATCATCAAGTCTATAGATGGTTAAAATGCGACAATAGGAATCCACACAATCGACGCCAACAGGCATCGTTTAGATTTAAACAGAATAGAGGTCTTGACAGCTCTTCCCAGTCAAATTCTGAAACTGATGTGACCCCCAGTGGTTCTTCTTTAGCTACAGGGACATCTCACACCGCAGACCGCCCGCCTCGACCAGCACGTGCCGCCGAACGAGGAGGGGCGGGAGGAAAAACAACATCAAAAAGAGGAGGGAGATACTAGATACGGGAGTTGTATTTAATCTCTCTAGTTATGCTCTGAGTACCGCCGAACTAGAAGTGCTGGGCCTTGGTCTTGCATTTGTGCCGACAGTTAACTTCGACTATTTTAATTGGTCAGTAGACAATTATAAGTTCGGTAGGAAACTACGATTAAGAGAATTTTTTAGTGATTCAGAAGCAAACAGAGAGACCATGTCCACCCTGTCCAAACATTCGACCCCCCCCTCACAGAAACCTAGTATCAAGACCTTCCTAAGACAAATAAAATGTGATATGCAGGGGTCTAAATCCACTAAGAAATATGACAACCTCTCTAGAGCACAAAGGGAAGCCCTAAACAGCCTCAAAAAGAACGATCAGATAGTCATCCGCCAAGCGGATAAAGGCGGTTCAGTCGTGGTGCAGGACTGGACCGCTTATAAAGCTGAGGTTCTATCTCAACTATCTAACCAAAGTACTTATACAAAAGTTGGGAGGAATCCCATGTATGATGTCAAAAAGATTGTGGACGACAGACTCAGTTGTGCCCTAAATAATCGGTGGATTGATGACAAGATCTTTAAATATCTAACTGTAGATGCCCTTATATGTCCGATATTATACATGCTCCTGAAGGTGCACAAATCGATGAGTGCACCTCCGGCACTCATCGGTTCAGCCATCGGTTCAGTCTTGCAGCCTTTGGCAGTTTTTGTTGACACGTTTCTCCAGCCGTGTGTCAGAAGGATGGACAGCTATATACAGGATACACCCGATTTTTTAAATAAAATCAAGGCATTGGGTTCCATTCCTGATGATGTACTGCTTGTATCACTAGATGTATCATCGTTATACATGGTGATACCCCATGAAGGCGGACTGATGTCCATGAGAAATGCATTGGGTGAGGATCCCCATGGCTGCCCCCCGGTCGAATTCCTTCTTGAACTTGCTACACTGGTTCTAAGTAAGAACCATTTCAGCTATGGTGGAAGTTTTTACTTCCAGAATCGGGGTACAGCCATGGGGTCCAACCTTGCGCCCGAGTACGCAAATTTGTTTATGCACTACTATGAACATAAATTTATTTTGTCCAGATTTCATGCATGTATCACAAATTATATTTCGATGATGTTTTTATTATGTGGATTGGTACTCTGGCGGAACTCACAGATATGATCCAGTATCTTAACCTACTGGACTCTCCATTTAGATTTACATTTCATGTAGATGCCAACGAAATGAACTTTTTAG
Source organism: Crinia signifera (assembly GCF_055691185.1). Lineage (NCBI taxonomy): Eukaryota > Metazoa > Chordata > Amphibia > Anura > Myobatrachidae > Crinia > Crinia signifera. The sequence continues at coordinate 119,188,497 of NC_139225.1, forward strand.
ACGTCACGATTTATAGAAAAACTGGAGAACTTGGTTAGAGGCCTTTATTATATTGGTTTCACGACAAGAACATTTCGCGAAAGAATGGCCAACCACAGGCGTTCTATCAGGGAAGCATTCGAGAAAAAAAGCTCAGACAAACCGGTGGCTCGTCATTTTTTGATGAAAGGACACTCCATTGCAAGTTTAAAAAGTATGATCATAGATCAAATACCGGCTCCTGTACGTGGTGGGGATCGTGAAAGATTGTGAAAGACTCTTGAAACAATGGGAACTCAAGTGGATCCAACAACTTGACACATGCTCCCCCAAGGGGCTTAATGAACATGCATCATTCAACGTGTTTCTTTGACAAATGGACTCTGATGGACCATACTCGTTCACATATATAATGAAATAATAAGTTTCATTGTCTTCCATTTTTTTTCTTCTTTATATTGTCTTTTTTTTTTTAATCGTATGTACGATCAGTGGAGCAGGGAGGGTAAAAATTTAATTTTCCCCTCTTACACTACCAACCTTAAGTGACCTATGGGTAGATGTACCCCAAGGTTGACTCTGTGTTCTATGTGTGTCTGTCTAAAGTTTGTATATTATTGAACTAGATGAAAGTGATAGGCTGGCCTGGAGGTAGATACTATGCCTTTACCACAGTGAGCTTTATGTATAGATTGTACAGTATTACCCCCACTTCCTCCCCCACCACTATGAGCTGCAACGCAAGGACATTGAGAATCTGCGTTCCAGGACACCGGAAACCAGGCAGGACGCGTCACTTCTGTCCAGTAAATGTCTCGAAGTCTGCGCTGACTGTGTCATCTGCACGGCGCGGCTGTTATCACATAAATGAGGAGATGAGTGACTTATTTAGTCAGATCTAATAAGGGCCTAAGTGTGGAGAAAAAAAAAGGCACAGTACACCAACATCAAAACCTCATCCCAACAGTAAAGTATGGTGGAGGGGGCATCATGGTTTGGGGCTGCTTTGCTGCTTAAGGGCCTGAGAGATTGCTATCATCAATAGAAAAATGAGTTCCCAAGTTTATCAAGACGTTTTGCAGGAGAACTTAAGGCCATCTGTCCACCAATTGAAGCTCAACAGAAGATGGGTGATGCAACAGGACAATCACTCAAAGCACAGAAGTAGATCCACAACAGAATGGCTTCAACAGAAGAAAATACACCTTCTGTAGAGTCCTGACTTCAACCCGATTGAGATGCTGTGGCATGACCTCAAGAGAGCGATTCACACCAGACATCCCGAGAATATTGCTAAACTGGAACAGTTTTATAAAGAGGAATGGTCCAAAAATCCTCCTGACCATTGTGCAGGTTGAGGTTTTTGCTGCCAAAGGAGGGTCAACCAGTTATTAAATCCACCCTTCACTCTGTCCACCCTGCACTGTGAATGTTTACATGGTGTGTTCAATACAAACATGAGAACATATAATTTTTGTGTGGTATTAGTTTAAGCAGACTGTTTGTCAATTGTTGTGATTTAGCTGAATATCAGAACACATTTTAAGACCAATTTATGCAGAAATCCAGGTAATTCCACAGGGTTCTCATACTTTTTCCTGCAACAGTATATAGCAATAAAGTTAAACCTACATCTCTGTTTAAGGAGCATTGTTGGTCTGAATTCCATATTCATATTAAACTGATGCCTATTGTTGTCCTCCTATAGTTCCACTCCAATAGCACATATCAACAGGAAATACATATTCACATTTCAAATAAATTGTTTTCATCATTGCAGTAAAGTGGCTCTGAGGCGGTCAGGTGGAATGGATGAGACAGGGCAGATAGTTTGGCCCTTAGCCCTCTGCCTGCTACTGGCGTGGATTATAACTGTTGCGGCACTTTTAAAAGGAATACAGTCGTCTGGCAAGGTAAATGTGTATTTCTCCTACACAGTAACGTGCTTACGTTTTCTAATTCCTGAACAGAAGAGCTACACTATTCACCTTGATGTTTACTTAGACATTCCAGCAGGCTTAATGATGTACTTTGCTACATGACTTTACGTGAGTGATGTCAATACATAATTGGAACATCTGTGAAAGAATTCAATGTTTTTGACAAAAATAGGGTTTACAGATAGCAATATACATGCATCAGCCATAGCATTACAAACCCTTCCAAATATTGTGCAAGTCTTTCTCTACCCGACATGTGCCGACAGAGGGTATGTCTTGTCCTACCAGCCAATATGCAGGGCCGGTGCCACCACTAGGCAAATCTAGGCATTTGCATAGAGCGCCTGCCACTGGAGGGCAGCATTTTGCCCCCGTGCCGCGGGGGTACCTGTCCTGCGGCGCTGTGTATTTAAAGCTGGTGGCGGAGGCAGCGAGGGGTCCCTGCAGTCAATAAGAAATAACGAGCGCTATCCGCTGGGCTATGTGGAAGCGCTTCTGTTGTGAAAACACTGTCCGCACGCTGATTGGCTGAGATTCAGCCAATCAGCGTGCGCCGTGCGGCCAGTGTTTTCACAACAGAAGCGCTTCCGCATAGCCCGGCGGATAGCGCTCGTTGACTGCAGGGACCCCTCTCTGCCGCCGCCGCCAGCTTTAAATACACAGCGCCGCAGGACAGGTACCCCCCCCTCCCCCAGCACCGGGGCGCCCCCACCCCGACTCACCTGACCCTGCCAATATGGCATAGTAAGAGAATAAAATAGTGTGCCCGAAACATGGCAAGCACAGCGAGCTATTCGAGTGGATGCCGTACACTGTGGCCGTGTCCATTTGGACTATGTTGACATTCAGGACAAAAAAAAGGGAAGAATCATGGTCACCTTTTGACTGTTGACCTTTCCATTGTGGACCTAATGTTTGTGTCGACCTTCCAACCCTGTCGACTTTAGCCATGTTGACCTATTTCATGTGTTGACTTAAGTCATGTCAACCTTCACTGGACGATTCAATGCATGTTGACCTAATATGGGTCAATAACCCATACCCAAAAAATTATCTTTAAAAAGTGTGAAATAATACTTGTATTCTATGTTGCTTTGATACTGGTTCTTTATGTTGGTGAAACACTGTAGTGAACACTTGATGTAGGCAAATGCAGGGGGGTTTCCAGTTGCCCAGAAACCCCCCTTTCCCCACAGCTTGGCCAGCAGCCACTGTATGCAGTATAAAGGGTGGAAATGAGCTGCTGCACATGCCCAGCGCTAGCAGATTTTTCTACCTGGGGCCTAATGCACTAAGCTTCAAAAGTGATAACATGGAGAGTGATAAACAGCCAGCCAATCAGTTCCTGCCTCCATTTTTCAAGCACATTCTGAGACATGGCAGGTAGGAGCTGATTGGCTGGCTGTTTATCACTCTACATTTTATCACATATGAACCTTAGTACATCTGCCTCAAGTCTGTTATGTGATTTATACATACTGTAAGTACAATAATAAATATTTCCTCTTCTAGGTGGTATATTTCACAGCGCTGTTCCCTTATGCTGTGCTAATCATCCTTCTTATCAGAGGAGCAACTTTGGAAGGAGCAAAAAATGGCATTGAGTATTATATTGGTCAGCAATCAGACATTACAAAGCTCGGCAATGGAGAAGTAAGTATTTCACTGCAATAAGACACAAAAGTAATTACTATTATGTTTACAGCCAGTGGCAGATTTAATATATGGGCCGCAGGACTGCAGAACCCCCAGGTATAATCGGCCACCCAACTCACTATCCGTGATGGCACTGGATTCACTGTAACTGGGTGTGACTTTCTCTTGGAAGCCCTACCTGTCAGTCACAGACACACAAGGCAGTACCATTGGGAGCCACTCTAGGCTGAGATAAGTAGGGAGCTGGCTTCTTATAGGAAGTCATTAGCTGTCTTAGCGTGCAATCCCATTTTTATAAACTGCAGTAGGATCGCCAGAGGAGGGTTTTTTATGGCAAATGAGATGGTTATACATCTCGTTAGTCGTACTTCATGCTTTGCCTCGGTAAACAGGTGATAAAGGAAAATAAATATCAGCACTGGATAATACATCTGCCCCTGTATCTACAGATGTAATGATTCTGGCCCGCAAAGTATCAGTTGAAATGATTATTCTGATAATGCGATCAATGTTTCTGGTCTCCAACCAATGACACAGCCATTTAGCATCCACCATAGAATCAGACACACCCCTTTTCTGATGGTTCGTTCTCTACTGTCATCATTAGTCCTACACCACACTGTGCTAATACAGTAAATGTTTCACCTAGTTTCAGTCTGTTGTAATTTAATTGTCTTCAGGATGCAATTCTATTATATAAAGATATTAAATAAAGATATTTTATTGTACTATGGTGATATGAATGGACCTTGTTTCTGTAACTCTACTGTAAATAAATAAATAATAAGTAGGTTCTGATTGGTTACTATGGGCAACATCTTCCATCTAAGTAAATGTATCCCTAAGTTTTATGTTTTTTTTGTGGGAGGAGGTTGAAAATTGAGGTACAACTCTAGTTGTCATTTTATTTAATGGTGGTAAATGCAATGCTGTTCTTGTGACTTCATTCCTAGGTCTGGAGAGACGCCGCTACGCAAATATTTTATTCCCTAAACACAGCTTGGGGAGGACTGATCGCGCTGTCATCTTACAATAAATTCCAGAACAATTGTTACTGGGATTCCATTGTTGTCTCGATTGTGAATTTCATGACCAGCATCATTGCAGGATTTGCCATCTTCTCCATCCTTGGGCACATGGCCTTGGTATCGGGGAAGAAGGTTTCCGATGTGGTGGACGAAGGTAACGTGTATAGTCATAGATGTTGTCATTTTCAAAATCTGAAAAATTGCATCAAGTTCTAAAGTGCAAAATCAGTACGTCACAGTAGACACTATCGGGGAAAATGTAATCGGGTGCGAGGTTGCAATAGTGTTCCAATAAGAAAGTGAAAGTTGTGAAGAAAAAAATACAGGATACCCCCAATATGGAGTGAAATAATACTGTAGCATAATGTAACCTATTTGGACATTGTTGACCTAATTCAGAGAAGTAAATTAACCCGATATGTACGCACATCTCTGATGTTTTTGGATCTGTGTATATACAAGAGCCACACTGTACGTTTGCAAATCCGGGGCTGTGATGCCGCTTACATTGCTGTAGCATGATTGACATGCTGACGATGTATGGGGACAGCGACAGGAAGTGCTCTAAAATACGGGGGGGGGGGAGATGGCCATGTTATCTGTGCATGCTGAACAAAAGGCTCCCGTGGGTCATGGGCATCTTTCTACTACAGACACCTCTTGATGCTGTTGCAGATTTAGCACAGGGGCTGGGTACAATGATGCAGTGGTTGCGCTATAGCGGTTGAGCTAGAACGTCGATCTTTGAATCGGGCCCTAAGTGTATGTAATTGTTATTCAACTTCATGCGATTTAATATACTATATTTTGACAACAATAATAATAATAATATTACATACTGTCTTTGTGCACTGAATTCCTACTACTTGATAACTATACAGTTTTGTTTTGCAGGATTTGGCCTGGCATTTATTGCCTATCCTGATGCCCTGGCAAAACTGCCAATATCTCCGCTCTGGTCTATTCTATTCTTCTGCATGCTGCTGTCTTTAGGACTTGACTCACAATTTGCCTTAATAGGTAAGCTGCCTGGACCATTTTCTAATGTTTACAGCAAGATAATATATTGGTTTATTGTGTAGGGAAGAGTGGCCAGATCTCCTGCAGGATGAGGAGATCATACAGCGAATTGTGGTACTGTTTGGCGTGGGTGGGGCTAAATTCAGCAAATTTCTATCATTTAGTGCCACCCACTCCCCAGGGACCGGCGTACAACTTCATTTTGGCAGAGGGGCTTAGTCATTTGCAGCCCCGCCCTACTTCTCTTAGTGGCAGTCAGCATTCAACTCAGGGCAAATAAAGACAAGTATGGCTTATCGAATAGGTTGCTGATTCAGTGGGATGATTGTTCAGCCAGTTGGTCAGTCAGGTTGTACCAAGCCTTAAATGCTTAACAACAGCTTATGTGTAAAATGTCATACTTTTCGTGTACGGTTACTCACATATATGCAGTGTCATTTTTCAGCAGAAACCAGCAGGAACTCTGTTCATGAACCTCTAATTAAATATGATATCATCAGGAACTGGGTTCCTGAACCAGCTCTCTAGCTGGCACAGTGCCGGTGCCCGGAGCAAGGGCATGTTGCGCGCCCCCCCATTTGTAGTAAATGTAGCATGCTCTCAGATGATCGCCACACCCTTCCCCCATCACCCCAGCAATGTATCTTGTTTTTTTCTTATGCTGCGGCGTGTGTGCAGCGGGACGGACACCAGGTACATTAACCATGGAGGGAGTGTATCCAGACTCTGACGCAGCCCGACCGTGACTCACACAGCCGATATTGTGTGAGCCACGGGCGGGTGGTGCAGCAGTCAGGACACAGAACAAAGGCAGCGGGCGGGCGGCAGACAGAGCAGGGATGCCGTTTGCAGTGAGTCCGTGCTCCGCCCCTGCCTGTTCTGGGCCAAAATGTACTTTCCATACGATAAGTTTTATTTTAAAGGCTTCATTCCTAAATACAATATATACATCTCTCTCTCTCTATCTCTCTCTCTCTATCTCATTCTGGGGGAGATTCTCTAAGAATCTCCGCCCCCCTTCTCCGCCCATCGCATTTATAATTATCGCATATGTTCTAACATATGCGATAATTATAGCAAAGGACAGCTCTTGCGTTAAGAGCTGTCCTTTGCGGTGAGAGTCGCCGGGTCCCAGCAGGTCCTGGCGGCTCCCCCCTCCCTCACACACCCGGTGCTGCTGCTGCGCCGGGCTCTCCTCCTCCCTGCACCCGGAAGAGGATCAGTGCAGGGAGGAGGTCACAGGTCCGGGCAACACAGCTCTGTGCTGCCCGGACACAGGTGAGGGGGGAGGGGGCGATGCGGGGCGGCGGGGGGTTGTTGCGGGGCGGCGGTGGGATGCGGTAGAAGCCCATTGGCTTCTATGGGGCATCGCCAGATTTTTCTGGCGATGCCCCCCGCCGCGTTAACCCGGCGGGGGATGCTTAGAGCATCCCAAAATGCGGTAAAAACCTGATAACGGGGTTTTTACCGCATTCCTTGTTTAGAGAATCTCCCCCTCTCTCTATTATTACTTCAGCGATCCACCCCCAGACCCGTAGTTCCTGGACCTATTTTTTCCAGAACAGTAGTAATGTATATACTGTGTGTATATATTTTGTGTTTTATAGAGACTCTCACTACAACAATACAAGATGTGTTTCCAAAATTTATGAAAAAAATGAGGATTCCACTTACGGCCGCCATATGTTCTGTGTTATTCTTACTTGGACTCCCATGTGTTACTCAGGTATAATGCACGCATATACTGTATACTGTTTTGTCACTGTCCTTTTTGATTATAGATTATTACAGCAGTGTTAACATTTGGTACTAAATATCCCAAAATTACTAATACTGTATAAAATGTAAGCGTATACATTGGACACTTTTTTGTATTTTTGCAGCACTCAGTTATAGGGCAGACAGTGGCAGCACCTAGTTATAGGCAGACAGTGACATCACCTAGTTATAGGCAGACAGTGACAGCACCTAGTTAGGGTTGGGATCATTTGGTCTATTGCATTATGGTCGAAAGTCATTAGGTCGAATCCATTAGGTCGACATGCTAAAAGGTCGACATGACTCTAGGTCGACATGGGAAAAGGTCGACATGATTCTAGGTCGAAAGGTCATTAGTTCGACAAGGTCATTAGTTCGACATTGTCTATGTCGACATTCACAAGGTCGACATGGGGTTTTTCACTGTTTTTTTACCTGAATGTCAACACAGTCGACATGGACACAGTTTAAAGTGCACTGCATCCCCTCGCATCGCTCGCTGCGCTCGCTAATATGACCTTGTCGAACTAATGACCTGTCGAACTAATGACCTTTCGAACTAGAATCATGTCGACCTTTTCCCATGTCGACCTAGAGTCATGTCGACCTTTTAGCATGTCGACCTAATGGATTCGACCTAATGACTGTCGACCATAATGCAGTAGACCAAATGACCGCATCCCCCTAGTTATATGCAGACAGTGACAGCACTCCATTATAGGGCAGACAGTGATAGCACCTAGTTATAGGCAGACAGTGACAGCACTCCGTTATAGGGCAGACAGTGATAGCACCTAGTTATAGGCAGACAGTTACAGCACCTAGTTATAGGCAGACAGTGACAGCACCTAATTATAGGGCAGACAGTGGCAGCACCCAGTTATAGGGCAGATGGTGACAGCACCTAATTATAGGCAGACAGTGGCAGCACCCAGTTATAGGGCAGACAGTGCCAGTACCGAATTATAGAGCAGATAATGGCAGCACCTAGTTATAGGCAGACAGTGACAGCACCTAGTTATAGGCAGACAGTGACAGCACCTAATTATAGGGCAGACAGTGGCAGCACCCAGTTATAGGGCAGTCAGTGACAACACCTAGTTATAGGTAGACAGTGACAGCATCTAGTTATAGGGCAGTCAGTGACCGCACCTAGTTATAGGCAAACAGCGATAGCACTCCATTATAGGGATGACAGTGACAGCACCTAATTATAGGGCAGACAGTGGTAGCACCTAGTTATAGGCAGACAGTGACAGCACCTCCTTATAGGACAGACAGTGGCAGCACCCAGTTATAGGACAGATAGTGGCAGCACCTAATTATAGGGCAGACAGTGGCAGCACCCAGTTATATGGCAGGCATGTAGCACACAATTATATGGCAGACAGGGCATCCCTGGACTGATAGAACAGAGCAGACAGTACACCCTGGTGTAAGGCAGCAGACACAGCAAGAACCCACTGGATGGCACCACCCACAGACAGACAGAGGTCCATCTCCCACACTCTCCTATCCTGGATTAGAGATGGCGTTGATCAGTGGGGATTTATATAGGATCCAAAACCGACAGCGGGATGATGACTTTAGCCTTGTTCTGGGATCCGAGTCTGGTTGGAAACCCGAGTCAGGCTCGGATCACTCCTTGGATTGTGAAGTTCAGGGGGCTCAGATTTTAGAGATCTGAACCTGCTAATCCCAAATAAGATATAACTCACTAGAAAAACATCAATATCCCTTTCTCACTGCAGCTCTTAAACGGTAAATTGCCTTTTTTTTGCCTTTTAAAATGGGTAGAGCTCCAGTGTGAATGCTCCAGGGTGCTTTAACCATTTAACAAATACAGGTATTTGTTAAACGGCTATAAAGCAGGGTCATACCCGTGTCAGAGACATTTTTTTGGCAGTGTGAGCAGCTCTATTTCTGTGGCTTGAAACGTGTTTCTTGGGGGTTAAACGGGTTAAATGTGAATGGTACTTAAATGCTATTTTAAACGGTTTTCCCCTGCAATGTGAAAGGGGTTTAGTGACCCCATTTTAAATACAGTTTTGAAACACCGGGTCTTAAACATTTAGGCAATGTGAAAGCAGCATTAGGCAATGTGAAAGCATCAATATAGTGAAAACAGGAGGGCACATCGAATTGAATATGAATCAAATGCGTCTTAAAAAAAATTCAATTTAGATTTGATTTTCCTTCTATAAGCAAAATCGAATCGAAAACTTGTCAAGCATGGGTACACCCCTATAGAAAAAAGGGGGAAAGAGTCATAGAGAGAGAAGGGGGAAAGACCTGAAGGTGCCCATACATGGTGGGATGGGTTGTGCGATGATTTGCTTGCATCTAGTTCAATCAACCCATCGCATGCAATTTGAACTAGATGCCATGCAATCCAGTTATTGCTCTGTGTATGGGCACCTTTCATTATAGAGAGGGAGGCATCACCACTGGGAGGCATGACCTGAGTTGGAGAGAGGGAGGCATAACCTGAATTGGAGAGAGGGAGGCATGACCAGAGATAGAGAGAGGGAGGCATGACCAGAGATAGAGAGAGGGAGGTATGACCAGAGATAGAGAGAGGGAGGTATGACCAGAGATAGATAGAGAGAGGAAGACATGACCCGAGTTAGAGAGAGGGAGACATGACCTAAATTGGAGAGAGGGAGGCATGACCTGAGTTAAAGAGAGGAAGACATGACCTAAATTGGAGAGAGAGAGGGAGGCATGCCATGAGATAGAGAGATGGAGGCAGGACCAAACATATAGAAAGGGAGTCATGACCTGAAGCAGAATCAATAAAGAAGGGGCAATACCTTGCAAACTCCATTTTTGGCCTAACATGCGAAGAACCTTATTTATTTATACCATATTAAATTGTACAGTTAATTATAATTGTTGTATTATCAGTATGCTTAGTCCATAATGGGCCTGATTCTGATTTGGAAGCTAAGATAAAAAAGCAAGTCACTATGTCCCTGGGTTCTGCCATACAGTTCTGTCCTCATATGCTTACACCATACACCATGAGATACCCAGTGCAACTGAATCACTCTGAGATCACTAGCATACCATATTCTCCTTTAAATGTTTAGTCTCGGTCATTTTCAGATATTAGACAAAGGACACATCTTTAGGGGCGCCGATAGCTCTTCCCTGGTAATGGGAGGTGATGTGGCCATATTGTCTATGGGCGATCACCTATGGGCGATCACCACTCCACTGCACATAGGAGAGAGGCTGACTGCCGAGGTCATGTTCCTTCTGCCTAGGCCTTTTTAGTTGGGAACCCACCAGTGTCCCAAATCCCACTGTACACATTAAGTAAATGTTGGGAGGTATGATGTCAGTGCTCTCCCTGTGGTCACAGCTAACTTTGTTTGATATTTTATCCCTCTCTGCAGGCGGGAATATACTGGGTAAATCTCATTGACTCATTCTGTGGGGGATGGGCACTACTATTTGCTGCAGTTTTGGAATTAGTGGCGGTCATCTGGATATATGGTAAGTACCTACAAGTAAGTAACAATCATGCCCTACATGTCCTCAATTCCTGAGCTCTGAAAATACAGACATAATCCTGATAGTGGCCTAGCAATGTTACTGATGCTGTGATGCAGTGAGGAGGACTTGTGTAGAGCTGCCTGGCCAGAGCCGCTACCAATATCAGGGCAGTAACTATGCGAGTGCTGGTGACACCCAGTGTGCTGCCTCATTTCACCTGCGTTTGGCTGGCAGAGTGCTTGGAATGTCACCCTGCAACATGTAGCACCTCCCACAGCTTTCATAATGTCACATGTTTGAGGAGAAGGGGAGCTGGCATAGTTAGGACCAGTGCCAGATAATGCCCTTGGGGGCACCCTAGAGAGATGGGCCCTCTCCCTCCCACCAGAAACCATCCCTGTGTAGCCAGGGGAGTAGTGCAGTGAGTCCCATGGCAACGGCTAATGTCCCGCATGACGCTGTGCTGATGCCTCCACTCTGCTGCTGCCAGGAAGGATGAGGCTGGAGAGGAGTGACGGCATAAAAAGTTCATTATAAAATAAAACATATCATGAACATGAATTTAAATCTGCATGTTTGTGTTAGCTTAATATTATCTGTGCAATGTCTACACTATGGAAACGTGTTGTGTATTAGCAGACAGATAAGCAGATGTCTATACTGCAACCTAATATTATCAGTGACTGGGGGGAGGGGGGGCACTAATCTTCAAAAGGATTTTAAATTTATCGGCACCTTAAATAATATGTAGGCAGCCATAAACTTAATTGACATATCACCACAATTTATTAAAGGCTGGAAATAGCAGCAACAGTGCCTGGGGCATGATACAGAGGTGATCATGAATGCATTTGTCCCAACTTTTGGCTGTCTCTAATCGGGACCGGTGGTCCAAAAAGGGGGCGGAGCTACAGTTCTGGTGGGCATGGCCACAGGTATAGCCATCTATGCCCTCTACAGCTGACATAGCCCGGATGTCAGCTGCCCACCCATATCCCTGCTTCCATACAGAATAATGTCCGAGTGGTCCGGAGCACTTGGTGCTGTCTGACCACTCGGTCCATCATTCAATGGTCGGCGAGGATGGGGGAGGTGTTCACATGAAACTTCCACTTGCGTCCGTTCGGTCGGCGTTTTACTGCATTTGGACGGTGTGAGCGATCCGTATGATAGGCTCGGGCTAAGAACACTCAGTTCCTGTCCGAAATACGCATACGTCCAATTCTACTAGAATAAAGCAGAAATGCGGTAAAAACCCCGTTATCGGGTTTTTACCGCATTTCTGTATGCTCCACAGCACTGCGGAAGGAATCGCCAGCAAAAGCTGGCGATTCCCTGTTGAAGCCTATGGGCTTCTTACCGCAGCGCTACTGTGAGGGATCCGTCACGGATCCCTCCCAGCATGTTTCCCCGCCGTCCCCGCCACTCTGCACATGCGCAGACGGACACCCGGGTCTCTGACCTGGATGTCCAGTGCCGGCACCGCATCGCAAGGGACAGCTCTTATCGCAAGAGCTGTCCCTTGCGTTAATAATGACATATGTTACAGCATATGTCATTATTAAGAATGCGGTGGCAGGCGAAGGGGGGCGAAAATGGGCAGCGGATGTTAGAACTTCCCGCCCATAGTGCAGTATACAAAGGAAAAATGAAAATAATGAAGTAAGAAAAGTAAATGTTTGGGTGTCTGCCGGCTGGCACCAAATGTTTCCTAGGCTACACAGGAATGTATAATAAAATATTCAAGTGCATATCCAGAAATATGTGGAAAAAAGCACAACATAGAATTTATCAGATTGGTAATCATGTGCCATAAAAATAATCAGCTCACATTTTCCTGGTGATAAACAGGCATTGGAGAAACTAGCACCTTGTCCTAAAGTGGCTGCTGGGGAAATGCTGTTCTCTGATTTATGTAATTTTCTCAGAATTGGTTGGGACCAGTAATTAAATAAAGTTATGTTAGGGGGTTTGTATTTCCTGCATGAGAAACGTGTCTAATGTGGGTCTGAATGTATAATATCATTGATATTTAATCCCAACAGGTGGCAATAGGGTAATCATGGATATAGAGATGATGATTGGAAAGAAACATTGGATCTTTTGGCTGTGGTGGAGAGTGTGCTGGTATTTTGTATCTCCAGTATTACTAACAGTAAGTGTTATCACTGTGCTTTGTTTTATATTCAATAATAGTTTGAATAGATTATTATGTACAGTAATATACAGTTTAAAGTTATAATATTGTGTGACATTTGGCATTGAGCTGTAAGTGATAATGCCACGATAACATGGTTTAAGGTGAATCACGTTATCGAGTCAATGGACCACAGCTTCACTGGCACAGTGGCTTTATCCAGGCTAGTCTACTCTCCTGGGACTCAAGTGAGGTCCCCAACATTAGCAAGCCTCATGGGAATTTCAGGAATTTTGTAAATTATGGTTATATGTAACTAGTAGAGATGTGTGTGAAACCCCATGTTTTTGGTATAATTCATTATCATGTTTTGGTTTGTATATTGAGAAAACCACCCTGAAGTGTTTTGGTTCGGATTTGTTTTTTGGGTCCTGTTAAAATATCAATCAAAAAAAATCAAAAGTCATTGATGAAGAAAAAATGATAACAACTTATGTACTTTTTTCAAATGAAAACCTGAAATTCATATTCAAATAAAAATTCCGAACCACTGGAAGATCTGAATTGGCTACATATCTCCTCGAGAGATCTGACCTGGATTTTGGCTCGGCTTGGATCCACAAAATTTGAGTGGATTCGGATTTATGGACAATCATAGTATGGTCCTTTGCTCCTTGCTCTCCCTCTGCAATGGTTACTGTACAGTACCTCCAGTGGAAAAAATTACCACTGGGCGCTCTGGATGTAGAAAATGAATCAATTGCATATGCAAATATATAAAAAACTTTATTATAGAAAATGAAATATGATAAACATAAAATAAACCTTAAAAGAAAAAAATGTCAAGAAAAAATATTAAAATAAATAAAATAGATCTGCTCAATTGAACATAATATTATGCACTGTAATAGACATCAGAGGTATATATAAATAATTAATGTCAACTTTCCACCTGATGTTAATCCCACATTTGGGTAATTTTGTCAAATGCAGACCTTTGGTTCAGTATAATGACTCGGTGGTCCACTTTAGAAAGTTAGGGGGAAATTTACTAAAGGAAATTTGTAAAAAAAAAAGGTGTATTTGTATCCAGAAATACACTTATTTTTGACATTTACTATCACGAAAATACGGCAATTCATATTCGTATTGATAGCACATCAATACGATTACGAATTGCCGTATTTTCGGCATAGTAAATGTCAAAAATAAGTGTATTTCTGGATACAAATACAACTATTTTTTACAAATTTCCTTTAGTAAATTTCCCCCTTAATGTCCACACTGTGGAGTAATTCACACTTGTGGTTCTGGAGTCCCAAACAGTCCCTTATACTGAATGAGTGGCAATTAGCAAGGAGCAGTTTGTAATTGATGCTCACTTACGTGTGCAGATGCGTGCCTTCCCTATAGTGCAGGTGGCTTGGTGTCCAAGGCTTGTTGGATGGAATAGCTGGCTGGCACACTGTGAGTAGGTAAGCAGTGTCCACATAAGCTCCTTAATCGATGCAGCGTCTCCCTGCTGAGCTGCCGGAGTATGTGACCGGGTCAGGCTGCTCAAGAGTGATGGGGAGAAGGGGCTGTAATTAGCTGGGCAGGAGACCATGTGGAGGCCGAATAGCAGCGCCTGCCGTGATAGATGTATGCCGCTGCAGGTGTCTCCGTGCTGGGGGTTTACTCGATGCAGTGTGCACGATGTGCCGGTTCCCCTGCACTTGTTGAGACCGGAGCTTGCGGATCCTTAAGACGCGTTTCCCCGCACACTGGGCGGCTTTATCAATTGGAATGACTGACAGCCTGTCTTTGCTCTTATTTGTATCCGTTCTTGGTCATTGCAGGTGTTTATAATTAGGCTGGAGCCAATCATGAGCTTTCGGGTTTAGCATGACCTTTAAGCGTATGGTGACATTTATATTTTGTTTTATCTTTACAAACAGTGCATTTCTAACTATATTCTTTCACATTTTTCAATTATTATTTACACCGACAGGTATTTAGAATGCAAAGGAGATTGGAACATAAAACCATAACACATTTATAGTAATAGTAATAATAGTCTTGTTAATAATATATGCTACATAGTAGCAGTATTATTTGTTTAAAGATGAATACACAAGATGCAAATAAAAAACAGTACCTCCAGTGGCTGCACAAGTCTCTCCTCTGCTGGCCTGTCTCTTCTGATTGTAGCAGAGGCAGCTGTTGGTAGGTAGGGGAGGCGGGAGCATCCCACTCAGGAAATGTCATCCTCTATTATTATATACTGTAGGTTACATTGTATTTTTGCAATGCTTGTGTGTTTGCATTTTATTTTTGTTTTTCGCAGGTCATTTTAGTCTGGTCTTTGGTCACATACGAAGCATCTACATATGGTGGTGTAGTGTACCCTAAATGGGCTATAATACTGGGATTTTTTATGGTTGTGTTCTGCCTGATATGGATTCCTGTTATTGCTGTTGTAAAGATCATTCAAGCACCAGGAAACCTTTTACAGGTAACTGCAATTGGTCATCTTACTTTTCTGATGGAATATGGTTGTTTTTTACATGAAAATAGTAAAAGTTATGTTGTTTATACTGTTACATAAATTGTGGTCATAACGCAATCAAATCTGATTCAGGTTCATTCGCAAAGCACATTTGGCTTGCTAATGGACAAAACCATGTGCACTGCAGGTGGGGCAGATGTAACATGTGCAGATAGGGTTAGATTTGGGGGAGTTGTTTTTTTCTGTGCAGGGTAAATACTGGCTGCTTTTTACACTGCAATATAGATATCAGATTGAAGTACAAACCCCGCCCAAATCTATCTCTCTCTCTCTGCACATATTGCATCTGCACATGGTTTTGTCCCTTAGCAAAACAAATGTGCTTTGTGAATGAACCTGAATTACCCCCCTGATATCATGTAATGCAAGGCTGCCTGGGTATTTACTTGGTTGTCACTCTCATTCTCTTTCCTCCTGTCTTTTTATTGCCCCCAGGGGGGCAAGCGCAAAGAAGCCCCTTGCAGGCTCGGTGACTCGCTTCGCTCATCACAGGTTCTATTATCCCTCTATGGGGGTCGTGGACCCCCACAAGGGAGAATAGCCCCTGTCACTCGGGATCGCCCCTGTCGGAGTACCTACAGTTAGGATTGCAATGTCGCTATACTGACTGTCGGGATCCCGATTGTCAGGCAGACATCCGGCACCCCATTCTATGGCAGATGTTCAATGACATAATTCACCACGTGCAGCGAATCCGGTTTTGGATTAGCTGCACAATCGCCGGTTTCCGGAGTGCTGGTGCATTCGCTGCCAGCCCTTCCTCACCCCCTATTCAGTTCTAGGGGACTCGCTGCCCCTGGTGGCGAATTTTAACCCCCTGGCGAATCGGCAGACATTTGCTGCTCACTTGCAGCGAATTATCTCCATTGAATAAGGAGAAACGTTACTTCAGAGGAAAAATTAGCTGTTAGCCCGGATAAACTACGGCGAATCTGAGGCATTGAATACTGGCCAATGACTGCATGTTTCTCTCCTGCCCCTATTTCTAACTTTTGTCTCCTCACTGTCTCTAATATTTGACTTCAATACCTCCTCAGGTCTTCAGATCTCCAATTTCTTTATTGTCTTTTGAAACTTTCCGCTGAACTAGTGTAATTATTGTGCAGGACTGCTGAGCACAAGACCATCACACCAACATGTACATTTTAATGTATCAAGCCAAAAATGTAAAAAACATACTGTATTTAAGTGTTCCTTTGTTGCTTTTACAGCGCATAGCAAGTTGTTGTAGACCAACTGACACCTGGGGTCCGGCTCTGCTGAAAAACCGTGGTGAGAGGTACCAACACATGAAGGACAAGACTGTAAAGAAGGAGGAAGTTCAAATTCCAGAAATTCCAGGAATTGATAACTCCTCATTCCAAACAGAATGAAAATAATAATATTGTAATTTATCTGTACAATGAGTTACAAGTGTGGTTCTGCAACATCTGTTGTCTCAGTGGTTATGGTGAATTACTGAGATACTTACTTGATAAAATAACCTCAGCTCCATGTAGCAGCCACAGTATGCACATGTCACTTTGTCTCATCAAACTGGGCCTGAAAACTTTTTTTTTTAAAAAAACACTGAGTAAAAACATTTACATAAGCAATATGGAAGCCTGTAGGAAAATGTGTTTTATCGAAGAAACACTGTAGCATGTGTTCAGGGATGGATCCAGAGCAAAATGACAAAGGGACACCAAGAATGGGGGAGAGGGGGGGGGGGGGTTCTGAGTTTGAAGCTTGAAGTACTTTTTGTATAATAAATTTTACTGAATTGTTAACAGACGACATATATTGTCACAGATTTTTAACCCCTGATGAAGTCTATAACAGACGAAATGCGTTGGTGTACCTGTGCGAATGTCATCTAAGAAAGTTTCAATAAAGGATATGAACGTTCAACTTCTGTTTGGTATAATTGGTTAGGCTGCCTGCCAATGTACTGTATGAACTTCATTGTATTTAGCACCTTGTTAGTACTTTTTTTGGTGTGATTTAGTGTGTGCGATGCGAAAGGAGGATTAAACACTTGGAAAAGAGAAAACTAATTAGCTAGAATGCACTGATCTACTGTATGTACAAATGAGTCATTGAGCAAATGAGCATTTCTATGGGGGCACGCCCATAAAACACCGGGTGTCCACTCCGAAATGCCATCTGTCTGTCAATCAGGCAGCAATCTGTCATTCGTCAAACACATCGATCTGATCTGAAAAGTTATATATCGTCACAAAACGCATGTCTGCTGCAGGAGCACACCGTCTTGCTTGCGCAGTGGCGTCCAATCACTTTTGTGTACATAATGTATATGCTGATGACAATATTGTTCACAGGGGTGGTTGTCCAGATATGCAGATGCAACAATTCCTGAGTGTACCAACTGATACAAATGAGGCTGCAAACATTTTAATATATCAGTGGTTAATACAGAGGATAGTGGGGAAAATGTGCATCTAATTATAGTGATGCAGCCAGCTAATTTTGTTTGAATACAAATGCAGTAGAATGAATGAAATAGCTCTGGCGCAAAACCCTAAAAAATGTTTTCATCAAATCTGCAGAATAATCTTTATTTTCAAATACAATTGACAGATAAAATGCTGAATAACAGGACTATGTGCAAATCATGCAGAAAGTGCCGGGTAACATACAATTATACCTCACCCTGAATGTGGGCTGTGGTGGGCTATGCTGAGTCCAAGTCTGCGGCACCACCGCAGAGTGCTTAGGGCGTCTGGCTCCCGGTCAAAAGTGCTTGTGCATGAAAGTGCTGAGTCCTTATAAAGTGCATCAGTGTCCAATAGCAACGCGTTTCGGAGAGGTCCACTCTCCTTCCTCAGGCTGAATAGTGTGCCTGTTGACTTGTGGTGATATTTATACCACTATCCTGATGCTCTTAATTGAACAGAAGCCAATCCGGGCGTCAGCAGCGTCCGCGCCCCCGGAAGTGCCCTGCGTTCCAGACGGCACTTCTGGGTTTGCATTCCAAAGGCCGCTCCGTGACTTCCGTTTTTTGTGCTGTTCTTTGTTTCAGCGTAAGTTCCCATAAGACATGCATCTCCTATCGCCTTTAAACAGAAACCATTCATCTCCCAGCTTGTTTCTTTAGGATGGCTCCACGGGTCTTTTTTATGTCTATTCCTGGAGTTCTTTATGTTCTGTACCAGGAGTCCCCTGCGGCCATCTTGGTTAAGGGATAAACGATGGGCAAAGCTTAAAAATATCCAGGGGTACACATCACTCGCCTCAATACCATATACCATATGTATATACTATACCATACTTTGTATTCCGGTAAAGTCCGCCCCTATTTACCGGGAGAGAGATGTGTCCCTTCTTGCCATTTCTGTGCATCTTTCCATAGGAACATGTAAAAATGGAGAAAGTGTGTACAATTAATAACACAGATAAAAGATATCATCTAGTTCAGTGGTGGCCAACCCGTGGCTCTTGAGCCTCATGCGGCTCTTCCCCTTGTAAAGTGTGGCTCCTGCTCCCACTGCTGCCCACCGTCCGTCCCAGTCCCCCCTGCTGTCGGTTCCCTGAATCCCTTCTCCTTCTGAGGGGAGGAGAGCGTGCATCGCGCATCTCTCCTACCCCTTACTGTGCATCCTTGTGACTGGGCCGTCCGCCAATCAGAGCTCGTGGGCCAGCAGCCAATCAGGAGCCGGCCAGCAAGCTTTGATTGGTGGACGGCCCAGTCACAGGGAAGTGAGGGGGAAGGAGACACGCGGTGTGCTGTGCTCTCCTCCCATCAGTGACATGACAGGAGGACTGCAGGGGGACGCCAGACTGTCCTCTCCCCGCCTGGCAGCAGCAGCAACAATGGTGAGTGCTGCTGCTGGGTAATTTGCACTGTGGGGGCATAGCAGATTGTGGCACTGTGGGGGCATAGCAGTTGGTGGCACTGTGGGGGCATAGCAGTTGGCGGCACTGTGAGGGCATAGCAGTTGGTGGCACTGTGGGGGCATAGCAGATTGTGGCACCGTAGGGGCATAGCCGGCACCGTGTGGTGCATACCTGGCACCATGGGGGGCATATGTGTATCTGGCACTATTGGGGGCATATGTATATATGGCACTGCACTATTGGAGGCATAGTTGTATCACACCCACCCAAGGGGTCAAAATAGACTACGTACCTTTTTTGGGCGCATGCATGATGTCGGCTCTTTAGCTTGACTACCGATATTTTTCGGCTCTTTACCTCTGACCGGTTGGCCACCCCTGATCTAGTTAAAAACACTAAAATAAAAGCAGGGAGATTTTTTATTATTTTTAAAAGAGGAATAAATTATTCTAAAAACCATTTTAGCTCAAAATTTCCTCATTTCACTCCTTGCTAATCTCGATTCGAGATCTCTAAATTTCCAATGGGGAAAGATCTGTTGGATTCCTATGAATCTTTTTATCACCCCCTCACATTTATTGTGATGTGTTCTGACAATGGAGGTGAAATGAGCCCCTTGCGAATATTATATATATGTTCGGCCGATAGCTTTAAATTTATTTTTGTTTTTCCTATATATAATTTGTCGCATTCACATTCAAGAAGATAAATCACGTTTCTTGAGTTACACGTTATGAATTGGTTCATTTTGTGTTGGATCCCATTTACTTCGAACTTAGTAATTTTTTTCTCATAAGGTTTATTTGTGGTGGTTCTGCACATCAAACAGGATCCACACCTGTGAAAGCCTTTATTTCTTTCACTACCCGATACTTTTTCAGGTAGAGCACTTTTCACTAGAAGGTTCTTCATAGAAGATGCTCTTCTATATATGAAGTTGGGTTTTTTTGGGACTACATTTCCCAGAACTGGATCATCTAAAATTAACCGCCAGTTATTTCTTATAATTCTTTCAACTTTCCTATGGTGGGCTCCATATTGCGAGAGAAAAGCCCATTCTGCATAGTTTGAATCCTTTTTAGTTGTATCTGAGATCTGTTTGGGCTGTAGCAATCTAGATCTTTCTATCTCATTTACTTTGATCTTAGATTCATTCAAACACTTCTCAGTGTATCCCTTCTGCAGGAAACGTTGATCGATTTCTTCAAATTGGTTTACTAGGACTTCTGGCTTAGAGAAATTTCGTTTGAGGCGCATATATTGCCCCAAAGGTATATTGCTCAGCCATCTGTCATGATGTTCACTGTTTCTCTGTATGTAGGAATTTGAATCTGTTTCCTTTCAATGGGTTTTTGTTTGAATTTTTCCCATCTTAATATAGATATTTAAGTCTAAAAAAACAATTTTGGTTTTGCTAATATTAAAAGTTAATTTCATATTAAGATCATTCTGGTTTAAAATGTCACAAAATTTCATTAAAATGTCATCAGTTCCTCTCCAGATAAATAAAATATCGTCAATAAAACGCCACCATGACACCAGGTTTGCCCCCCCCGCCAACTTCTCGTCAATGTTACTGTCTTCCCAAAAGGCCATGAACAAATTGGCATAACTGGGGGCAAACCTGGTGCCCATGGCGGTCCCCCTAATTTGTATAAAATATCCGCCATTAAAATAAAAGTAATTATTGTTTAAAATGAAGGCAATGGCCTCTATTAAAAACTCTTATGTGCCCCTATCGCCCGTTTACCTAAAGAACCAAATAAATTAGTCATGCATATCGCTAACGCTGCTAAACACCAAATTGCCAGCAACTGGAAAAATCTGAATCGAAATAGAATATGGTTCATAGCCAAAATGGAGTATATTACAAGCTTACAAGATAACACTATTCGTAAATTCCACTCCGTCTGGACCCCTTGGTATACACACCACAACACCCCTCTTCCTGGCCAATTCTAACTCTCCTCTCCGCATACTAATAATCTATCTCATCAACTCCACCTCACTACCCACCCCCCTTATCTTTCCTTCTAAAATGCTCTCCCCCTCCCCGTCGTTGGGAACCCACCTCCCCCCTACTCTCTCCCATATATCCCCCAAACAGCTGAAGTTACATTAAAACCCCAAATGATGGTAACGATATCTAAACATAAGCCTATGTCAAGCTAAGTGGCACAACACTTTGGATACTGCTTTATCAAAAGAAACGTTAGCTAGTGCCTCCCTATCACACCAAAGCTCCCACTCTCATTATGCCATTATTATTGTTATGTTCTATTGTATCCGGTCTGACCTGCTTATTGAAATGATTCTTTATCTTACTGGATGCATACATTATCATTATTACCTGTTCATTGTGTTACTTATGTTATGTAACTCTACTGAGACAATAAAATTTACGAAAAAAAAAAATTTTGACGCGCAAAAAAAAACTCTGTGGTCTGTGGAATAATCACCTTTCTTTAAAAAGAATTTGATTGCCTCTTGTCCATTTTTCCAGTCAATTATTGTGTATAAGGTGCTTACATCTGCACTTATTAGAGTACAGTCCTCACTTCACGTAATTTCCTCTAATTTCCGCAACACATCCGAATATGCGGCCAGGACCGTGCGTGCGAAACCCCGCCTTCCATACGGATCGGCAACTCCGTCCGTACGTGGTAAGAAGCTGGCCGAATGGACCGCACGTGTATTTTTCATGGAATACGCCTCCTCCATCTCAGGGAACCACCCTCATCATTCGATGGTCGCAGACCATCGAATGCAGGACCGAGTGGTCCACCAGCTCCCGCAACCTCAGACCACACAGACATTTTTCCGTGCAAAAGCAGGGATCTGGGCGGCCAGCTGACATCCGGCGATGTCATATGTCCGCCCCCTACACGTGCGTCAGGACTGCATTACCATACGTACGCCCAGCGTTTGCATGGGAACGCCCATGAAACGCAGGGCGCATGCATATGGTAATGAGCCCAAATAGCCCTTCACGCCCCTCTCCACCCCCTGTTCGGAGTGTTCACATTTCATGCGGGATTTGGCCGTACGCCCCGCTCGCACATGCGCAGAGACGCCTCTGCACATGCGCAGACACAAAACATCGGCGGCACGCGGATATTACCGCACCAACCAGAATAAGGGCCATAGTCCTGTTATTCAGCATTTTATCTATCAATTGTATTTGAAAATAAAGATTATTCTGCAGATTTGATGAAAACATTTTTTATGGTTTTGCGCCAGAGCTATTTCATTCATTCTACTGCAAATATATCAGTGGTTCCCAAACTGTGGGGTGCCTCAGGATACTTGCAGGAGTGCCTTGTGCAAATAGAAGCAGGAAACAGGAGTGCAAATAGAAGCAAATCCTGTCTCTCCCCACAAGAGTGACTGTAGGGATGACATAAAACACCATTTACTCAATTGAATATGTTGACCTGAATTTCTCAATAAAAGCATTCGGCCTAGGGGTGCAGGGCCCTTTTGCCCCCCCCAGTCTAAGGATCAGGTTCCAGATTCATTATACTGCACAGTACTATGGTGTGTCTTCTACACTATTAACATTGACTACAGTGTATGAATCAATCAAGGGGCCCAGGCCACACACTAATGGTTAGCCATATCTGTAAGCATGGGCCCCTACCATTGCATTTCACTGGGGGGTGGGTTATTTCTCCAGACCCTCACTGTGTATAATTATGAGTGGGATAAATGAATTCCATTGTATGGCTTTTAAAAAAGAGAAAAACATTAAACTTTCTAAAACTGAAGTGGAAATCTCCAAAATAAGTACAGGGTAATAAGCACATGTCTGGAAACACCCCCCCCCCCCCTCCCCTCTTTACAAGTGCCTTAAATTATGACAAGAATAGCACTGGTATATAATATGATCAATATAGCTGCCACCACATCATGCAGTGTAAGGGACAGAGCAGGGCTAATGCTGCTGCACATGCCCAGTGTACCAGTTTCTTCTACCACATTTACTGTATGAGTGAATCTGAACTCTCTCTCAAACATCGCAATGTACCAGAGAGCAGCTGCCAGGAGGAAGAGACAGGAGCCTTACCATGAAGTGGGAGATTGTAAGCTTACAAAGTGCAGTACTGGTTCTATTATGTTTGTGTATTTATTTATTATGGTATGTTTAAACATTTCCAGACTACTTTAATTCATAGCTGCCTACCCTCCTGCATTATGTAGGAGACTCCCTGAAATAAAAGCAATCTCCCTCTCTCCCTCATTATTCTAGCAATCTCCCTCATTCCACATAGCCCACATTACACTGTTACATTTGGGGGGGGGGGGGGGAGGAATATTTGATAGATCATCAGCACCATTTCCCAGCACTTTACCAAGTGTAGTAGCTCTTACTAACTGCTTTGGGGCTCATCTACATTTGGATATACAGTAAGTCATTTTAAAAGATTCCTCTCATATGTAGCAGTATACACCCACGCTTTAAGGCTTACAATCACTTTACACACTTTCTCCATATATTGAACTAGACACGCCCTTTGGGTGGAGCATGACACGCCCCCTCAATGGGGCACTTTGCAAAATTCTATTATCAACTATAATCTCCCTGAAACTAGTTTTCAAAAGTAGACAAGTATGTTTTAATTGTTTGAAACAGCCTATACTATAGGATATCTATACTGTTACATTTTAATACTGTTCTCCATACAGTATCCAGTGTTTAAAAAGACCAATTCTCAGGACTGTTACCACTCCCCCAGATTCCCGTGCTTACTTCAATGTGCTTCGGAGTGGGAGATCGTGGGTTACATTTGGTAACTCCCCTCTAAAAATCCTGCGTTTGCCACTGAGGGTGTACCTCACTAAGCATTGCATTGGAAAGCGGTGCAGGAAGTCCATATAAATAAATGGGAAAACACCCAGTGGAGTAAATAAAAAACCATACTTAAATAAATAAGCTTAAATCTTACAACAGGTAGTAGCGTGGACATACTGGCACTTGTGGAACTATACTGTAAGTCCCTGCATTACCTACTAGCCCGTTGCTTCTATCGGGTAGGAAGTTACAGGAAGCAGCAGGTAAGTCAAAGCATTCATTGTGCTGAGCGAAGCTTTATTCATTTCTACTGCCAATGTTTTTACAATCACAATTTTATTTTCTAAACAAAATCGACCATTAATTGGTGTCCAACTATGTGTAAGAATAATAAATCTTACCTTTACTTTCTTACTGCATAAGGAAACAGGAAACCTAAATAAACATAAACTTAATTAAGATTCATACAGAGTCAATTACTGAACTCTATAATTATAATGCAGAGCCTCCCAACACCTCACTTCATTCTATTACAGCACTACAGACACTGCAACCAAGTCGTGATATGCCTGCAGCCTGATACACGTCATGGGAAACATAGCTTTACCAGGATTTATGAAATGCTTTCAGAAAAAATCTGCAGATATTAATGTAAGTCATCTGCTACTGGTGGAGTTTTATGATTTATTTTAGTATTGTGCTGGTTTTTTAAAACTACACTATTTATACTGTATATAGAAATGTTAGTCTTACACTTTGTAAAGAAAATCTAGATTTAGTTGTGATCCGTGTATGTATTTATATATATATATTGTTTAAACAATGTGGTCACAAGCCATAGGGCACCCCAAAACTAGGAAAGGTGAGTGCCGATGTTAAGTGTATATATTGTTTATTAGATTAATTTTTTAAATTAGTCTTATTGTGGTCACATTCTCTCATGCACCCTGTTTTAACTAAAATTCCATAGCTTATGTTAACCATTTCCCTAAATGATTAGTGACAGGTGTGTTGGTAGCTGCTCACCTATAAAAGCAAAGTGTGCTGTGAGCTTCAGACCAGATAGCATGCCTGGAATCAAACATTGATGTGATAGCTATGTGTATTGTAGCCATTTTCAGAGATAGTGTTAGGACCTGCAGAACAGTGGGGTCCCGTGAAGGGGGCTGCAGGCTTAAATGCATTGATCAATTCATGAACCAAATCTCCACTATTTATTATCAGTTATTTTAGTGTGTGCAGAGCCCCTTCAATGTCTGTTTAAACAATGTGGTCACAAGCCATAGGGCACCCCAAAACTAGGAAAGGTGAGTGCCGATGTTTAGTGATTATAATATATATAGATAGATAGATAGATAGATAGATAGATAGAGAGAGAAAAAAGCTGCGATGCAGGTGGTACTCAAAGGGAAAGATTTTCAACAAACAAATAATAGCTGACACCGCAACCAGCTGTATTTACATATATACCTGTTTACCTGTATTGGACCTGCTGGTTCTAAGGAAGGCACCGCAGCAAGTACATGGTTACTTTGAGAGTGCCAGACTCACCTCTTGTTATTTATATATAACATCATGTTAGCTGCCAAAGCTATGGATTAAAGTTGGTCCCGCTTCACTTTGCCTGGCAGTCTCAGTGTGCTGCTTCATTCCCACGGTGTATTAGAGGAATTAACCCCTCAGTCGCTGGCACTTGAACAAGGATTGCAGCCTTGCTACCATAGATAAGACCTGACTGACGGTTTTCCCCAGTGTGTATATATATATATATATATATATATATATATATATATATATATATATATATATATATATATATATATATATATATATATATATATACGGGGGGAAGGGAGTGCAGCACTCGGGACTTAGATCCAAAGAACGACAAGATCACACAAAGTGTAGTTTGTGACGTTTCAGCCGGTGAGGCTTTTATCAAACAGCTTACATAAAGAATAGTGAACACTCACCTCTATTAATAGAGCAGTCTCATGAGTTTGTGCGGGAACAGCGGCACCTAGGACTCCACCTCCTCTCTGCGGGTCTGTGTGACGTCACTGGTCAGGGAAGCCGTCGTCTTGGAAACAAGACAACGGAATAGGTGAATACAACATTAAGTTGTCTCTGTTGACTTGCGATCACGTGAACAGTACTAGTGGCTAAACCAATTGCTTATATGTTAAAATAGTGTTAAGTAAAAACGTAATGGAAGTGGGACTATTAATACGGCTGCTGTCTGTGCTCAAACTCATGTAACTCTTCACTCAAAAAAAACATAAAACATGTGTTAAAATATAAACAGAAATGACAGCGTTAGCCTTATTAAAGTGACAGTGCATATAAATGGCGATCTAGAAAAAACAGATGATGTAAAAGTGAACATAGTATGTAAAAAATAGTTAAAAAAGACAAGAGTAGCTAAGTTCCACCTGTACAAACTTTGTTTTGAAATGTTAAATAGAAACAATTTTACTGGAGTGACTAGATGTAAGCTTATGCACTCCTATAAATTATAGATACATCATAATGCAGTGGATATGGCAAGACTGCTGCTAAACTCAGTTACTTCATAAAATAATCTCTAGATATAGATCTTACCACATGGTTATTTCTCTGATTATGGATACTGTAAAAAAACAGCATTCCATAAAGAAACTTAATTCATAAAAAGAACAATGTGTTATAAAAAGCAGTGTAAGCTCAGTTGCTCGTTGAGGCCCTTAGGGGCCAACGTGTTCAATTTAAATATCCACCTGGCCTCTAGCTGGAGAAGTTTTCTGCCTCTATCACCTCCCCTAGAAAGGGGGGGTATGTGGTCTATGATAGTATATCTGACGGAGGCCAAAGGATGTTGGAATTGTGCAAAATGACGGGCCAGCGGTTGGTCACTAGTACCTTTCTTAATTGCTGCCCGGATGGCCGACCGATGATTGGCCATTCTTTCTTTAAATGGCCTCTCAGTTTTCCCTACGT
This sequence comes from Crinia signifera, assembly GCF_055691185.1. Taxonomy (NCBI): domain Eukaryota; kingdom Metazoa; phylum Chordata; class Amphibia; order Anura; family Myobatrachidae; genus Crinia; species Crinia signifera. The sequence goes on from NC_139225.1 coordinate 119,215,669, forward strand.
ACACTAGGGTGCAGGGGCAGAAAATGATGTAGATGACATAGCTAGAGGTACAGGAAAGACAAAATCTAATGGGGATGCGAGCCCCTGAATGAGGATGGGGAAAAGACGTCCCCGTCTGCATGAAACTGCATGTAATGCAGTTTGGACATTTGATGCAGCCCTTTTTGGCTCACCCCAAAAAAGTGCTTGGTGCCTTTTCCCCTAAATTAGTGATGTCGGTTTTTACTAAGCGGTCTTTCAAGTTACGACCTCTCCTGTAAGCCGGCATCAAAGATGTGGATTCCATCTTCAGTTCAGGGTCTGTCTTGACTAAGGGCCAGAATTTTTTGGCCTTTTTTACCCTATTGGGGGTGTCGACAGTGTAAGTGTTGACCCATATCAACGAATTCTTTTGTTTGGTTGAAGAAGATGGAGGGCTTAATAACTCATGCCTGGATTTTTTTAAAGCTTTTTCTTTTTGGATTAGCAGCGCATGTGGATCATAACCTCGAGCAATACATTTTTTCATCATGTTGTCTAATTCGATGGTTGCTTCAGAGGGATCACTGACTATCCGCAAGACTCGGAGAAACTGGCTATATGGAAGGGATAGCTTGCTGTGGATCGGGTGGGCACTGCTTGCCAAGACAAAGTTGTTCCTGTCTGTTGGCTTTCGGTATAAGCTGGTTCGAATACCTGTGGGCCTTTTTGAAATCGTGACATCTAAGAAATTGGTTTGTTCATTATTAATGGCATAGGTAAATTTAACAGGACTTCCTGAGCTATTGTGGGAATCCATGATTGCGCTGAATTCGCCTGCTGTGCCTAACCAAAAAATCAAAATGTCATCGATATATCGATGGTAACTCAAGATGTTGTTGGCGATGTTGGGGTCTCTGAAAAAGAGGTCTCTCTCAACCTCGAACATGTAAGTATTGGCTAGCGAAGGGGCCACTGAGGACCCTATCGCCACGCCTTCTGTTTGTAAATAATATGACCCATCGCAAAAAAAATAATTTTTGCTGAGGACCTGTTCTAATAGTTCTAAAAAGAAATCAAGGTCTGGACCCAGGTAATGCTTATTATTTATTAACACCCTTTTGACGGCTTGTATCCCTACCTGGTGGGGAATACAGGTGTATAGATTACACACATCGACAGTAATCAATAAACAAGAATCAGGTATGACGCCTAGTGTCTCCAATGTCACCAGCAAGGAGGTAGTATCCTTCAAAAAGGTTGGAAAAGATTGTACTACCGGCTGTAAGAAGCCATCCAGGTAGACCAAGATCGGCTGGAATATCGACCCCCGGGCCGATATTATCGGTCTACCTGGCGGCTTTGTGGGATGCTTGTGGATTTTGGGGATAAGATATAAAATGGGTTTGATGGGGAAAGGTACTGTAAGGTAATCCCTACATTTTTCAGAAATAAACCCCTCTTTAACCCCCATGTCCAGAGTTTTATCCAGCTGTTTCTTAAATGACTGCGTGGGATCACGGGATAACTTGGTTTAGGTCGCAGCATCCGACAACTGTCTTTGAATTTCGTCACGATAGTCCGATAAATCTTGGATGACGATTGAACCACCTTTGTCTGACTGTCTTATGATGATGTCATCATAAGAAGCCAGATCTACCATAGCCTTGCGTTCTGCCTGAGTCATGTTCCATGTCGTGGGTTTAGTGTTGCTGGGGGAAGGACCATCTAACTGCTCACCCAGCATGCGAGAAAAAGCCCTCAATGATGGATTAATGCTGGGGGGATCGAAGGTAGAACGAGGTTTGAAACGGGCAATGTGTTTAGGTATCTCAGCCTGGTTATATATGGCTGGTCATCCTTAAAATGTTCTTTTAGTCTCAATTTGCGGTTCAGTTGGTACAGTTCCACTTTGTTTTGTAGGGGATCAGCTATGGAGCTGGGTATGAAGGCTAACCCTTTTTGGAGAACTTTAGTCTCATCCGCTGTTAATGTTCTTTTTGACAAATTGAAGACGATGTCCTCTAATGTCTCAGGGTTTTTTTTGTCTGCCTTCCTTTCCCTGAGGTTTTGCCTGCCCCTTCTCGTGCGGGTGGCTTTGTACCCAAAATTTGGGCTCTTGTAAGTACCCCTAAAGGGCGGGAACCAGGGGTATCGTTTCTTTCACCTCTGTCACTATCGCTACCCGTGGTCGCGGAATCATAGATGTTCCTGCGGCGGTTGCGATATTGTTTGCGTCTGCTGATGACAGAGGGCTCATCATTGTATTGCGCCCCTGTTAGCCAGCCATAGACCCGCTGGAATTCATAATCTTGGTCTACTTTCGTGCGTTTAGCTCGTTTGAATTGGAGGAGTTCCTCCTTATATTTTTCAATATCGTTGTTGAGCTTGTTGATCCAATCGCCTGCAGGATCAGATGTCAGAATGGTCTTCTTTTCAATTTCATAACTGGCAAATGCTTGTTTAGCTTTCTCGAATTCCTTTTTGGACTCTTCAATTACCAACAAAAGTAAATCAAAAGAACACTTATTAAGGATGGAAGTCCATTTTATACAAAACTCGGTGTTGTACTGCCCTATAGTAGGGACATTGCGTATTCTGAACCCGTGAGGGATCCTCTTGTCGCGGAAATAATTGGACAATGTCAGTCCATGATAAAAGAAGTCCAATTCCCTTTTCTTTAATCGATACATGTTTTGAAAAATATCTTTAGGAATATCCTTACCCACCAACAGTCCGGCCTCCTCAATAAATAGAATGCCTTCAAATTCTGACTCAGAATAGCTGAATACTGAGCCCGGAGTGAGCGTCACTCGCTGGTGAACAACCTCACTTGCTGGTGTCGACTGCATGTCGACTGCAATTACTTGCGGGATGCAGATACACTGTAATGAACGTTCAAGGAGCAACTTTGAGTTTGCCGAGTAAGCAGCCCTTGCAGGTGTAGCAGAATTCTTGCCTTAAATGAAAAAACGTGCAATGGTGCTGGTGCTCCCGTGAGGACAAATACTGATGAATGCTGAATGAGCAAAAGGTGTTGGTGAAAAAGCTGGTCGGTGCCTCGCTGTGGTAGATAGAAGATGCACTCACTCGTGGTGTCTGCGATGCTTCAGGTCTCCATACATACAAATTCGGGGGTAGCTGGCACTCGTACCTATGACAGGTATGGCCCGGTGCATTCACAATGAGGGCTGCGGTCGCAGGACTCCAATAAATACGGGGAGAAGGGAGTGCGGCACTCGGGACTTAGATCCAAAGAACGACAAGATCACACAAAGTGTAGTTTGTGACGTTTCAGCCGGTGAGGCTTTTATCAAACAGCTTACATAAAGAATAGTAAACACTCACCTCTATTAATAGAGCAGTCTCATGAGTTTGTGCGGGAACAGCAGCACCTAGGACTCCACCTCCTCTCGGCGGGTCTGTGTGACGTCACTGGTCAGGGAAGCCGTCGTCTTGGAAACAAGACAACGGAATAGGTGAATACAACATTAAGTTGTCTCTGTTGACGTGCGATCACGTGAACAGTACTAGTGGCTAAACCAATTGCTTATATGTTAAAATAGTGTTAAGTAAAAACGTAATGGAAGTGGGACTATTAATACGGCTGCTGTCTGTGCTCAAACTCATGTAACTCTTCACTCAAAAAAAACATCAAACATGTGTTAAAATATAAACAGAAATGACAGCGTTAGCCTTATTAAAGTGACAGTGCATATAAATGGCGATCTAGAAAAAACAGATGATGTAAAAGTGAACATAGTATGTAAAAAATAGTTAAAAAAGACAAGAGTAGCTAAGTTCCACCTGTACAAACTTTGTTTTGAAATGCTAAATAGAAACAATTTTACTGGAGTGACTAGATGTAAGCTTATGCACTCCTATAAATTATAGATACATCATAATGCAGTGGATATGGCAAGACTGCTGCTAAACTCAGTTACTTCGTAAAATAATCTCTAGATATAGATCTTACCACATGGTTATTTCTCTGATTATGGATACTGTAAAAAAACAGCATTCCATAAAGAAACTTAATTCATAAAAAGAACAATGTGTTATAAAAAGCAGTGTAAGCTCAGCTGCTCGTTGAGGCCCTTAGGGGCCACCGTGTTCAATTTAAATATCCACCTGGCCTCTAGCTGGAGAAGTTTTCTGCCTCTATCACCTCCCCTAGAAAGGGGGGTTATGTGGTCTATGATAGTATATCTGACGGAGGCCAAAGGATGTTGGAATTGTGCAAAATGACGGGCCAGCGGTTGGTCACTAGTACCTTTCTTAATTGCTGCCCGGATGGCCGACCGATGATTGGCCATTCTTTCTTTAAATGGCCTCTCAGTTTTCCCTACGTACACTAGGGAGCAGGGGCAAAAAATGATGTAGATGACATAGCTAGAGGTACAGGAAAGACAAAATCTAATGGGGATGCGAGCCCCTGAATGAGGATGGGGAAAAGACGTCCCCGTCTGCATGAAACTGCATGTAATGCAGTTTGGACATTTGATGCAGCCCTTTTTGGCTCACCCCAAAAAAGTGCTTGGTGCCTTTTTCCCTAAATTAGTGATGTCGGTTTTTACTAAGCGAACTTTCAAGTTACGACCTCTCCTGTAAGCCGGCATCAAAGATGTGGAATCCATCTTCAGTTCAGGGTCTGTCTTGACTAAGGGCCAGAATTTTTTGACCTTTTTTACCCTATTGGGGGTGTCGACAGTGTTGACCCATATCAACGAATTCTTTTGTTTGGTTGAAGAAGATGGAGGGCTTAATAACTCATGCCTGGATTTTTTTAAAGCTTTTTCTTTTTGGATTAGCAGCGCATGTGGATCATAACCTCGAGCAATACATTTTTTCATCATGTTGTCTAATTCGATGGTTGCTTCAGAGGGATCACTGACTACCTGCAAGACTTGGAGAAACTGGCTATATGGAAGGGATAGCTTGCTGTGGATCGGGTGGGCACTGCTTGCCAAGACAAAGTTGTTCCTGTCTGTTGGCTTTCGGTATAAGCTGGTTCGAATACCTGTGGGCCTTTTTAAAATCGTGACATCTAAGAAATTGGTTTGTTCATTATTAATGGCATAGGTAAATTTAACAGGACTTCCTGAGCTATTGTGGGAATCCATAATTGCGCTGAATTCGCCTGCTGTGCCTAACCAAAAAATCAAAATGTCATCGATATATCGATGGTAACTCAAGATGTTGTTGGCGATGTTGGGGTCTCTGAAAAAGAGGTCTCTCTCAACCTCGAACATGTAAGTATTGGCTAGCGAAGGGGCCACTGAGGACCCTATCGCCACGCCTTCTGTTTGTAAATAATATGACCCATTGCAAAAAAAATAATTTTTGCTGAGGACCTGTTCTAATAGTTCTAAAAAGAAATCAAGGTCTGGACCCAGGTAATGCTTATTATTTATTAACACCCTTTTGACGGCTTGTATCCCTGCCTGGTGGGGAATTCAGGTGTATAGATTACACACATCGACAGTAATCAATAAACAAGAAACAGAAGGCGTGGCGATGGGGTCCTCAGTGGCCCCTTTGCTAGCCAATACTTACATGTTCGAGGTTGAGAGAGACCTCTTTTTCAGAGACCCCAACATCGCCAACAACATCTTGAGTTACCATCGATATATCGATGACATTTTGATTGTTTGGTTAGGCACAGCAGGCGAATTCAGCGCAATCATGGATTCCCACAATAGCTCAGGAAGTCCTGTTAAATTTACCTATGCCATTAATAATGAACAAACCAATTTCTTAGATGTCACGATTTCAAAAAGGCCCAGAGGTATTCGAACCAGCTTATACCGAAAGCCAACAGACAGGAACAACTTTGTCATGGCAAGCAGTGCCTACCCGATCCACAGCAAGCTATCCCTTCCATATAGCCAGTTTCTCCGAGTCTTGCGGATAGTCAGTGATCCCTCTGAAGCAACCATCGAATTAGACAACATGATTAAAAAATGTATTGCTCGAGGTTATGATCCACATGCGCTGCTAATACAAAAAGAAAAAGCTTTAAAAAAATCCAGGCATGAGTTATTAAGCCCTCCATCTTCTTCAACCAAACAAAAGAATTCGTTGATATGGGTCAACACTTACACTGTCGACACCCCCAATAGGGTAAAAAAGGCCAAAAAATTCTGGCCGTTAGTCAAGACAGACCCTGAACTGAAGATGGAATCCACATCTTTGATGCCGGCTTACAGGAGAGGTCGTAACTTGAAAGACCGCTTAGTAAAAACCGACATCACTAATTTAGGGAAAAAGGCACCAAGCACTTTTTTGGGGAGAGCCAAAAAGGGCTGCATCAAATGTCCAAACTGCATTACATGCAGTTTCATGCAGACGGGGACATCTTTTCCCCATCCTCATTCAGGGGCTCGCATCCCCATTAGATTTTGTCTTTCCTGTACCTCTAGCTATGTCATCTACATCATTTTCTGCCCCTGCTCCCTAGTGTACGTAGGGAAAACTGAGAGGCCATTTAAAGAAAGAATGGCCAATCATCAGTCGGCCATCCGGGCAGCAATTAAGAAAGGTACTAGTGACCAACCGCTGGCCCGTCATTTTGCACATTTCCAACATCCTTTGGCCTCTGTCAGATATACTATCATAGACCACATCCCTCCCTTTCTAGGGGAGGTGATAGAGGCAGAAAATTTCTCCAGCTAGAGGCCAGGTGGATATTTAAATTGAACACGTTGGCCCCTAAGGGCCTCAACGAGCAACTAAGCTTACACTGCTTTTTATAACACAATTGTTCTTTTTATGAATTAAGTTTCTTTATGGAATGCTGTTTTTTTACAGTATCCATAATCAGAGAAATAACCATGTGGTAAGATCTATATCTAGAGATTATTTTATGAAGTAACTTAGTTTAGCAGCAGTCTTGCCATATCCACTGCATTATGATGTATCTATAATTTATAGGAGTGCATAAGCTTACATCTAGTCACTCCAGTAAAATTGTTTCTATTTAACATTTCAAAACAAAGTTTGTACAGGTGGAACTTAGCTACTCTTGTCTTTTTTAACTATTTTTTACATACTATGTTCACTTTTACATCATCTGTTTTTTCTAGATCGCCATTTATATGCACTGTCACTTTAATAAGGCTAACGCTGTCATTTCTGTTTATATTTTAACACATGTTTGATGTTTTTTTTGAGTGAAGAGTTACATGAGTTTGAGTACAGACAGCAGCCGTATTAATAGTCCCACTTCCATTACGTTTTTACTTGACACTATTTTAACATATAAGCAATTGGTTTAGCCACTAGTACTGTTCACGTGATCGCACGTCAACAGAGACAACTTAATGTTGTATTCACCTATTCCGTTGTCTTGTTTCCAAGACGACGGCTTCCCTGACCAGTGACGTCACACAGACCAGCCGAGAGGAGGTGGAGTCCTAGGTGCCGCTGTTCCCGCACAAACTCATGAGACTGCTCTATTAATAGAGGTGAGTGTTCACTATTCTTAATGTAAGCTGTTTGATAAAAGCCTCACCGGCTGAAATGTCACAAACTACACTGTTGTGTAAGCTTGTCGTTCTTTGGATCTAAGTCCCGAGTGCCGCACTCCCTTCCCCCCGTATTTATTGGAGTCCTGCGACCGCAGCCCTCATTGTGAAGGCACCGGGCCATACCTGTCATAGGTACGAGTGCCAGCTACCCCCGAATTTGTATATATATATATATATATATATATATATATATATATATATATATATATATATATATATATATATATATATATATATATATATATATATATATATATATATATATATATATATATATATATATATATATGTACAGTACTAGGTTGCTGTTGCGCTGGTGTTAAGTGTATGTCCAAATAATGGGGGAAGTCACTGTGTCGACACACAATGTGACTACTTCGCACCAAAAGTCCGTTTATAAGACTGCAGCTCAAACTTCCACGGGTGTAGCTCCCGGGCTCACAGGAGTTGGAAATCTAGACAGAACAGAGGAAAGGAAGAAGGCGCTTCCTGGTGCATTAAACGAGATTTTATTTTAAACAATTAGGAGTAACAAACTCCAGGGTACTTCAAGGTGATGCTCGTACCAATATTAAGAACTCTGTGGGCTGGTTACCACAAGATTTAAAACATATTCAAACAGGCAATAACAGCTCACGCGAATCCTTGCTGGTATCTAACGGGGCGTTTGTAGGTGCGCACGCTGGATTGCGTCGCATAGACAGAGAGTCCCGAAGAACCAAGCAGCCGTCCGGTGAGTGACAAGGGGTACGTAGCAGGCCACGCCCTGACGCGTTTCGTCACTGCGGACTTCGTCAGAGGGCGTGGCTACTGCTTACGTACAACATCTTTAAGTAGTGAGCTGCTGCCAATCAGGGGCACGGAGGCTCGACTGATATTAGCCAATCATTGGACCTGGCCGGCCAACAGGAATCCTATTAGATATTTCAAGTCAGTCTGATATGAAGATCAAGGCTGCAGGATAAGCACCAAGCTGTTAACTTATAATAAGCGCTAAAAAGAAGTAGCGTATATGATAGCTACACATGACGGCATATAAGAATATCATGCCGACCGACAGAAGCTCACTTTACAATAGAACACTCAAAAAAATATATTACACAAACCTTTGCATAATAAAAACATGAATAATCATAAAAAATTCCTAAAAAGTTAATCATATTCAAAAAAATTCAGAGAAATGGACATAGGTTAACACTATACATATGTATAAAAATCGGTAATCAAAAAACCAGAAAAATATTATTATGTCAACAGATCTCTTGCTGCAAAAAAACTATTAATTTAAAAACGGAGTGATCTCGTACCCCTTGTTAAGACCAACGGGGGTGAGGGTGTTAAGGGTCAAGATCCATGATGTTTCCCTTTTTAAGAGGAATTTGTCTATGTCCCCTCCTCTCTTAGCTGGATATATTTTTTCAATGCCTTTCACTTGAAGGCTGGAAGGATCACAACCGTGTGTTTCTTTAAAATGTCGTGAGACGCTATGGTTCGTCACTCCATGTTTTATATTTCTTATGTGTTCTAAAATTCTAGTTTTAAAACACCTTTTAGTTTTACCCACATATTTAAAACCACACCCACATTTTAGAAGATATACAATGTGGGTGGAGTTACAGTTAATAAAATCTTTTATCTTGTACTCAGAGTCCCATATATTACAACCTTTATTGATGAATGGGCACACTTTGCAACTGTTACAAGGGAAGCAACCTTTCAAAGAGAGAAAGGAGTTAGTTGGTGCGCGGGAGGGCAGTGTTTCCAGCTGACTTTTGGAAACCAAAGATTTTATAGTTTTAGCCCGTCTATACACTATCTTAGGGGCAGGAGGAAGGTGCTCAGCAAGGATAGGGTCAAGCTTGAGCACATTCCAGTGTTTCTTAAACATCCGACTAATTTCCTTCTCTGCACTACTATATTGAGTGATGAACATCAAATCACTCAGAGGCGCAGTAACAGGAGTCTGATGTGTGGCAGTTCTCTCATTCTTAGTAACAAGGAGAGTACTCCTGTCTAAATTTCTGGCTCTAACAAGAGCCAGACAATTGAAGATAAAATTATGGAAAATAAACATAAAAAATTCCTACGAGACAAAAACGATTATGAGACCAATCAAATTAGATCATGGAATTTAAATCACAGACAGGATACTGCCAGTAACATGACTAATAATACTAATAAAAATAAACAGCGACAATACCAAAACCCCCAATATAGGGAAAGGTTTCAGGGTAATAGAGACTACTCATCCCCCAGAAACAACCAAAGACGATTCCAATCCCCTAGAAATAGGGAGCGCTATCTAAATAATAATGAAAAAAGATCCCACTCACAGAATTGGGTCAGAGTACCTCAAAAAAATAAATACGGTATACATGATCCTAAAAAATCATGGAACAAACCGGTCTTAGATCAACCCAAACCCAGAGTGTGGGAACATAGAAATAGATTTGAGGCTCTGAACAATCCCAATATAGAAAACCAGCATTTTTTAGAATCAGGGGGGACAAGCGACACATTGAGTCGACACCCTGCCCCCCAAAGAACACCTTTAAGCCTAAAAAGACGGTTAGGGGAAGGAGGGGACAAGGAAGTACCAAACAGAGAATCCAAACTACGGTACATCCAATAAACGCTGCTCACATTAATAACATTGAGTCCCGGGAGGGCAATATTAAAAACGATAATTTAGGTATTTTTAATATCTCTAAAAAAAACTCTCACTGATTTTGAATTGGCAGTTTTGAAAAAGGGGCTCTCATATGCTCCCAACAAAGCTCCCAATAAGGTTGACTTGCTTATAGATGTAAACCTTTTTGCACGTAAACTGACACTAAAACGACACTTTTTGCGTAAAAATCCTAATAGTGAAAATGCCTCACAATCAGACCAAGCCACTTATACTTCTGGGTTAAAACTCAAATCGACATTTTACCCCTTGGAGTCGAAAGGGCCCTATATTGACTTGTTCTCACAACTTATAAAAAAGGACATTGAAAAATTGTGTGCTAATAGTTCCAGTAGAAGCAATATAGAACATAATCTCACCAAAAAAGAGTGGGACGCACTTGTTAATTTATCTTGTGATAGTTCTATTGTAATAAAGAACGCCGACAAAGGCGGAGGGATAGTGGTTATGGATAGGGACCACTATGTATCGGAAGCTTATAATCTATTATCTGATACTAATTCCTACACTAAATTAAAAGGTGACCCTACATCAGAATACCTCGGCGAACTTGAAGTGCTATTGAAGGATGGTCTCAGACAAAAAGTTATCTGTCTTGATGAATACAAGTATTTGTATAACTGTACCCCCAACCTCGCCACATTCTATCACCTGCCTAAGGTTCATAAGAACCCTATTAAGCCTCCTGGCAGGCCAATAGTGGCAGGAGTTGGTTCACTTACCTCGAGGGTATCTGAATACGTAGACTCATACATCAAAGTATATGTTCCTTTGATCAAAACATATATACGAGACTCCACACATCTCTTGCAAATCTTGGAACCCATTAAATGGCAATCTGAATATAACTTTGCCACAATTGACGTGCAGGCGCTGTATACCAGCATACCGCACGAGAAAGGTATCCAGTCAGTTGATTCACGGCTTAGACTTGACCCTAAAATGTCCGTTGAAAGAGTGTTGTTCATTTGCAATTGTCTCCGTTTTGTGCTTAAGCACAATTATTTTGAGTTTTTAAATGAATGGTTCCTACAGACCTGTGGGACAGCGATGGGCACGATTTGTGCCCCCAGCCTGGCAAATATATACATGGCCGACTGGGAATCCAGCTGTCTCACAGGTCTGTGGAAAGATAACATCGTTCTCATCAAACGTTACATCGATGACGTGGTCATAATTTGGAGAGGTGATAAAAACACATTTGATGAGTTCATGCTGCATTTAAATGTGAATGAATATAACTTGCGGTTCATTTCGAACTTTCAGAAAAAAAGTATTGAATTCCTTGATGTGCTCATGAGTGTTGAAAATTTTCCAGCTATCGATAATATAGAAACATCAACATTTTTTAAGTCAGTTGACTCTAACAATTATCTCGACTATCGAAGCTGTCATTATGGTCCCTGGAAGGATAACATCCCATTCTCCCAGTTTTTAAGGCTGCGGAGAAATTGTTCCAATGTTAACACCTTTGAGAACCAAGCGTCAACTTATGTTGAAAGATTCAGGGAGAAGGGGTACCCAGAGAATATTATTAATGGGGCTCTTGTTAGAGCCAGAAATTTAGACAGGAGTACTCTCCTTGTTACTAAGAATGAGAGAACTGCCACACATCAGACTCCTGTTACTGCGCCTCTGAGTGATTTGATGTTCATCACTCAATATAGTAGTGCAGAGAAGGAAATTAGTCGGATGTTTAAGAAACACTGGAATGTGCTCAAGCTTGACCCTATCCTTGCTGAGCACCTTCCTCCTGCCCCTAAGATAGTGTATAGACGGGCTAAAACTATAAAATCTTTGGTTTCCAAAAGTCAGCTGGAAACACTGCCCTCCCGCGCACCAACTAACTCCTTTCTCTCTTTGAAAGGTTGCTTCCCTTGTAACAGTTGCAAAGTGTGCCCATTCATCAATAAAGGTTGTAATATATGGGACTCTGAGTACAAGATAAAAGATTTTATTAACTGTAACTCCACCCACATTGTATATCTTCTAAAATGTGGGTGTGGTTTTAAATATGTGGGTAAAACTAAAAGGTGTTTTAAAACTAGAATTTTAGAACACATAAGAAATATAAAACATGGAGTGACGAACCATAGCGTCTCACGACATTTTAAAGAAACACACGGTTGTGATCCTTCCAGCCTTCAAGTGAAAGGCATTGAAAAAATATATCCAGCTAAGAGAGGAGGGGACATAGACAAATTCCTCTTAAAAAGGGAAACATCATGGATCTTGACCCTTAACACCCTCACCCCCGTTGGTCTTAACGAGGGGTACGAGATCACTCCGTTTTTAAATTAATAGTTTTTTTGCAGCAAGAGATCTGTTGACATAATAATATTTTTCTGGTTTTTTGATTACCGATTTTTATACATATGTATAGTGTTAACCTATGTCCATTTCTCTGAATATGATTAACTTTTTAGGAATTTTTTATGATTATTCATGTTTTTATTATGCAAAGGTTTGTGTAATATATTTTTTTGAGTGTTCTATTGTAAAGTGAGCTTCTGTCGGTCGGCATGATATTCTTATATGCCGTCATGTGTAGCTATCATATACGCTACTTCTTTTTAGCGCTTATTATAAGTTAACAGCTTGGTGCTTATCCTGCAGCCTTGATCTTCATATCAGACTGACTTGAAATATCTAATAGGATTCCTGTTGGCCGGCCAGGTCCAATGATTGGCTAATATCAGTCGAGCCTCCGTGCCCCTGATTGGCAGCAGCTCACTACTTAAAGATGTTGTACGTAAGCAGTAGCCACGCCCTCTGACGAAGTCCGCAGTGACGAAACGCGTCAGGGCGTGGCCTGCTACGTACCCCTTGTCACTCACCGGACGGCTGCTTGGTTCTTCGGGACTCTCTGTCTATGCGACGCAATCCAGCGTGCGCACCTACAAACGCCCCGTTAGATACCAGCAAGGATTCGCGTGAGCTGTTATTGCCTGTTTGAATATGTTTTAAATCTTGTGGTAACCAGCCCACAGAGTTCTTAATATTGGTACGAGCATCACCTTGAAGTACCCTGGAGTTTGTTACTCCTAATTGTTTAAAATAAAATCTCGTTTAATGCACCAGGAAGCGCCTTCTTCCTTTCCTCTGTTCTGTCGATATAGATATAGATATAGATATAGATATAGATAGGGACATAGATATAGATATAGATATAGATATAGATAGGGACGCGGTGGTGCAGCACTCTTAGCAGTTTTCCAATAAGTCACGATAAGACCAGGGCCCAGTTGGACCCTGGTCTTATCGTGACTTATTGAAAAACTGCTAAGAGTGCCGCACCACTGCGTCACTGCATCTACATTTGTGAAGGCACCGGCTCCGTTATTTGGTTGTTACAGGGAGTGCCGAACCCACGCTGTACATATATATATATATATATGAGTAATTCAGTTTTTGAGACTCTCATTACATATGAAAGTTTTACAGTATTTTACAGTTATGTTTGAGTGCCATCTAAATTTTAAAAAATGTTATGTGCAGGGGGGATCCGGCTCTCCCTATATTCCACTTACTGTGCTGGCTGCCCGCGTCGATACACAATATACTGCAGGGGGAGGAAGCAGCACTCCATACAAAACCAAACCTTTTGTTATGACCTGAGGAAATTGCTGTATTAAAGCAATGAAAGGTGTATGAGGGGTACATTACACTTATGGACACGCCCCTTTTTTGTTGACCAAACACCCTTTTCTGGAGCGAGCATGTATATATATATATATATATATATATATATATATATATATATATATATATATATATAGATACAGAAGTACCAACACACTTGCCATTCCTAAGAATGGGGTGCAAACAGTACCCACTTCCCAGGATGCTGTGCAGTGGCCTGTGACCACACACTCTAGTAAATACAAACACAGGGGGCCCAGCACTCACTACAAAAATCTAACTCACCGTAACATTCAAATAATCAATTAAATAAATAATGGGGTTTTAGTTCATGAATTGATCAGCCCATTGCCAAGGGACCCCATTTCACTGCAAGTCCTACACTAACAACTGGTTTTCATGGGAACCTGGCAACTGCTTGCACATCATAGCTAAAATGAACATGTTTTTTTCCTGGGTTAACCCCTTCCCGACATTGGACGTACATTTACGTCATGGTCGGGAAGTACTTCCCGACACATGGCATAAATGTACGTCATGGGTTAAAACTGTCACCGCGTCTATAGACGCGGTGACAGTTTGGAGATGTCTGCTGTCCCTGACAGCAGACATCCCCCCTCGCCGCCCGGGGGGGGCAGGGATGCCCCCGCCGGTCGGCGATCGCTGTGATTGGCTGTTCAAATGTGAACAGCCAATCACAGCTATTTCTGTGTTACCGGCGGCTATGCCGCTCGGTAACATAGAAAACGGTGGTGATCGGTACAGCACCGATCACCACCGATCCGCGGACACCCCCTCCCTCCCACCCGGCAGCACCCGGCAGCACTATGTGCTTACCCGGCACCCGGCAGCCGCTCTCCTCCCTCTGGTATGCGCCGCAGCGCTGCCTCCCCCCTCCCTCCCTCCCCCCGCCAGCAGCAGCAGCACTAGGGACTGTAAAAATGTAAAAAAATTAAATGAAATGATTATATATATATATATATATATATATATATATATATGTGTGTGTGTGTATGTGTGTATATACACACACACATATATATATATATATATATATATATATATATATATATATATATATATATATATATGTGTGTGTGTATATACACACACACATATATATATATATATATGTGTGTATATACACATATATATACACACATATATATATATATATATGTGTGTATATACACATATATATATATATATATGTGTGTGTATATACACATATATATATATATATATATATATATATATATATATATATATATATATATATATATATATATATATATATATATATATATATATATACATACAGATAGATATTCCCGACCGAAGACGTATATATACGTCATGGTCGGGAGGTACTTCCCGACCGAAGACGTATATATACGTCATGGTTTTAAACTGTCACCGCGTCCATAGACGCGGTGACAGTTTGGAGATGTCTGCTGTCCCTGAGCCCCGGTCGGCGATCGCTGCGATTGGCTGTTCAAATGTGAACAGCCAATTGCAGCGTTTTCTGTGTTACCGGCGGCTAAGCCGCTCGGTAACACAGTGATCGGTGCTGTTAAGTACAGCACCGATCACCACCGATCGCCAGCCCCCCCATCCCACCCGGCAGCCCCCCCTCCCTCCCACCCACCCGGCTGCCGCAGCGCCAGCACCCCTCCCAACCCCCCACCAGCCGCAGCGCCAGCCCCCCTCCCAAAGCTGTGGACCAAAATGGGGTCACTTGTGGGGGGGTTCCACTGTATTGGTGCTTCGGGGGTCTTGCTAATGCGACATAGCACCCACCATTCATTCCACCACCAAAAATCACTCCTTCCCTTCTGAGTCCTGCCATGCACCCAACTGGTATTTTTTGGTCACATGTGAGGCATTGCCGTACTCGGGAGAAATTGGGGCACAGATTTTGGGGTGCTTTGTATCCTTCATTCCTTGTGAAAATGAAAAATTTTGAGCCAGAACTGCATTTTTCTGTAAAAAATTACATTTTTTTACACAAAAATGCAGATCTGGCTCAAAATTTTTCATTTTCACAAGGAATGAAGGATACAAAGCACCCCAAAATCTGTGCCCCAATTTCTCCCGAGTACGGCAATGCCTCACATGTGACCAAAAAATACCAGTTGGGTGCATGGCAGGACTCAGAAGGGAAGGAGTGATTTTTGGATTTTGCAGCACAGATTCTGGTTGAATGACCCCTGAAGCACCTATACAGTGGAACCCCCCCACAAGGGACCCCATTTTGCAAACTACACCCTTCAGGGAATTCATCAGGGGGTATAGTGTACATTTCAAACCCCCAGGGGTTTCACCAACTTTGATACAACTGGGCAGTGAAAATGAAAAATTACATATTTTTACACAAAAATGCTGTTCTGGCTCCAAATTTTTCATTTTCATAAGGTACGAAGGAGAAAAGGACCCCAAAATCTGTGCCCCAATTTCTCCCGAGTACGGCAATGCTTCATGTGTGACCAAAAAATGGCAGGACTCAGAAGGGAAGGAGTGATATTTGGATTTTGCAGCTCAGATTCTGGTGGAATTTTGGTGGGTGCTATGTCGCTTTAGCAAGACCCCCGAAGCACCAATACAGTGGAACCCCCCCACAAGTGACCCCATTTTGCAAACTACACCCCTCAGGGAATTCATCTAGGGGTATAGCGTACATTTAAAACCCCCAGGGGTTTCACCAATTGTGGTACAACTGGGCTGTGAAAATGAAAAACTACATTTTTTTACACAAAAATGCAGTTCTGGCTCAAAATTTTTCATTTTCACAAGGAATGAAGGAGACAAAGCACCCCAAAATCTGTGCCCCAATTTCTCCCGAGTACGGCAATGCCTCACATGTGACCAAAAAATACCATTTGGGTGCATGGCAGGACTCAGAAGGGAAGGAGTGATTTTTGGATTTTGCAGCACAGATTCTGGTTGAATGACCCCTGAAGCACCTATACAGTGGAACCCCCCCACAAGTGACCCCATTTTGCAAACTACACCCTTCAGGGAATTCATCAGGGGGTATAGTGTACATTTCAAACCCCCAGGGGTTTAACCAATTTTGATACAACTGAGCTGTGAAAATGAAAAATTAATTTTTTTCATTTTCACAGCCCAGTTGTATCAAAATTGGTGAAACCCCTGGGGGTTTGAAATGTACACTATACCCCTAGATGAATTCCCTGGGGGGTGTAGTTTGCAAAATGGGGTCACTTGTGGGGGGGTTCCTAACTTTTAGCATCTTATGGTGCCTAGAAACCTACATGGTGCCTAAAAAATAATCTCATAAAAAGGAGGCTCCAAAATCAAGTAGGTGCTCCTTCTATTATGAAGCCTGTGGTTTGGTCACCGTGCACACTAGGGCCACATATAGGATATTTATGAAAACAAAAGAATTGGGGGAATCAATTTTTAGTCACATTTCTCTAGTAAAATCTACTGTATTCGTTAGAAAAATGTATTAAAATTGAAACTCTGCAAAAAAAAAGAAATTTTGAAATTTCACCTACACTTTGTTTTAATTCCTGTGAAACAGCTAAAGGGTTAACAAACTTCCAAAATGCTGTTTTGAATACTGTGAGGGGTGCAGTTTTTGAAATGGCATCATTTATGGGGGTGTCTCACATACAAGTCCCTCAAAGTCACATCAGAACTGAACTGGTCCCTAAAAAAATCAGTGTTTGAAATTTTCTTGAAAATTTGAGAATTTGCTATTCATATTGTAAGCCTCCTAGTGTCCCAAAAAATTAAAAGGAAGTTGAAATAATGATGTCAACATAAAGTAGACATATGGTCTATGTTAGTTATTCACTATTTTGAGTGGTAAGATTATTTGTCTCACAAGCAGAAAATTTAACATTTTGCAAATCGCAAAATTTTCCATTTTTTTCTGACATTTTGGTATTTTTCACAAAAAAACACAGACTGTATCGACGAAAATTTACCACTAACTTGAAGTACAATGTGTCACGAGAAAACAATCTCAAAATCACTGGGATAAGTAAAAGCAAAAAAAAGTTATCCCCACTTAAGTGAGACATGTCAGATTTGAAAAAAAGGGCTCTGTCAGGAACGCAAAAACTGGCTCTGTCAGGAAGGGGTTAAAGCTCAACTGCCAAGTAGAGTAATGACAAGGAAAAGGGGGAAATGGGTTTGTTAATCGCACAGGAGGTATGTTTTTGTAGACAATAAAGGCCCCTCATATACAGATTAGGAGTACAACTCGATAAAGTCAGGAGGGTGTGCTACCACTGGACATCTGATTGAGGCAGAAGTTTGTGGGGAAAGAGAAAGGGTGTCTCTGTGTGGTGCACCTGAAGGATACGTAATAAAATGTAACTTTTATTTAATTGAAAGATAAAATGTAGCGAAAATATGACAGACACAAACACATTAAACACATAACATGTAATAAAAAAGGATATCTCTATCCTTACAACGTGGAACCCCCCGTTCCCTAATGGTAGTGTAATCACTTTAATTAGTGTTTCAATGGGTAAGGGGTGTGGGGGGTAGCCACTACCCCCCACTCCCCTTACCCATTGAATGTATTTTGATCTGTCTAGCGTAATATTTACATTATAGGTACTCGTGGTCCGTGTGTCAAACTAGTTCCGTGAATACCAGATCCAGCGTGGGAGACGCAGTGTGTGACGCGTAGCACTGCGACTTCCGGGACTCTGGGGCACGAACCAGCCGCACGGCTCAACTCGTACTGAGCACTGCGCTCCTGTGCCATTAACGTGTCCACCCCTAGCCGGTTACCACCCGCGCTCCAAGGGGCATTCACTGTTAAGCAGACGGAAGCTCCTCCACAATCTCACTGTATTCCGTGCTGTCTAGCCTCACAAATTAAAATAAACACGCAGCAGCACATAGTGAGAGATCAGTATATGTGCTTTGGAGCCCTTCAGTCACTTTACTGATACTACTAAGTTTGATTATATCTGTTTTAACACAGTAAGATCACGTTTGTACCCAATAAAATCTACCAAGGACAGCGTATCAAAAACACTTATTAAAGTGATTACATTACCATTAGGGAACGGGAGGTTCCACGTTGTAAGGATAGAGATATCCTTTTTTATTACATGTTATGTGTTTAATGTCTTGTTTTCATGGGAACCTGGCAACTGCTTGCACATCATAGCTAAAATTAACACGTTTTTTCCTGGGTTAAAGCTGAACTGCCAAGTACTTTATGGCTTTTAAAGGTGAGACCATCCCAAACACAGCACCTGAATTAGTATTAAAGGGGCAGCTGTCACAGGTTTCAGGTAAATTAGCTTATCTAGGGTGCATGAGAAAGCTATGATCACAGTAACAGAGGTTAATTAAATATAAACCCAAATATATAGATACAGAAGTACCAACACACTCGCCATTCCTAAGAATGGGGTGTAAACAGCACCCACTTCCCAGGATGGGGTGCAGTGGCCTATGACCACACACTCTAGTAAATACAAACACAGGGGGCCCAGCCCTCACTACAAAAAACTAACTCACCGTAACATTTAAATAATCAATTAAATAAATAATGGGGTTTTAGTTCATGAATTGATCAATGCATTTAAGCTTGCAGCCCATCGCCAAGGGACCCCATTTCACTGCAAGTCCTACACTAACAACTGGTTGTCATGGGAACCTGGCAACTGCATGCACATCATAGCTAAAATGAACACGTGTTGTTTTTTTTATTAGTATGAAAGGGGCAGCTGTCACATTGGGATCATACCAAGTACCCTTGCAAAAAAATCCTTTAGTTTAAGCAAACGATGGAAGCGATAGAGTTCTATCAAAATCAAATGGACGCTGTTTGTATGTCTTGACAAAGGAGAGTCCCTTAGCCAAGACATCCAATTCGTCTTCATTAGGTGTAAAATATGATAGGTTGAATATTACTTGTTCGCTTTCTTGTTGTACCTGCGGCCCACCTGCTTTGACTCTCTTTCTATTGACTCCACCCCTCCTGCAAGGTCTAACTCTGGGTGCATTTTGTATTTTGATCTGGTTACGCTGCCTTTGGTAAAAACCCACTTCTGCGACTGATTGGAATCACTCGCAGAACTGTGCGTATCAATATCTGAAAACCCCTTATCAGCCCTGCCTGCACGTCTCCTTCGTGACCGAAAGTTATCTCTCCAGATGGTTTTCTGTTCAGTGCCCTGCACCCAACCATACACACGCATTTCTTTATAATCGTCTCTGACCACTTTATATTTACTCTTTTTGAAAGATAGTAAATCTAAACGGAATGCCTCAACTGTTTCCTCAAGTTTAACTAGCAAATCCCCAGATGGATCAGATTTCAATTGTTCAACACCAGTACTGTCATATGCTGCTATTTCCTGATCTAGCAACAACAAATCTGCATTCACCTGCTCAATCACCAACAGAATTAACTGAAACGAACACTCATTCAATATTTGGCACCATTGTTTGCAAAAAGATAAATTCCCCCTGCCAATAGTGGGCTGATTTCTTATGCGAAATCCTCGCAGTATCATTCTATCTTTAGAGTATTGGGACAAAGTGAGTCCATGCAGGGTTAATTCTACTTTTCTCCTTTTCAATTTGAGAAGATCAGCATAGATTCAACATAAAAAGCAAGTAGATCTGTGTTTGCAAACAGTATACGGGCCTCATCACGGCTGTCAAATCTTTTAGTGCTCGACAAGGCTTCAGTTAAAGAGCTGGTGGTATCCATATTTTATATGTAGCATAAATATTGCACCTAAAAAGAAGAAAAAATTCAAAAAAATCCAAAAGGAATAAAGGAAAAAAAAAAGTGAAAAACTGAAGAAAAATATGTACACTGTCTCTTTAAGACTGGGTGCAAATTTGCATAAATGGTAGTATTGGGTAGAAGACATTAATGCACACCATATCCACCAGCTTCGAAGTGCTGTAGCCACATAATGGTGATGTAGTTGGTAATAAAGGGAAGCCAGCACATCCAATTTTCATTTGCAGAAAAAAAGTTTATATTCAATATAAGGATCAATCCATACCAATAAAGCAGGACTCCATGGAACAAAGTGAATATCAAATCCGGACACAGGTAAAGCATTACAGGTCAAAGGAATAACATGCCATGGTGATCCAGAGTGGATTACTCATGCCTGACGACCGTTTCGGTGGGGTCTCACCGTCATCAGGAGCATCAGTAAACCCTTCTCTAACCGGATATATATGGGACAAGCAATCATAGTCAAATGGTTACATCTGCTCACCTGAGCTGTGTAGGTGGGATCACGTCTGTATGTACCTAAGCCGATGCGCCATGTTGGACAAGCACATAGGACTCGGCAAATGCCGGTCACCGCGTGTGTCTATGTGGAGCACACTTGCGGCTCACAGTGTTTGCGTCAACACTGGCAACTAGATGCCGGATGGGGAACTCCCCCTAACGACGTCAGTCACCTAGGCAACGTGCATAACAAAGTGGACCTTACTAGAGCGCAACAGTATCTGAACTGGCGGGGACCAAAACAAATCAGTAACCACCAGAACATAACTTATTGCACATCTAGCTGTTCAGTTGCTAATCAAGGACAATACACACTAGATCTGGACCTGAAGCCCAATACCAATGTGGTCCGATCAGTCTACTGACATGGATAGCATACACACTAGGTTAGTTCCCACTTCTCCAAGCTCAGGTATATATCATGCTGAAAAACAGTTTTTATAAATTATGATTTGCACAAAGGAACCATATAATCCTGAAGTGAACATCAACGCTACATTATAAAACATAGAAAAAGCAGGTATTGAATAATATGGAAAGAATCTTCACAAAAAACAATGAAAAGAGTGTTCCTCATTAAGTCCGTTCGGGGAACTACAGTTCAATTGATGGATCCAGTAGCACTCTCGTTGCAATAAGAGGGTCCCCCATTCGCCACCTCTCCTTAACGGGGGGATATGGTCAATGGGGAGAAAGCAAAAGTCTTTCATTGTATGCTTCAACTCGAAAAAATGCTTTGCAACAGGTGAAGTAGTGGCATCAGTTGTAACAGGTGCTTTTTTAAGGATGAAAGATGCATGGAAATCCTCTCCTTTAGAGTCCTTATGGTCTTGCCAATGTATACCAGTTTACATGTGCAGATGATGGCATATACTACGTAACGGCTGTCACAGTCCAGATGGTGCTTGATAGGATATGACATATGTGAACATGGATCTTGAAAGGTTGAGGTAGCAATTAGAAACTGGCAGTTTACACATTTGGAGCATTTGGAGCTTCCATTCTTGGATGTCAACCAAGTGCGTGTTATATATATCGGGGGAAATTTACTAAAGGAAATTTGTAAAAAATAGGTGTATTTGTATCCAGAAATACACTTATTTTTCACATTTACTATCCCGAAAATACGGCAATTCGTATTCGTATTGATAGCACATCAATACGACTACGAATTGCCGTATTTTCGGGATAGTAAATGTCAAAAATAAGGGTACTTGTTTCCTATCTGGGCGCCCGTCGTGGTGATCGCGGGTACATTTATGTCTGGCCGCGACGCGACCGACGCGATGCCCGCGATTTCCCATTGAAACCCATGTTAAACATGGAAATCGCGTCGGTCGCGTCGCGGCCGGCCATAAATGTACCCACGATGCCCACGACGCGATGCACCCGATTTCCCATAGGAATCAATGTTAAATGGCCCGACCGACGCGATTTTACTGTTAAATGCCTCAATGGACCCGATGTGGCCATAGGAATCAATGTTAAATGGGCTACAGAGCCCAAATAGGCACAATTAACCCTTAAATGTCCCCCCAAATTTTTAACGCCACCCCACGATCCACGCCAACCCGAAGCGTGGCGAGCGCAGCGAGCCCGCGAGGGGCGGCGGTACGCGTCCTCCGACCTTTTCATGCCCTACTATCCACTAGGGCGTGGAGTGAGAATAGAATAGTGTGGCGAGCGCAGCGAGCCACCGAGCCCGAAGCGTGGCGAGCGGACGCGGATACCTTCACAGTTATACGCGTCCCCTCGCGGGCTTCCCAGGTGTCCATGGCGACGCGGACACCTGGGAAGCCCGCGAAGGGACGCGTTTACCTGTGAAGGTATCCGCGTCCCCTCGCGGGGCTCGCTGCGCTCGCCACGCTTCGGGCTCGGTGGCTCGCTGCGCTCGCCACACTATTCTATTCTCACTCCACGCCCTAGTGGATAGTAGGGCATGAAAAGGTCGGAGGACGCGCACCGCCGCCCCTCGCGGGCTCGCTGCGCTCGCCACGCTTCGGGTTCACGTTGATGGCGGGGTGGCGTCAACTACTTTTGGGGGGACATTTTTATGTTCAGGGGTGTTTTTGCCCCATTTCCCATTGTTCCCTATGATAATTTGGGGAAATTGATCCATTTAACATTTTTTCCTATGGTAAATCGCGGTCATCGCGGGTAAATTGAGGCATTTAACATTGTTCTCTATGGGAAAATCGCGGGCATCGCGTCTGGCACATCGCACCCGATTTTTTATCGGCCGCGATGCCCGCGATGGCCCCGATTTTACCCCCGATGCCCGCGATTTCAATCGTGGGCGCCCAGATAGGAAACAAGTACCAAAATAAGTGTATTTCTGGATACAAATACACCTATTTTTTTTACAAATTTCCTTTAGTAAATTTCCCCCATAGCCTCTGGCAATGAGCATGTAACCCCAGGCAATGGCCATGTAACTCCCTGGCAACGAGCATGTAATCCTCTGGTAACAAGCAAAAACAAAAAACAATGGCAATGAATAAGAAACCCCTGGGAAGGGGCATGATACCCCTGGCTATGAGCATGTAACTCCTGGCAATGAGCATGAAGCTCCTAGCAATGAGCATGTAACCCCTGGCAATAAGCATTTAGGTATAAAAATTATAAATGTATGGGGGGGGGGGGTATTTAGCAGGGGGAGCAACATGTCTAGTTCTGCCACTGCTTGATATCTTTCTTCCATCAACTAAGTAACCTGGTGGAACCATTAACCCTGTCCTTTAAATCTATATTGGACAGGAAAGGATTTAGATGTACTTTAATACCCATGTTGGCACCAACTTTGTCAAAACATTTTAGCTGGTTGCAGACTAATTCCAGATAGTTGTCTATGTGGCTAAACATTTTGAATGACAAAAATGGCAAAAAAGTCCTTATTCTCAGCATGAGTGATCTGTTTGTGTCGATGTAATAACAGTAAACTTTCTTCTTGGGCAGCAAAGTGAATATACTAAGTATCCTTGTCACATACTGTATGCTTATGGGATAGACATGCAAAACAAAAGTACTAACAGCAAACCGTTTGGCCTCCAGGAGAAGTTACCGTATAATTGTAGAAGAAGTCAACATTGTTCTTGAGCCCTTAATAGACAGGGGAAAAAAATCATGCTTCCGCCTCTCCATATGAAACTGGGTTTAATGAAACATTTGCAAGAGCATTGGACAATTCAAGCGAATGTTTTGTGTATTTCCATCTCTTATTAATAAAATATTGAAGGCAAAAAACTGATAAAAAAAAAAAACTTTTCTTTTTATAACATTTTACAAATTAAATTGAATCAGAATAAGAAAAATATGTTTTAAACTATTTTTAACATTGTTTAATTTAATTTATAAATATTACAGACATTGCATATGTCTAGACCAGAGTCAACTGAAAAATAAGCATGGCATATTCATGATCAGGAGCACAAATTAATTGAATGGTACTTGTGTAGTTTCACTGAGCCACTGCCCTCGGATCGCATCGTAGCAATTTGCATACGATTTGCATACGATTTGCATACTATTTTCATTAAGACACTTTATAAAATCACCACGCTTCAGGCTGACCTGGATAGTGGGGATGTGCTAAATCGCATTGCATGCAAGTCGTACCACTACCAATTACCAATTGAACTAAGCAATGTTGCCCACAATGAGGATTTATTCACAAAGTGATTGACAGTCCAGGAGCGTTAGGGGGAAGTACCGGAGAGTGGCAGCAAAAACATAGGTCTACCATGTCAATTTTTGGGGCCGGTCTACAACTGTGATCCCATATGGCACAAAACATGGCACCCATGTTTGATTATTGAAGGATCTGCGACCATTAATGATTGTTTGTACTGAGTTGATTGAATTTGTGTTGCCACCTGTGGGAATACATTTCCAGGTGGCACATCCACTGCACACAAGAACATATCTGCAAATACATAAAAACATAGAATTTGATGGCAGATAAGAACCACTTGGCCCATCTAGTCTGCCGCTTTTTTAACCATGTTACCTCAAACTATATTTGATCCTTATTTTTTTGTAAGGATATCAATATGCCTATCCCAAGCATGTTTAAATTGTACTACTGTATTTGCCTCTACCACCTCTGATGGGAGGCTATTCCACTTATCTACTACTTTTTCTGTGAAGTAATTCTTCCTCACATTTCCTCTGAATCTTCCTCCCTCTAGTTTCCGTGCATGTCCTCTTGTTCTGCTGCTCGTCTTCCTGTGAAGAATGTCTCCCACCTGTACCTTGTGAAAGCCCTCAATATATTTGAAAGTTTCTATCATGTCCCGCCTTTCTCTTCTCTGCTCCAAAGTATACATTTTAAGATCTTTTAGTCTTTCCTGGTACGTTTTGTGATGCACCATTTTAGTTGCCCTTCTTTGTACAGTCTCTAATGTATTTATATCCTTCTGGAGATATGGCCTCCAGAACTGAACACAGTACTCTAGATGAGGTCGTACCAATGACCTATACAGTGGCATTATTACTTCTTTCTTTCTATTGCTGATACCTCTCCCTATGCAACCAAGCATCTGACTTGCCTTCTTCATTGCTTTGTTACATTGCCTACCTGCCTTTAAGTCCCCTGAAATAGTGACACCTAGATCCCTCTCTTCCTCAGTAGTTTCCATTATAGTGCCATTTATGCTATATTTAGTCATTGGATTTTTGAGACCCAATGATTTAGCATTTTTTGGCATGAAACTGTAGTTGCCATGCTCTTGACCATCCCTCTAATCTACCTAGATCATCAATCATTTGTTTTACCCCTCCTGGTGTGTCTACCCTGTTGCATACCGTTGTGTCATCTGCAAAAAGGCACATTTTACCCTCAATTCCATTTGCAATATCACCAAAAAAAGATATTAAAACACTGGTCCAAGTACAGATCCCTGGGGTACCCCACTTGTAACCTTTCCCTCCTTTGACTGTACTCCGTTTACTACAACTCTCTGTTTTCTGTCCTGCAGCCACGCTCTTATCCATTCAACTATCTTAAGATCCAAACCCAAGCTTTCAAGTTTATTTAACAGTCTGCGATGTGGGACAGTGTCAAAAGCCTTACTAAAGTCTATATAAGCTACATCTACAGCCCCACCTTGATATATTACTTTAGTCATCCAGTCAAAAAAGTCAATAAGATTTGTTTAACATGATCTTCCCCCAGTAAACCCATGCTGTTTCGGATACTGTAAATTGCTGGTTTTGAGATATTCTACAACTCTTTGTTTTAAGAGTGTTTCCATCAATTTTCCTACTATTGATGTAAGGCTCACTGGTCGATAGTTGCTTACCTCTTCCTTTTTTCCACTTTTGTGCAGTGGGACTACATTCGCTGTTTTCCAGTCCTCTGGGATTTCTCCAGTAGCTAGTGACTGGTTGAATAATTCTGTTTTTGGTTTTACCCGCTCCCCTTTAAGCTCTTTTGGTATCCTTGGATGTATCCCATCTGACCCCATTGATTTATCAACTTTCAGTTTTGAGAGTTCTGTGATGACTTTCTCCTCTGTAAATGTACAGTACTTGTTTCTCCCTCACTTTTCTGACTATAATTGCAACTTAACTGTTGCCCCTTCCCCTCTCTTTTAGCAGTGAATGCTGAGCAGAAATAATTATTGTTATGATCTGCTATTACATTGTCCCCCTCAAGAAGACTTCCACTCTCTGTCTTTAGTCTTATTATTCCACTTTTTGTTTTTCTCCTTTGACCTATATACCTAAAAAAAGTTTTCCCCCTAAACCCACTGACTGAACCATTTTCTCTTCAGCCTGTGCTTTTGCACACCTGATTACCTTCTCAGCCTCCCTCTGTCTAACAAGATACACCTCTTTGTCCTCATTATTCTGCGTCTGCTTAAATTTCTTAAAGGCCAACTTTTTTGCTTTGCTTTCACAATACTTGCTGCATCTTTCGCAAATCACAATGGCTTCCTTTTCCTTGTGTTTTTCCTAACTCTTTTGACACAAAGTTCTGTTGTGTCAAATTACATTGGTGTACATCTCTGAATCAGACCTATATTTTCCCATAGTAAATTGTAGATATCAAAATGAATGATGAACTATATATAGAACCTTTATTGATAGACTTTCTTTTCATTGCATTCTTATTATTATGCAGTTGTAGTAGATGGTGTTGTAGTGTCAATTGCACACAATTGTAGTGTCAATTGCACACAGCTGGCACGTAAGATTAGGGAAGTGAGAGTCTACAATGAAGATTCCAGTAGAAAAATGTATTGATTACAAACCGCTTTAGTAAGTGCTTTAACAGTGCACACTGGCCAATATATCAGCCATTCGATTGACCGTGTACCATCGATATATTTTTCAACTGTGTGGTTCACAGATATATTGCATTGGCATTGCAACACAGCCGATGCCCGATATATCTAAACACATATCAGCGCATCAAGCTGTGTGTACGGGTGAAACGCTGATCACCTGTACATCCGCTGCAGTAGCCGCCGGTGAAGGACAGCTCAATGGGCACGCACCCATACAATTTTCATGTCAATCACAATGGTTCGGGCAGTGTGTATGGAAAACACGCTGCACGATTTGTCAATTGATCTGCAGATATATCTACTAGTGTGTACCCAACTTCTACCACAAGACAGCAATAAAATCAGTACATAACATATTTCATTCTATGAATATATTTTAAGTGTGCAGGAAATATTAAGAATAGTTAAATCAAGACAGATGTAACCCACAGTTTGATTTCAGGAGGATGAAAATGCAACGGCTAGTATTGGAGATCCAGAGCGAGAGGTGTGGTCTAGAAAATCCGACTACCTATTGTCTATGGTGGGATATGCGGTGGGACTTGGAAATGTCTGGAGATTCCCGTATCTTGCCTTCAAACATGGCGGAGGTAAAGAGACTTTGAAATGGAAGAAAGAAAAATAATTTATAAAGAGATGAATGTGTTACTGAAAATAATTCTGAAATGTATTACTGTCTTACACATCACCACCTACATATATATCATTCTATGTAACACACACAACAAAATTCTGTAACTTTCAGAAAAATAGGTGTAACATCATGGAAAAACCAAATCAGCCATAGAAATAGAGAAAATACTCAAAACAAATAGTTTTTACAAAACCAGGTAAAATTCAAAATTGTGAGTCCTTCTGTGTGAAGTCATTGTGCCATTCATTAAAAAGGTAACACAGCAGATACAATGGATACAGTATGTCCTGTTTACCTTTTAACCCCAATCTGGTCCTCTCTCCCCATATACTAGTATGGGGACCTAGTTCATTAATCTCCAATTCTAAATGTATGGGAGCAAATGACAATCAAAAATTTCCACCCAAATGCAGGAAAACAGAAAAACAAATATCTGCTTTGATAAACTCGTTATATCAGAATGATTTAAACAATTTTTCTGACTGATCACGGTCTGTTTTCAAGTGTTTGGGAACAACTTTTTGATTTTCATTTCTCCCATACATTTCCAGGTTTTTGTTCCCACCAGATAGGTCAGACAGAAAAATCTGTACAGTACGTGTGTACGCTTCTATACTATCTATCTACCTGTCTGTATGACTGTCTGTCGGACTGACTGTCTGTATGACTGTCTATCTATCTATCATTCTGTCTCTCTCTATCTATCTATCTATCTATCGCCCTGTACACATGCATCGATTTTTCCTGATTTTCGATTTGATTTTGCTTATAGAAGCAAAATCAAATCGAATCCTAAACAAAATCGATGGTTTTTGTATCACTTTCGATCTGCATTCGATTCGATGCGCGCTCCCGTTTTCACAAAATCAAACAGAAAAATCTACTGTGCAGCCAAGGAAATATCGAATTCGATCTAGTAAATCGAATGTGTACAATGTACCATGAATGTATATTGAATTCGATATCTAATGCAAAAGTACAGATCTAATGCCAAATGGAATGGGAAGATGCCATGCCAGATCTAATAGAAAATCACATCTAACATCGAATCAAAAGCAAATCAATGTATCCCGTATATCTTTTATGAGAGAATCAAAATGTATCTTGCTTCCGGGCAACTAGAATTAATTTACACCACTAAGCCCATAGGTAAAACCTAGAGGGACTTTTATCTCTCTCCAAGCGTTAAAAAAAGGTCAACTCTTACTAAATGTACATAGCGATTTACTTTCAATTAGATTTGCTTTCGATTTTCCCTGTTCCACCCATTTTCAATTTGGCCTTTGCTTTCACATTCGATTTCCCATTTGATCTGCAATGTTGCATTCGATATCGGATTCGATTTACATTCAAGGTGCAGTGTACAAATTAGATTTACTGGATCGAATTCGTCATTCCCTTGCCTGCACAGTCTATTTTTCTTTTCGATATAGAGAAAACGGGAGCGTGCATCAAATCGAATGCAGATCGAAAGTGTCTTAAAAACCATTCGATTTCGATTTGATTTTGCTTCTATAAGCAAAATTGAATCCAAAACCTGTCAAAATCGAAGCATGTGTACACCCCATAACCAGGGGCGTAGCGACAGCGGAGCAGGTGGAGCACAAGCTCCAGGCGCCGATTGATCACAGGGCACCAGGGGCCGTGCACTGCCAGCCTGCCTGCCTCGCCTGCTCCCCATTGTGTGCCGCTGTCTGACGCTATTTTTAATTTAAGTCTCCTGCCGGACTGTGGCGCTCGCCAATAAGTGCTCGCAGTCCAGCAACCAATCAGAAGCATTGGTGTCTACTGGACTGCGAGCGCCTATTGCTTAGCGCCGCAGTCCAGCGGTAGACTTGAATTCAAAATAGCAGTGGACAGCCGGAGCAGGGTTGGCCGCTGTCCTGCAGGATGGCTTGTGATTTGTTGTGCGGGGATCAGGTGGGCGGCTCTGCAAACAGCAGGGAACGAAGTGCTCCCTGTAGCTGCTGTATCTCATTGCCTCTCTTTTCTTTAGGGGCCCAGGTGATGGATAGGAGGTAAGCACATTAGCAGCCACTCAGCCCTCCTCATTCCCCGTGCTTCCTTATTGCTACTCACACGGGACGGGAGTCGGGGCTGCTCTGGCCATGTTCTGTGTGCTGCTGTACATTCCTCAGCAGCACACAGGGGAGCCCCGTTGTAAGGGGACACGCGCGCATCTTGTGCAAATCGCTATCCCCTGCAAAGCTGAGACCCGCTCCATCTGTAGTACCTATATCGTAGGGGCAGCAGGCAAAAAGCCCACCTGCACCATATGATCCTTCAAGGGGGGGGGCGGAAACATGCCCGTGCTCCGGGCCCCATGGTACCTAGCTACACCCAGGGCTGTAAGTATGGCGGTACGGGGTGGTACGGCGTACCGGTAAAACATATTGTGCCGGTACCGCGTACCGCCATAACAAATGCCCTGGAAAGTGTCTAATGCGCATGCACACATATCTAAGTGGTGGGGGGCGGAGCCTCCGCCGCCCCAGCCACAGCCTCTCCCCGAGTCATTCCCCGGCCGGGCCGTCCCTTCCCAATGTATTATTCATAAGCAACTATTCGCCGCTGCTGGTTGCGGCTCAGCCTCCTCCTGCCCACTGCCCTCCTATCGCACTGCTTCCCCGCCTCCTCCACACGTGCCAGGAGTACCTGCAGAATAGTCCCCGAGCATCGCACTCCCCCCTCCCGCACAAGCAATGCACCCCCCCAACTCCGCCCCGAGTAGCGCAGTCACCCTCCCGCCCCGAGCAGTGCACCATCCCCCCTTCCATTCCGAGCAGCTCACCATCCCCCCTCCCGAGCAGCGCACTCAACCCCCCTCCCGAGCAGCGCACTCAAACCCCCTCCAGAGCAGCGCACTCACCCCCCCCCCCGAGCAGCGCACCCCCCCCCCCTCCCGAGCAGCGCACTCACCCCTCCTCCAGAGCAGCGCACTCACCCCCCCCTCCCGAGCAGCGCACTCACCCCCCCCCCTCCCGAGCAGCGCACTCACCCCTCCCGAGCAGCGCACTCACCCCCCCCCCCTCCCGAGCAGCGCACTCACCCCTCCCACCCCCTAGTCAAGACTATGGGCCTTATTCTGATCGGTGCGGATATTCCCGCATGCGGACGGACCGCCGATGTTGATCGTCTGCGCATGTGCAGAGGTCACTCTGCGCATGTGCAGGCGATTTCGCCGCACGGATTCTTTATACGCCGCACAGGGGGCGTAGAGGGGCGTGAGGGGCTACTTAGCCTCATTACCCTATGCATACGCCCCGCGTTTCATGGGCGTTCCCATGCAAACGCGGGGCGTATGCATGGTAATGAGGCCGTGACGCGTGGGTACGGGGCGGGCATCTGACATCGCCGGATGTCAGCTGCCCGCCCCCATACATGATTTCACACGGACAAGTGTCCGTGTGGTCTTGTGTTGCGGGACCTGGTGGAGCGTGCGGCCCTGCATTCGATGTTCGGCGACCATCGAATGCAGGGGCTGCTCCCAAGACGGAGGAGGCGTATCCCCGTGCAATTTCATGCGGATCACCACATATCCGCGTACGGACGGCAGGTGGCGATCCGTATGGAAGGCGGGTATTCGCCTGCACGGTTGCGGCCGCATATTCTGATCGGGCCGCACCGATCAGAATAAGGGCCTATGAGGGGAGCCGCGGCCGGGACCGAAAAGGGGCGGGGCTACGGTCTGAGGGGGCGGAGCTAACGGGGCTAGAAGGGAGCTGACTGATGATGATGGAAAAAGCAACGGGTCAGGAGAGAATGAGCTGCCTCTCACCTGAACTAGGTGAGTAACATGTGATTGTAATGCAACTGGTGTCAGCATATGTACAGTAAGCTCTACTACTGTCAGCTACTGGTGTCAGCAACTGGTGTCGGCATATGTACAGGCAGCGCTACTACTGCCAGCAACTGGTGTGGGCATATGTACAGGCAGCACTACTAGTGACGGCAACTGGTGTCGGCATTTACAGGAAGCTCTACTACTGTCAGCTACTGGTGTCAGCAACTGGTGTCGGCATATGTACAGGCAGCACTACTACCGCCAGCAACTGGTGTGGGCATATGTACAGGCAGTACTACTAGTGACGGCAAATGGTGTGGGCATATATACAGGAAGCACTACTACTGTCAGCAACTGGTGTCGGCATATGTACAGGCAGCCACGCTACTACCGTCAGCAACTGGTGTGGGCGTTATATATAAGCAGCGCTACTCCTGTCAGCAACTGGTGTGGGTGTTACGCATAAGCAGCGCTACTCCTGTCGGCAATTGGTGTGGGCGTTACGCATAAGCAGCGCTACTCCTGTCGGCAGCTGGTGTGGGGGTTACGTGTAAGCAGCGCAACTACTGTCGGCAACTGGTGTGGGGGTTACGTATAAATTGCGCTACTGCTGTCGGCAACTGGTGTGGGGGTTACGTATAAATTGCGCTACTGCTGTTGGCAAGTGGTGTGGGTGTTATGTATAAGCAGCACTACTCCTGTCGGCAACTGGTGTGGGTGTTACGCATAAGCAGCGCTACTCCTGTCGGCAATTGGTGTGGGCGTTACGCATAAGCAGCACTACTCCTGTCGGCAACTGGTGTGGGTGTTACGCATAAGCAGCGCTACTCCTGTCGGCAATTGGTGTGGGCGTTACGCATAAGCAGCACTACTCCTGTCGGCAGCTGGTGTGGGGGTTACGTATAAGCAGCGCTACTACTGTCGGCAACTGGTGTGGGGGTTACGTATAAATTGCGCTACTGCTGTCGGCAAGTGGTGTGGGCGTTATGTATAAGCATTGATACTACTGTCGGCAGCTGGTGTGGGTGTTACGTGTAAGTTGCGCTACTACTGTCAGAAACTGTTGAGGGCTTTACGTATATGCAGCGATACAACTGTTGGCAGGGGTGCCGATTTATGTTTTTGCTAGAGGGTGCTCAAGGAGGTGTGGCCTCATGAAAAGGGGCATGTCATTTGGGCCTGCAATATGCTGAGATGAACAGTGAATCACAATTTACACACAATAAGCAATAGCTAATACTGCACACTGTATACACACAACACATAATAGTGACTAATACCGCCCACTGTAAGCACACATACTACACAAAAAGGGCAGTGTGTATAGAAAAAGAACACACGTTAGGCAGCACACACACACACACACTGCACTCTGCCCAGCAGTTATTACTCACCAGAGCAGCAACTTTGTGATGGTGCCAGGCAGACACTGCTAATGGTGCCAGGCATCGTCTTGTATGCGCAAGTGCACATGTGCCAGTTGCTGGGTCACGGTTTTGGGAAAGGGGCCTGCTTACAACACACTTCTCCTGGCACACTGCCTTGCGTATCCCAGGCAGCAGGTTTGGTGGTACAGGTGCAGCCTGGCAGTGGGACTTGGGTGGTTATGGGCCCGTGGGTGCTCATAATTTTTTGTGGGTGCTAGGGCCCTTGAGCACCCACAGAATCGGCGCCTATGCCTGTTGGCAAATGTTTTGGGTGTTATGCATAAGTTACGCTACTACTGACGGCAGGACCGATGTTGTGTTTCTGCGGACGTAGGGTGCGTATGTGTGGCACTGGGGGCATATCTGGCATTGGGGGCATAACTAGCACTGTGGGGGCATATCTGGCACTGTGGGGCATATGTGTGGCACTGGGGGCATACATAGCACTGTGGGGGGCATATCTGGCACTGGGGGCATAAAGTTTTGTCATGTAGCCACTCCCCTTGTGTCATATGACCACGCCCCCTGACCACGCCCATTTTTTGCCGCACACCTTCGGCGCGCAGCACAGTACCACTAAGACGTTTTTTCTACTTGCACCACTGGCTACACCACTGCCCATAAAGCTTACCAGAAGAAAGTTTACAGTCACAATCATCTTCTTTATTAGCTTTGACCTTATGCCAGGGGTCGGGTAAGTGCAATATATAATCTTATGGCAGACATATTCCCGGATGCTTCCACCATTGCAACTATCTGAAAACACGAGTACCTTACTCACCCTACGCTTGCACTACTAGTACCTTACTCACCCTAGGCTTGCACTACTAGTACCTTACCCACCCTAGGCTTGCACTACTAGTACCTTACTCACCCTAGGCTTGCACTCTCTCTTTCCATCTCTTTATGCATACGGGCTTGTGAGTGTAAGATACGACCCAGTCTGCCTAGGGAAGTAAGAATACATATTTTTTATGTGCATGATTCATGCGTCTTTTGTACACACACAAAACACGTTCTTCTCATTTACCGCCCGAACAGTTTAGTAAATGTTATTCCATATCCACAATACACTGACAGACTGATATATTCCTCAAATTGATTCCCATATAAAGAAAATGATTATCAATCTATCATATAGAACATGGGTCTTCAAACTGTGGCCCTCCAGATGGTGTGGAACTACATGTCCCAGCATGCCCTGACAGTTTTGGCATGCTCTTATAGGAAAAAATGTGGCAATGCATGCTGGGACACGTAGTTTCACAACATTTGGTGGGCCACAGTTTGAAGACCCATGATATAGAAGGAACCTGATGTTGTAATACATTTTTCCCCCCATTATACTGCATGCAGAGTAGCCTGTAATTAAGTTTTAACATACGGGCAGTCACACCCTTATTGCCATGATTGCATATAATTATTACAATCTAAATTTCCAGTAATGATTTGATTTGTCATTTGAATTCTTGGCAGTCATTGTATGGAATAATAAAAAGGGAGATTTCAGACTTACGTTATAGTACAATAGCTCAGGGTTGCCAAGCCTCCCGGAATTGCCAGTAGGATCCCGAAAATCGGGTCCCCCTCTCGGCCCTCCGGAAAGGTGGGCAACCCTCCCGGATTCCGGTGGACCCCCCCCCTCATGTACCTGGTGGCGGAAGCTTTAAATTGCAGCGGTTCGCGGCTTTTCGCCGGACGGGGCTAAATATGCAAATTTTGTGTAGCCCCGTCCCCTCATCGGAGACCCGCATATTGCGGTATTTGTATTACTGGGGACAGGGACTGATGATGTCTCCATCAGGCCCCGCACCCAGTAGCGATGTTGACAGTCGTCTCCTCTCCGGGGTTCTCTCGGAGAGGAGACTGTAAAAGTCGGCAACCCTGCAATAGCTACACATTAATTCTAAACTGAATTCATGAATCATTGAAAGCCAATGTGAAGGCAACTAATACCCCTTTCAGGTTGCATCTAATTACCGGGTTCATGCCGGTTTGTTGGTGGTTCGACCCAGTAATTGGTGCCATCTGACAGGGCTTACCGGGTCCAGCAAACCAGCAGGAATTCGGCATTACAAACCGGTAAAAAAGAAGGGTTCTTATCAGTTTATTGCTGGGTTTCTGTGCAGTGTGAACGGGTTAACCGGGTCGATCGATCACACTGATGGAAGAGGCAGATTCTTAGAGCAGCGCCCACTCCAAGCGCTGCCTCCTCCCCTGCCCCCGATGATGCTCCACCCTGCCCCCTCAGGACATCAACGAAACGTCAATATTTCCGGGTTGCTGAAAGAATCTGAACAGAGGAAAATGCAGGGTTGCACCAGGACTGAACCGTTGCAAAGTCCCGGTGCGACCCTGCATTCGCGATGTGGGAATGGTATTAGTAACAATTCTAAGAATATTGGGACATATTCAGTAAAGCAATAAAACCGTCATTTTGTGTCTGGAACAAACCATGGGTCTGATTCAGCCTGTATTCGCTGCCTAGTGGGCAGGTAAGTGCCGCCCCACCAAACACCCCCCCCCACCCCCCCACCGCCGAGCGAATCCCCGTGCTACCACGCCAACACATCCCCTCACATGCGGACGCATGGAGGAGAAAGACTGGAAAAATCAATTGATGGTTAGCAACCATCGAATGATTTTTCAGGCTCCGGTCTGAAAAGTAAGTAAATACTTTTGAGATGTATGTAGCTGTGCAAGAGGAGCACATACATGTAAATAGGCCCTTATTCAGATCTGATCGCAGTACAAATTTGTTCTCAAAATGGACAAACCATGTGCATTGCAGGTGGGGCAGATGTACCATGTGCAGAGAGAGTTAAATTTGAGTGGGGTGTGTTGAAACTGAAATCTATATTGCAGTGTAAAAATAATGCAGCCAGTATTTACTCTGCACAAATGTAACTCTGCACTTGTTACATCTGCCCCACCTGCAGTGCACATGGATTTGCTTATTTTGAGAACAAATTTGTACTGCAATCATATCTGAATAAGGGTCATTGTTTGTGTGCATGGTTAATACTGGCTGCTTTTGCATTCAGCCAGGGACAGCACCAGAAATATTGGGGCCCCATACACTGTTATCTCTGGGGCCCCCCACCCCATCAAAAACTACCAACTCCCTTCCATGCTGGAACATAAACTGGACGCACTCCCTCACCCTGTGGCCTGCACTATATAACACAGACACATTCCCTTGCTCTATCACACCAA
Source organism: Crinia signifera (assembly GCF_055691185.1). NCBI lineage: Eukaryota > Metazoa > Chordata > Amphibia > Anura > Myobatrachidae > Crinia > Crinia signifera. The sequence goes on from NC_139225.1 coordinate 119,252,099, forward strand.
CACACCCCCACCATGTGGCCTGCGCTACCTCACCCCACCACCTAAGCTCTATCACATTGACGCACTCCCTCACCACGGAGCCCGCGCTCTATCACACTGAGGTACTCCCTCACCCTGTGGCCTGCACTATATCACACAGACACATTCCCTCACTCTATCACATAAACACACTCCCCCACCATGTGGCCTGCGCTACCTCACCCCACCACATAAGCTCTATCACATTGACGCACTCCCTCACCCTGTGGCTTGCGTTCTATCACACTGACTCACTCCCTCACCCCAAGGCCAAATTTCTATCACACTGATGCACTCCCGCACCCCACGTCCTGTGCACTATCACACTGATGCAGTCCCTTACTCTGGGTTCTACATTCTATCACACTGATGTACTCCCTCACCCCATGGCTTGCACTCTATCACACTAATGCGCACCCTTACCCTGCAGCCTGCGCTCCCTCACCCTGCAGTCTGCGCTCTAATGCTGACATGCTTCTTAACCCTCTATCCAGACCCCCCTCAGGCTAGTTCTGCACCTCCCTGCTAGTGTTTAACCCTAGTACCCTGTGGCCTAAACCTAAACCTGTTTTGGGGTCCCTAAGATCGGCTGGCCTGGGTCAGCTGTCCCTCTTGACCCCCCCTGTCGCCAGGCCTGCATGCAGCCCACAGATGTTAGTCAGCATTATTTTTACACTGCAATTTAGATTTCAGTTTGAACACACACCTCACCCAAATCTAGCGCTCTCTGCACATGGTTACATTTGTACTCAAGCTATAAATAGGTGGGTGTAAGGCAGCGCTTGGCAATATTTAAAAAAAATCTAGGAGCCAGGATGAAAGTGTAGGAGCCAGAAAACTAAAAATAGGTAAAGTGCGCGCCAAAAGTTACACCATAATGCTTATTACACATGTCGAACACCCATTAGATATTATACCTCATGCCGCAATGCCCATTACACATTATACACATGCCGTAATACCTATTGCATATTATACTTCATGCCATAATGCCCATTACACGGTATACCAAACAACGTAATGCCTATTGCATCTTATGCCACACACTGTGATGCCCATTATATATAATACCACATGCCATAATGTCCATTACATATTATGCCACATTGATATGGTGGGGGGTGCACCATTACAGGATAGTGGATGAGAAGGTAGAGGTGGACAGGGAGAGGCAGGGGGTGTTGCAGAGAAAAAGGATAACAAAGGGTAACTGACAGGAAGAATCCGTGGGTAACAGGGAGAGGCAGAGGGTGACCAAGAGTGGGTGAAAGGGATAGATAGAGTGTGACAGAGAGGATAAGCAGTGAGTGACAGGGAGACTGATGGAAAATGGGTGAAAGGGAGAGGTAGTGAGTGGCAGTGTGAGAGAAGCAGAGGGTGACACAGGCATCACTGTTTATACCCCCCTGTACCCCTCTCTCCATTTCCCCATCCCCTCATTCCCAATAGAAGCAGTGCTGTTTACTGTACCCAGAGCAGCGGGTCCTGGCAGAGTTTATTCTGTCAGGAGTGCTGGCAGCAGCCTCTGGTGTCTTTGCTATCAGACACATAAGCATCGGGTCCCCATATTAGCACTCCGGGAGCATTTGCAGCAGCCTTTGGTGCCCCTGTCATCGGACACGTGAGCAGCAGCCCCATGGTGGGTTACTCTGTTAGCTATAACATCCAGCGCCGCAGCAGCCAGCAGAGCACACAGCAGGTCTGCACAGTGACTATTTGAAAAGTCAAGACAGCTCCCGAGCCAATCAGGAGCTACCACTGCAGATCCATGCTCAAGTCAAGTTTTAAATAGCCGCTCCTCAGACCTGCTCTGATACAGCAGCAGTCGGGTGAGTTGTGCACCGCTCTGCTATAGCTAACAGTATAATCCTCCATGGAGCTCGCTACTGTTATTAATTCAAATCACTCTGCCCGAGGAGTACTGCTTCCTGGCAAAACTGGTCGCCAGGAAGCAAAAATCTGGTCGCCATGGCGACCAGGCGACCGAGTTTTGTGGTGCCCTGGTGTAAGGGAACACTAATCCAATTTACAAAGGGGATATCTTTTTGGGGGCACACTTTTCTTGGATTATAATAGAAATTAGTGATATGTTGAGTTAATATTAAAATTTAACTTTTATTGGGTTCTTGGGTAAAATATATAAAACAGTCACCATCCGGTGGCTGTGACACACATAGACATACCACAACCATACCCCAACAAAACAAACGATTGTAGATATAAAAATGACAATTTGCTATATGAATCTTGTGTTTTCGCCAATCACTAACTGTCAGTAACTCTAAACCTTTAAACGTGTAATAAGTTAATTATGCATTTAATTGAGTGAGACAATGACGGTGAGGAGGTTCTGGTACACAAGAAAAAAAGTGCTCACGTGATTCTACATAATACCATAATGTATACAAATATTACATTGGTACGATAATGGTGTTATTTTTTTTGAGACTGTATACATGCAAATTATTTGGATCAATTCAGATATTGAGGCTGTTTAGCACTACAGTGATATTTTACTGGACACTAATTTGAGAATATGTACTATATAACATTCAGAGCACAAAATAAGTCTAATTCTTGTGTCAATAATTACGTCAACCACATAACAAATTATTCCCAGGTATAGAGATAGGTATAACATGTGGGTCCCAAACCTTTCTAATGACTCCATCTTCTATGAGCGGATGGAGTTGAGAGCAGGAGAGGGCACGCTATAAGGAAAATGAAAACCAGCCAGTGATGTCATCAGTGAGTGGTGTTAGATCCACCCTGATGTAAATGTAACATTGCAGGGAATGGAAATTCGCCACCTGATGATGTAATCTGTGCTGGTGCAGTCAGATGTAGACTGCAGAGAAAGGAAAATATGGCAGGGGATAGAAGAAGAAAGAAAGAGAATGTCAGTTTGTAAAAAGGAGACCAGCGTGTGGGGTCCTGAGTCTTCTGCTGCCGACCGTCTTCAGAAAAAGGCAGCCGGTGAGAGAGAGCCGGGACATGCTAGTTACAGGGTGAGAGTAGTAAGGGTGCAGGAAGAAGGGCTGTATAGGGCATTAGGTCAGCGCTGGTGTCTGCACATTGCAGCGCAGAGATGCGCTGTCAGCCAATCAGCAGTGCACTTGAGTGGAGAGGGAGAAGATACCTATACTTTGTGCTGCAGCCTGAAGGGTCAGTGGGGCAGATGTATTATTTATTTATTTATTAACAGTTTCCTATATAGCGCACACAAATTACGCAGCACTTTACAGAGCATAGTTATAATCAAAAACACATAACAAATTACAGTACAAGACAGTTTAGGACAAGTACATGGTTAATATGGATAGTTGCATCAGGGGACAGGACACTGAAACAATCATCAGGGTGGCAGCGGTTTATATATTCTAAGAAAGGCACATGAGGAGAGAGGGCCCTGCTCGTGAGAGCTTACATTCTCAGATGTTTTAAACTTTAACAAGAGATAAATCCAAGGGTGATAAGGAGAGATAAACGTCCAGCCAATCACCTGCTAACTGCCATGTTACAGGCTGTAAAAAAAAGTCAGTAAGGAGCTGATTGGCTGGATGTTTAGCTCTCTTTACCACCCTTGCATTATCTCTTGTTAAGGCTTAATACATCTGCCCAGTAAGCGGTATCCTCCATGTGTGGGAGCCGCATACTAGCTGTAGGACGCATTTCACTACGTGGGCCTGATCACCTGTAAGCCGTATGGTGACTGTCTTATATTTTTTACCCAATAAAAGTTAAATTTCAATATTAACTCATCATATCACTCATTTCTATTATAATCCAAGAATCCTGTGCCCCAAAAAAGAAATTCCCATTGTTAATTGGATGAGTGTTCCCTTGCACCCACCCATTTATAGATTGAGTACAAGTTTATTCGATTTCTGGGGCACCTCCAGCAATTCTCAATGGCTAAGCTTTTTTCAATGTAATAAACCTACAGCTGTTTTCTCAAAATTAATATTTAATAACCAACGATAAGTGTCAAGTGCGAGATACATTACTTTCGGCATACATGTTACATTTGCCCTATCCGCAGTGCAATATGGTTTTGCCAATTTAAGTGTTTTGTTTTTTTGCTTTGCTTACAAAACTGAATCAGACCCATTGTTGAGCAGATTGGAGGTATAGCTGGTGTTTATTATCGTAGTTTTGGTAATTTTCTGTAGAGCTTTTTATTAAAAAAAAATGTAAAAAAAAGGTTGGGAGATATGTGTTACATTGCTTTGTGTGTAAAAAATGTTTTGTTTTAGGATGTAACATTATTTTTCTATATTTTGCAGGTGCATTCCTAATCCCGTATACGATTATGTTGGCGCTGGCTGGCCTGCCTGTGTTCTTTTTGGAGTGTTCACTTGGACAGTTTGCCAGTTTAGGCCCTATTGAAATATGGAGGCTTGTGCCGCTCTTTCAAGGTTAGTTTACATACAGTTTCTGGTCCAAACTACTTGTGTCCAACTGCAAATTGAAGCCAGATGAGGAGAATGCAGACCGCGGCAGCAGGTCCATAATATTCCGTCTGCAGGCAAAGCATCGGCATGCCAGACCATTGTTTTCCTACAGATATTCACAGTTAACGCATACTGGCTTGATATCTGTCCAACTGAATATACTGTAGGCACAACAATCTAGACTGTAGAAGCCAGCTTGTCTGGCCGAAAACAGCATAAACTCACCTGGCTATTGGCAGGAATCCTTAGCTCACACACTTGATCTGGGCTTGAGGGTTCGGCTTGTCTTGATTGACGGGTTGGCTGATTTGAATGACGGTTCAGGATAGGCTGGTTGAGGTCAGAGGTGGAGATTGATGGGGTGATGTTCTTGGTTCCAGAAGATTCTGCCTCTTGCTTCAGGAAACGTTGAGGAGGACTGTTGAGTACAGAGATTCAGTTAATTATCTATATACTGTCTTTATTGCTGTAATTTCCTTCAATAACCCTTTCTTAACCCATCTATATCTCTCTAGATAATATACCTCTTAACTCTGTCACCTTTCCTTTCTTTTCTAGCTGTTCTATCCCCTCTATTCTATAATGCCTGCCAGGCCCAAACGTTCTGTGGGGGCTCCCACTAGATATGTCAGCCTGGAGGAGGCTGATGTTAGGGCTAGGGCCAGGCCTCCTGCGCGCGGCGACGTAAGGGGCTTATCCCCTTCGCCACGCAGGAGGAATGCGGGCGCCAAGTTGCTTCCCCCCTCCCAAGTAATGCCCAAGGTTGGTGGGGCTGGTGCAGGGCGTCGCGGGGCTCAATCCGCGACGCCGCGGGCAGCCACTTCTAATGGCGACGGGCGGAGGGGGAGATCGCGCGGTGGTCTGCTAGGAGCACCGTCGCTGGTCCCTCCTCCCCCCGCCCGGGTAGTCAGCAGGCAGCGGGGGTCGCGGTCTGCCACGGTAACCGCAGGGCTTAACGCAGCTGACGGGGAGGGGGATGCCGGGATACAGCCTGGCCCGGCTCCCTCTTCTCCAGCGCTGCTCTCTGCTCCCCCCGGCCGGATAAGAAGCAAGCGCCGGGCGTCGCGCCCAGCCTCAGACACCGCGGCGCGGGATAGTGGAGATGTGGTCGGTGAGGGGGATGCCGGGAGCCAGCCCGGCCCGGCTCCCTCTCCCCAAGTTCAAAATAATGAAAGGCGCGCTAGGGGACGGGAGAGACACCCCGTTGCCCCTAGCAACACCAGTGCGCCGGAAAGTATTAGAGGCAGGAAAAAGGGTACATTGCAAGGGAAATCAAGGCGCACCGGTCGAGGGACCGGAGCGCAAAGTAAGAGTAAAAAGGGGGGTGCAGTGCCTATGAGCACTGGGACTGTAATGGCCGCCAAAGGTATAACTGGCCGCAGGGGTGCAGCCAGAGATGCTGCAGAGGGTGTTGCAGGCACTTCTATGCCTGGAGCGCCCTCTGCTGGAGAAAGGGGGAATAGCAGGAGGTCACATAAAAAGGGAGATAATATCAATGTGGCAGCAGCGCCATCTAGTGGCATTAATTATAGTGGCAACCCCAGGGGGAAATTTATTGAGGACATGAGGCATAAGTTAACTTATGCTGAATTTGAAATGTTTAAGTCGGCCGTAGCTACGTGGCAGGATAATAGCGAGGATTCGGCCGAATCCGGATCCTCAAGCGGTAACTCAGGTGAAGTGGATTCGCAAAGCAGCGAATCCGGTCCACAAGAGGAATCTCCCTTTGCTGTTGCAAGCGGAGAAGGCGAGGCTAGCGACGGCGACCAACAAAGTGATTCTGAAATGAATCCTGTAGAGGGCGTTAGAAATTCTAACGCCAGATCTAGACGGGCAGCGAGGAGAAGGTTGGTCGCCGAGAAGTCTAGGGAAACCAATATGGCGCCACAAGGGGCCAGGACGCAACCGGGTCGCTCATATGCAGACGCGGTTGCAGGGAGGAACACAGAGGGTAACACCGTGTCATTAGACACTTCGGCGCTTACATCTATATGCGCAGCGGTGGTGTCGGCAGTGGCTCCTCTGTTAACCACCGGGACAGGTGGGCAGGGGGGAACTGCCCCTTCGGCAACTTTGGAGTCAGTATCTGACCTCATAGCCAAAGCGATATCTCCGACTATTACTGCGGCGCGGGGGGGAAATGTCATTTCCTCTGCTGAAAGGGTATCGCCGAATGTCCCACCTGTGATGGGGGTTGTTAACGAACCTCTATTGACAGGTCAAAATTCCACGGAACAAGCCATGGAAGGAACATCGTCAAACCGAGGAGGAAGTGAACGTAGAAGAAGGAGGGCAGCATCTTCCGATACTGGTGAGTCCACGAATGATCCTGATTGGACTGGGGATGATAATGCAGGGTCCAGCAGTGGGGGGTCAGAGGATTCATCGGTAGAGAAGAAAGCTAAGCGGAAAAGATCTGCAAAGTCTCGTAAGAGACGGCGCAGAAATGAGACCTCTGATTCCTCATTGGCATCGACATCTTCCGAAGATAAGTCATCTTCGGACGGCGTCGTGAGGAGACGAAGGCGGAAGAGGCGTAGGGAATATAGGTCCCATAGCTCCGGGTCCTCCAATGTATCGGTTGAGTCTGATGCAGTGCAGTGCGCGAACACCGCTGTTAAGCGGGGTTTGCGCCCTAGGGCTAGAGATAGGATCAGAAAAGGGCGCTATGTAGATATCTTTGCTTTAACAAGCAAGGATAGGCGGGCCCTTCTAGCCGCAAGGAAGAAAGGACCCGCTAGCGAGGATGCATTTCGCACTTATAACAACTGGGTAAGAGGCATACTAATTTTTGCGGCCTGTTATTTAGAGACACATCCAGATGAATATGTGAACCTGGTGAGATACCAGTTCCTTATTCATAAACTCTACACCTCTTACGTCGGTCCCGGTTGGCGGGTCTATGACGAAGAGTTTAGGAGGAAACAGCATGGCCGGGAGGTGTACGATTTTGGTAAGAAAGACGTAGAATTATACGGCGAAGTCGCCGAATCGGCTACACCTATTAGGGCTCCTGAGAATAAGGGGTGGGTAAGGCAGTATGGGAGCAGGCCTTACAATAATATTAATAAGGGAAGTAATACGAAACATGGCCATGGTAGGTGCTACTCATTTAATAATGGGCAATGCAACCTAGGTAACCGGTGTCGTTTTCGGCACCTTTGTATCAGATGCGGAGGTCAACACGCAATCAAGGATTGCACAAAACCTCCAACTGGTGGGGGAGTTGGGGGTCAGTCCACGACGAAACAAAGCCGCGGTCCAGCGGCACCTGTCGTTGGATAGAGCCCCAACTCCAATTGTATTGGTCAGGATGTTACCATGGCTGGAACGCTATCCGGACAGAGATGGAGCAATATTTTTGCAGTCCGGATTTTCAGAGGGTTTTCAATTACCTGTTTCCGCTCCAATTAGTACGGGTAGTAAGGGAAACTTACGCTCTGCCATGGAACACCCTGACATAATATCACAAAAAGTTGAAGCCAAGGTAAAACTAGGTCGAATGGCAGGCCCGTTTGCAACACCACCAGTTGAGGGACTAATTTTGTCCCCTATTGGGGTGGTTCCCAAAAAAGTTAAGGGAAAGTTCAGGCTGATTCAGCATCTTTCTTGTCCTAGAGGGTCGTCTGTCAATGACGCCATCGATGATGAATTATGCACAGTTAATTATTGTTTATTTGAGGATGCTATAGGCATCATTAAAAAAGTTGGTCCTGGCGCCCTCATGTGCAAATTGGATGTTGAATCAGCTTTTAGACTATTACCTTTGCATAAGAACGCATTTCGGTACATGGGATTTAAATTAAATGGGGGCTTTTACATAGATAAATGTTTGCCCATGGGTTGCTCCATTTCATGCGCTTATTTTGAGCGCTTCAGCACATTTTTGCAGTGGTGCCTGCAGGAAGTGTCGGGAGTTGACAGCATTACTCATTATTTGGACGACTTTCTTTTAGTGGGTCCTCCAGATTCTGACCTGTGCCTTAGTTTACTAGAAGCAGCGCTTGAGTTATTTAGGGATTTCGGGGTTCCCGTGGCAGGGGAAAAAACCGAGGGACCTACTACTGATTTGGTGTACCTCGGAATTGAAATTGATTCCGAGCGAGGTCTGTGTAAACTTCCACTAGATAAAGTACACCGGTTACATGACGAAATAACTTATGCCATCGCGGCTGCTAAGTTAACACTTAGACAGGCTCAATCTTTATTGGGCCTGTTTAATTTCGCATGTAGAGTAATACCCATGGGCAAAATATTTTGTAGAAAGCTGCAGCGAGCGACCGTCGGGATTCGCAAACCCCACCATTTTCTACGTCTATCTTCAGAAATGAAGAGGGATCTGAAAGTGTGGGAAATGTTTCTGGATAATTTCAACGGCATATGCATATGGCAAGCTCCGGCCGTTGCAAATGCGGAGTTGGAATTATATACGGATGCAGCAGGATCTTCCGGATTCGGCGCATTTTATGCGGGACGTTGGTGCGCAGAGGCTTGGCCCGAATCTTGGGCACGAGACGGCATGACCAAGAATATGTTATTATTGGAAATATTTCCAATAATGGTCGCCTTAGAGCTCTGGGGCGCAGAATTGGGAAACAGGGAGGTTGTCTTTTGGTGTGATAACTTAGGGGTGGTCCAATCCATTACACAACTAAGGTCAACCTCCCTCCCAGTTTTGCGCATTCTAGCACGGATAGTGTTGATGTGCTTGGCGAACAATATTACGTTGCGAGCCAAGCACGTCCCTGGCGTACTTAATGAAGTAGCAGATGCATTGTCCCGTTTCGAATGGGGAAGATTCAGGCAACTTGTGCCGCTAGCCCAGAAGTATGGTGAACAATGTCCATCTTTTTTATGGCAGGTGCCTCTGGAGGGGTAGAGGAGCTGGCCCTGCGGTCGCTAGCGCCAGCAACATTTAGAGCTTATCTGGCCTCATGGGAGCGCTGGAGCGAGTTCTTGCTGGAACAGGGTGGCACAGGTAAGAGCTATAAGCGTCTTATTAATGCCTATGTATGGAGCCTGTACACGGAGGGTAAGTCCAGAAGTTTTGTTGGACGCTCTCTGGCAGGCATATCATTCTTTTTGCGTCTTGGTGGGAAGAGAGACATCACCAAGTCTTTCTTGCTTTCCAGGATGCTAAAGGGATGGGCCAGAGCCAGGCCGGTTTTGCCCGACAGGCGACGGCCGATTGATGCCAGCCTGTTGCGTCGAATCTCGAGGTCCCTAAGAGTGATTTGCTCAAACGATTACGAGGTTCGACTTTTCAGGTTGGCCTTTGCCATGGCGTTCCATGGGGCGTTCAGAGTAGGCGAGTTGGTGTCCGCAACCAGGGCATCTCCCTCGCCTATGCTGTTCGGCCACGTCGACGTGCACCACGACGGTTTATGGTGCAAGATTCAGCGCTCAAAGACCGACGTAGCGGGCAGGGGGCAGTGGGTCCATTTGGGTCGGAGTAGCGACCGCCGGATTTGTCCGGTGGCGGCGGCTCTGGCTTACGTGGAGTTGCGGCCTCAATTGCCCGGGGCCTGGCTGATGCACATCGACGGGTCCCCACTTACTAACTTCCAGTTCAGGTCGGTTTTCAGGCGCTGTATATTGCATCAGGGTCTTTCTCCAGCCGACTTTGGGACACACTCTTTTCGTATCGGCGCCGCTTCGGCAGCCGCTGCGGCGGGTTGGTCTCAGGTCGACATACGAGCACTCGGAAGATGGCGGTCTGGTGCATTTAAGCGATACATCAGGCCGACATAATCCAGTGAGCCCATTTGAGGAGTAGCCGCTCGCCCAAACACGCTTTAGTGTTTGAGGGGCCTTGAGGAATTTTTTGTGTTATCACCAGTCTTAAATTAGGCTCTAGCCAACTGGTGGAAGATTTGTGTTTTTTGCCTCAAGTCAAATCGGGTGACCCACCCCCCCACCCCCCCCCCCCCCCAACCCGTAGAATAGGGTACAACGAGTAGGGATTATACATAATTCAAGTGGGTCAATAATCAAATTAGTCTTAAATAGATCACCTAAATCACATTCCTAGTAGTTATCAACAATTTAATATAGAACTGCAAAATCACCTTTAAGGGAATCTCCCAGGCCCCCCTTTAAAATGTTGCCAGATGTTTGCCATTATTTCAAATTTTCTAACGGTATATATCATTTCAACTTACAGGTCAACGCTTGGACACCAATATGATTTGGATGGTGGGACATTCATTTATTTATTGGTTGTCCTTGTCCCAGGTCACCACGGATACGGAACGTTTCCCTGAGACGCGATTTATCCGTTGGCTGGGGCGTAGAGGTATGAGGTGGTCCGCGTTGAGGGGTCTCTTGGATGAGTCAGTTAGGGCGTTTGGTTACCCAATGTTTGTCATCATCCACTTGGGGGGCAACGACCTCACGCATAATTCCGGTCTCAATATTCGATTTGAGATTCGGAATTTATTGCTGGATCTGATCAGAGAATGGAGATTTTGCCGTTTCTTCTGGTCAGAGATTATACCTAGGAGGGTTTGGAGAGATGCACTCAATCCGGGCGCCATCGATTTGGTACGTAGGCGGATCAATTCCGTAGTCGGCAGGGCTATAGCAACGGAGGGCGGAGTGGTCGTCAGGCACGAGGCCATATCCTTTAGAAACGAGACCCTGTACAGGCCGGATGGGGTGCATCTCTCTTTAGTCGGGATGGACTTGTTTTTCCAGAATTTAATAGACGCATTGAGAAGTTTAGAGGTTTAGCTGAGGGAGTATTCGAAATTAGGTTGGTGGCGGGTCAGTTCAAGCTGAACTGATATGGCGGAAAGAACGGTAATTAAATTAGAGCTGTATTTACACTTAGATGCTGGTTGATGTCGGGATCTGGGCATCACCGACCCAGGTGGGCCCACATCTGGACCTTAACGATCATCTACTTCGGATAGCGTAAATTCTGGCGGACATTTGTAGTTAGGGCAGGTGGCCCAATTTTTTGATGACTCGGGCAGAGTGGTGAGCTCTGCCTTAGTGCTATTTGCGAGGTCAGGGGCAGAAGCAGAAGGTCAACCCCCTGGCCTTAAGGGCAATTGGCCCCTTTTGAAAAGTCCGCTTCATAATTGAGCCGTTGTCTTGGACGCTGGCAGGTGGCCGGTCCTTGGCAATTAAGGGCAATTGGCCCTTAGATCCGGAGTTTGTTATTTTTATTACTTTGTTATTTTCCAGCAATGTTGTTTATTTTGCATGCCGTTCTTTGCCCGCCACCTTAGTTAGAGCAGGGACATAAATTTTAGTTAGATTCAAATAGGCCGCCCCTGCTCAAAATAAATAAGCCGTCCCCTTTAAGCCCATTCAGTTGTACGCGTCTTTATTTCTTAGATAAGTGGGGTGAGTGTGGATGAATGCCTATGTCTGTGTGGAGTTTAAGACTGTAGAAGCCAGCTTGTCTGGCCGAAAACAGCATAAACTCACCTGGCTATTGGCAGGAATCCTTAGCTCACACACTTGATCTGGGCTTGAGGGTTCGGCTTGTCTTGATTGACGGGTTGGCTGATTTGAATGACGGTTCAGGATAGGCTGGTTGAGGTCAGAGGTGGAGATTGATGGGGTGATGTTCTTGGTTCCAGAAGATTCTGCCTCTTGCTTCAGGAAACGTTGCCCTCCCGCCCGCCCCATTTATTAGTCAGAATTAGTTGTTGAGAAGTCGTTTGCATTATTCCTTTAGTTGTTGTCGGCTTATTTTGGTTGGCGGAAAGAACGGTAATTAAATTAGAGCTGTATTTACACTTAGATGCTGGTTGATGTCGGGATCTGGGCATCACCGACCCAGGTGGGCCCACATCTGGACCTTAACGATCATCTACTTCGGATAGCGTAAATTCTGGCGGACATTTGTAGTTAGGGCAGGTGGCCCAATTTTTTGATGACTCGGGCAGAGTGGTGAGCTCTGCCTTAGTGCTATTTGCGAGGTCAGGGGCAGAAGCAGAAGGTCAACCCCCTGGCCTTAAGGGCAATTGGCCCCTTTTGAAAAGTCTGCTTCATAATTGAGCCGTTGTCTTGGACGCTGGCAGGTGGCCGGTCCTTGGCAATTAAGGGCAATTGGCCCTTAGATCCGGAGTTTGTTATTTTTATTACTTTGTTATTTTCCAGCAATGTTGTTTATTTTGCATGCCGTTCTTTGCCCGCCACCTTAGTTAGAGCAGGGACATAAATTTTAGTTAGATTCAAATAGGCCGCCCCTGCTCAAAATAAATAAGCCGTCCCCTTTAAGCCCATTCAGTTGTACGCGTCTTTATTTCTTAGATAAGTGGGGTGAGTGTGGATGAATGCCTATGTCTGTGTGGAGTTTATCCCTCAGTGCAGTAGTCTACTTCCCAGTGCCAGTGGTCCTACCCCCTAGTCACTTGCACCGTGCATAAAGGTTGACCTGACTCAACTGCACCCAGGTCATAGAGTTTCTACTAGCTTCCCAAAATTTCCCACTAAGCAGAGTGTGGCATATTGTTAACTTGAGTCACCATAACATGGCATAATATGAACTGGGTGATATAATGCATACTAGGGCATACTGTACCCCAGGCCCCACTATTGTTAGCCCCCCCCCCCCCCCCAACGGGAGCACACTGACATCACTAGCTGTCCCTTTTACGCAGCAGCAGAACCCATCTATCAGAATGCAAGCCGGACAGTATGGAGTGCAGGCTGAGACAAAAAAGTATCAGGTGTCCAGAGCTGGAACTGGAATGAGTCATGTTGCGAGATATCCATAATCTAATATAACCCACCACCACCACCACTTCAACCACCTTCACGGGGACCCCCATGTCTTAATTGCCCCGGGCACCCCCAATGGTTAATCCAGACCCTGCTGCTAGTGCACACACAGACACCTCAGTTTATTGGTTTTATATTTCAGTATCATTCTAATCTAAATATTGATGTCTAGTGTCTGTGGGTCTCTGAAACACTGCCATCTGCTGGCAGAGAGTGGAACTACATCTCTTTCTCACACATGCACAAACACAGAAGGCAGAAGGTGCAGACTAGCTTTCAAAGCTTTTGCTTCAAACGAGCTTACTAGTTTCTTATATATGTATATCAGTTTTTGTCCACTTATACAAGCCCAACAATAAAAATAAAATGTTCATTTAGATGTGAGGGGCCTACTCATAGGCAAGATATAATTTTGGGTGGTTATTACTATATTCCACTTATCTGTAACATCTGCGCAAGCATTATCGGCCTTATTCTGGTTCACGTGCAAAAGCAAATTCTCACTTGAACCCCTTCAGTGTCAATCCTAGAATTTTCTGGGCTGTGCCTCAGTGCCCAGTCTGGCAAGCCCAGAAAATTCTCGGGATTGCCTCTGTTTAGAGCTGGGCAGCGCTGCTGAGTTCACTCGCTGAACTCAGGCAGATTCGGCACTGCCCGGCTCCCTCCCCTCTGCCGCGCCTCCTCTTCCTTTCTCCCCTCTGGGTTTTCTATTGAAGTCTCCGGCGCCGGCTTGACAAGACGGCTGCGAGGAGCACGGACAGGGCGGCTGATTGACAGTTCAGCGGCGCTGCCCGGACCTGGGGAGAGAGTAGTGGGGTATTTTTTAGGGAGCGCTCTCCCCATAAAAAACTTGCCCAGTGAGGAGCGCTCCCTAAAAAAAAAACACCACTGAAGGGTTAATGGACAAATCCATGTGCACTGCAAGTGGGGCAGATGGATAATATGTGCAGAGAGAGATTTGGGTGGCGTTTGTACTTCAAATTGATATCTATATTGCAGTGTAGGAATAAAGCAGCCAGTATTTACTCATTTGCCCAGAAACATAGTGGGGGAAATTTACTAACAAAAATTTGTATTTTCATACGAAAATATGATTTTTTTTTGGCGTATACATATTTTTGGAATTTACTATGCCAAAAATACGAATTTTCGTATTCGTATTGATGGGACATTCATATTTGTATTTACAAATACGAATAAATACACCATCGATAGAATACGACAGAAACCACCATTGAAAAGAATGGTGATTCCTGATTTACTAAGTGTCCGTATTTTCAATACGGCCACTAATTAGCGTAAAACGGCCGCGAATGGCCGGCCAAATACAGCAGGAAAATACACTTTATTTTCATGTCATATTTGGCAGAAGCCTGCACGGATCTGTCAGATCCATGCAGGCTTCAGTGTTAAAAAATAGAAAAATACATTAAAAAAAAAACAGCGTGGGGTCCCCCAAACAGCCGTAACCAGCACCAGGCTGAAAGAGCCGGGGCTGGTAATAAAAAATCAAGGAATCCGGCAAATAGGGGTTCCCCGATTTTTTAAAACCAGCCCCAGGCTCCAGGTCCGGGGCTGGTTCCCAAAATACGGGGGAAAAAAGGAATAGGGCTCCCCCGTATTTTAAGAACCAGCCCCAGGCCAAACCAGCCAGCAGGGTAATGCCACAGCCGGGGGACACTTATTATATAAGGTCCCGCGGCCAAAGCATTAAACCTACTGACCAGTCAGCCTGGCCAGGGGTCCTGGGGGAGTGGGGACCCCCCCCCCCCTCCAGGACTTACCTGACCGGGCTGAAGCCTGGTGCTGTCCTAATGCCCCTGGGCGGTGGGCATTGAGCTGATCTTTGTGTAAAAAATAGAATAATAAACTATTGTCTTATACTGCAAGGAAAAAAGGGGGGGTCAGTTACCAAAGTAACTGAAGGGGCGCCTGTATGAGTGGCTTCAACCAGCGGCTGTCAATAAAGGGATTGTCAGTCCCTATAGAAAGTAAAAAAGAGAGGGGTAGACTGCGCTTATTGATGACAGAGTAAGAAAAATTAAAAAATTAAGTTTTTAATACTACAATAGCATGCTACAATGTAAACACATAAAATACAATTTACACAGTAAAAGAAGGGGGGGGGGGAGAGGGAAATGTAAAATGCTGCATCCACTGAGGTTTTGATATCACCTTTATATGTCCACAGTTCAATGGGTACCCGATAGATGGTGTGATCCTGTAGTGCTTGGCCACAGCGGTGCTCAGTAATAACTTTATCCAGATTTGATATGGGGGTTGCAAGCCTCCCAATTTGGAGTGGAAAGTTTTGTTGAGACGTCCGCAGGATGACTCTGGAGTTGAACTATGAGTCCCAGCAAGCCTCCCCCGCATGTTGGGACTTGGAGAACCACAAGTCCCAACATGCGGGACATTAAAGGGCCCGCTGGCACTTGTAGTTCCACAGTACAAGAAATAGTTAAATAAACACACACTGACAACCCAGAAAAATAAAAATTTAATACATACATTACACACATACTAATACTTACCTATCTTGAGCCCGTAGGTAGCCCTCGGTCTTGGTCTGGTGTTCTGGTCCATGTCGGCGTCCGTGTCGGCGTCCCAGTCCATGTCGGCATCCGTGTCGGGGTCCGAAGTAATCCATGGGGACCTGTGAAAACAAATTATACTTACATGTCTCCTGTGGCGAAGATCTCTTCTCTCCTGAAGTAGACCAGGTCTTCACAAAATAAAAAAGCGCTAGTGTCCCGCCGGCCCCCTGCCGTGAACTAAACAGGAGAGACGCAGAGATCTTTCATCTTACGCGCCTCTCCTCCGAATGAAAATCGGCTCCTGATTGGCCGCTAGGCTGCCAATAGAATCAATTAAGAATACGAATATGATTTTTTGTATTCGTATTCTTAGTAAATAACTCACCAAAGTCTAACTCTCTCTGCACATGTTATATCTGCCCCACCTGCAGTGCACATGGTTTTGTCCATCAGAGAGAGAATTTGCTTTTGCGAATGAACCAGAATCAGGCCCTATGTGTAATTTATACATATTAACTATGCCATTTGTTTCAATTGCAGGGGTTGGTGTTACAATGGTTCTTATATCAGGACTGGTATCCATTTATTACAATGTTATTGTTGCCTACAGTCTATATTATTTATTTGCCTCGTTTAACAGTTATCTGCCGTGGTCTGAGTGCTTTGCGTGGGCAGACAGCAAATGTCGTGATGGCATAACAGGTATTAACTATTTTTATTATTATTATCGTCAACATCATCAATAATAACATTGATCATCCTTGAAAAAAAAATGTTTTTTATTATGTTTTACTACTATGATCATTACAAAAACTGTGTCACAGGAGGCTGCCACATGTGTGTGCAGTGAGCACACTCTCACGCTGTGTCACAGACGGGGGCAGTGAGCAGGGACTGGCTGGTGGACGGCGCTGGTAAGCCAGTGCCACCATCTTGGTTGTGGGCAAACTTGATATTTTGACAGACACGCCCTATTCTGACCTCTCTGTCTGAGCAGCCAGTGGCAGCCGCTCTCAGCCCCTAAGAGAGATCTGACTACGCAACTCAGGGTCAGTGCAAAAAGTCAGACAGGCTGTATGCATCCTGGCTTTGCTCCTGGCAAATCAGTCCTAATTTCAGTCAGCCATATATTCACTCCCCAAGGTTCCAGCTCGTTAACCCCGTTCTTCCTGCCTAGTCGTGTCTGTCTCGCTGTGGATTCAGTCCAGTTTGCCGTTGATTCCTCCTATGTCCGCATCTCCTCTACCAGCTCCAAATACAAAGAGATATGGACCAAAAGTGTAGTTAAAGCAGCTGTATATGGGAGTGTGTAAAACTCCCTGTAATGGTTTAAAAAAAAAAAAAGGAAAGTATACAGCGCTGGGTTTGACTGAAAAGGAGGCTAACACAATTTAGCCAAAAATATACATTTATTAAACATCAATAAAACATTTAAAATTGACAACTTTAGAGAATTCTCTATTTCACCAATTGGGGGATGGGTAAGGGCAGTCTGGAAAGGTAGTGCTCCAGTGGGTGGACAAAAGAAGCAGTTCAAATGCACCTATGATGGTAGAATATTTACCAAGTATGTAGTTCGGCAGTCTCTCTCCTGTATATTTTGGGGAGGAGGATGGATGGAGTCCCGGAGAATTATCCAGCAGATTATGGATCCAGATCGACTCAGAAAGACCACAGATAATTTTCGGGTTTGGATGGTATCAAATAACCCAGATGTGTCTCGTATTAGGGAATGCTGAGGTTGTTGAATCCTTATATCATTGGGCTGGTCCGGGTAAGTGAATAAGGTGCAGATGAAAAGGATGCTGATGGCAGCTCAACGCGTTTCGACGTGTTGGCACGTCTTCTTCAGGAGCAGTAATGACTGGTGTGTCAGGGAAAGCTCTATATATACCCTGAGTTAATTAGGGGGGGGGTTGCCCAGGTGAGGTGGGTGGTGATTTTTTAATTGTTTAAACATAGTCAATATTTATTAAAACAAATAGTTAAATACAAATAAAATTTGTTAAAAAACATGTATGCACAGGAGAATGGGTTTATGATAATAATTCATTTATTATCACTCTAAAAAGTATATAATTGTACATTTTGTATTACAAAAGGATCAATAAAGTTTTAGGTCACGTGATCGGGACAGATCACGTGATACAAACAGTAATGGTTTAGTTTCAAGATCTATCTACAGGCTGTGATCTACAGCACTCGGTAACAAAGTAATTACCTTATTGGTGTTGTGGAGTAGAGCACGATGGGCAAGGGTCCTTTTCAGTCAAACCCAGCGCTGTATACTTTCCTCTACCAGCTCCAGGTTGCAGATGTCTCTCAAGTGGCTAACAACATCATGCTTCTTCTATTATTTAGATCGGATTCAACTACTTTCCCAATACTTCTCTTCCCCCATTTCTAAGTGATAGTGTTCGCAATCATGAACCACCCTCATTCATTACCGGATTCAAGTATTCCCCTGCTATCATGTACAAGACTTACGCAAGCCTTAATGCGTTTGCCACAACACTCTTTTGTTGACTCTCAAAGACATTATTTGGGACAAATGTATTTCTTTTCCTTAAATGCAGAGGTGTTTATTAAAACTGCATGTTTTCATCCTACTTCTTTCAGCTCAGTTTTTTTCCTGACACTCAAGTTCATTCAATCCCATATCCGTGATACACTGCAAAATGTATGTATAGAAGCAGGGCCGTATCAAGAGATTATGAGACTGTGCAGTTTCCGTCCCGGCTCCCTGTCTAGATGGCAGAGCAATAGACTCTAGTGACTAGGACCCTATTGCTGAGTCTAGTGCACATACACATTTCTCAGGCAACACAAAGCAGCGGCCATTTTGTCAGTGATTTTTCTACTGTGCATGTGTGAATCCTGATTATTATTATTTTTGCAATGCTGCTCCCAACATGGGGCTCTGAAGGGCAAGTATTCAAAATATGGATGCAGGGTATGTGGTGTTGGGCCCCCCAGTACCCCGACACACTGCACCCATTATAGATAAGTCAGTTTATAAACGGGTTATCCATACGGAGAAGACCCTGACATCCAGCAAAGATTGGAAAAAAGGGGTATACCAATTCCAAACGGCGCCCAGTGAACCCAAAGTCAGTGGGCATAATAAAGTGTGCAGTTGAAAAGGACCATAAACTTATACTTCCATATAATGATGTTCCATCAACAACCAACGTATTCCTCTGAAGGGTATAGTGCTCCAGTACATGTAAAGAGAGAAGGGCTTATAATAGTGAAGCCTATTTTATTACATATACAATGCACAAAAACAATAATAAAATACAGTAAAATCCAGTTAAAATAATGAAACATGGATCCAGGCTTGCAGGGAGTATAGGTACAAATTACCAAGAGGTGGATCAGAACTGGATGTTAATCAGTTCAAAGCGCTCAGTCAAATATTCACCAGTCCGGTCCCGGGTAACAGGTCTGGTGATCAAACACTGCCTCTGGTCATTCCTCACGTCCTGCTCAGTCTGGGATGCTGCCAACAGTACTCCGCCAACGCGTTTCGACCCTTAAACAAGCGGGTCTTTCTCAAGGCTTGGTGGAGTACTGTTGGCAGCATCCCAGACTGAGCAGGACGTGAGGAATGACCAGAGGCAGTGTTTGATCACCAGACCTGTTACCCGGGACCAGACTGGTGAATATTTGACTGAGCGCTTTGAACTGATTAACACCCAGTTCTGATCCACCTCTTGGTAATTTTTACCTATACTCCCTGCAAGCCTGGATCCATGTTTCATTATTTTAACTGGATTTTACTGTATTTTATTATTGTTTTTGTGCATTGTATATGTAATAAAATAGGCTTCACTATTATAAGCCCTTCTCTCTTTACATGTACTGGAGCACTATACCCTTCAGAGGAATACGTTGGTTGTTGATGGAACATCATTATATGGAAGTATAAGTTTATGGTGCTTTTCAACTGCACACTTTATTATACCCACTGACTCTGGGTTCACTGGGCGCCGTTTGGAATTGGTATACCCCTTTTTTCCACTATTGTGTTACCTGAAGGTTTTGGGATTTTTCCTTCCTTACCTACTCCTGTGGCGACCTCTAGCGCAGAACCTTAGAGTTTAACACTTGCATTTGTTTCTACCATCCAGCAAAGATTGTTTAAGATAGAAATAGGGCTTCTCGCTATTAATGTTATTAAGAAAATGTAAGCAGACTCAAAAAGACAATGAGGTGCATTTTGTCAGTCAGAAAAAGGCTAAGATGTGCAAAGGTACTAGCTGAACAAAAAATAGTTGAGGCAGTAGGTAAAGGGGGGGGGGGGGGGATTTCTTAAACTATATACAGTAAGTGGAAAGAGAATACAAAAAAGGAATAATAAGACTTAAGCGAGTATGAAGGTCACGTCAATAGAAGATAAGGTATTAGCAGATAATCTGAATTTTACTAGTTTTTCCTTGCATTTACTACAGAAGGAGAGGGGAAGGGGCCTTAGTAAAGCTGTAAGGACATTCATTAAAATTAGTAAGATACAAGTAAGTTTACAGAGGAGGTTCTAACAGAACTCTTAAAACTGAAAAGAGATAAATCAATTTTGCCAGCTGGGATACATCAAAGGCTACAAGAAGAGCTTTAAGGAGTGCTGATAAAACCATAAAAACAATTATTCAAACAGTCATTATCTACAAGATTAATTCCAGAGGTCTGGAAAGAGCAAATGTAGTCCCACTGCACAAAAGTGGAATCAACCAAGAGACATGTAATCACGATCAGTGAACCTTACATCAGCAGTATGAAAAAAAAAACATACTAAAAGAGTTGTGAAATAGCTTAATTCTAGCAACTTACAGGATCCCCAACAAAATGGATTTAATTATAGATAGTGGCAGATGCTCAATTAGTTTAGAATACCACAGGTGCGTGCAAGTTATATTGTTTCCCCCAGCTAACTGAATGGTATTAGTAACCAATCTTGAACACTACATGATAATAGAATTCAGAGATATTGGTTACATGTATTTGCAGAAATGTATGTGTTAGCCCCCAAGCCATTGTCAATGCTTCTCTGTATATTGGGGGTCCCTAGTGCTATATCTAGGTGCAAGGTGCATTACCCCCAAAAAAACAGCATAAGCTAGAAAGGAGCAGCACACCATTGTATGTACTATAGTGTTGAGAAATTGGTGACAGGAAGCCGAAGCTATATATAGAAAGTGAGAGAGAGAAAATAAAACTTATAATAAGGAAATGTAATTAAAATATAAAAGACATAGTGTTAGTGAGAAAAAAATGCTAAAAGAATGTAAAGGTGTGCCACACCAGAGCCACCCAGCCCAACCAATCCAGGGGCACATTGCAGACTGCTAAAAAAAAAATCAAAAGTGTGGTATTGGATTCTAAGATGGGTGAACAGATAAGATCTTGGTTGCAGGGAATGAAACAGACATTTGTAGTAAATAGAGTGCATTCACAGGTGGGAAATGCTACTGAAGGTCAGTCCCGGGCACCAAAATTACTAGTGGCGGCCCTGAAAGTATGCCTCTTTGCAGATAACACAAAGGTATGCAACAGGGAAGATACAACCGGGGGTAAAACAAATGATTGACGATCCAAGTAGAATAGATAAGTGGGCAACAATGTGTTTAATGCCCAAAAAATAAAAATCACGCTCTTGGTTCTCAAAAACCCATAATCTAAATAGTATCAAGGTACAAAGACCCATAGCGGGCACAAGCTATCACCAGGCATTAATCAGCTATAGACATAGGCTTCATGCACTGGCTATTAAACAGTTTGTGTGGGCCAGTGAATATACAATAACCAGACACAATGTCACTCCCCTTTATAAATAAAGAGATATGTGTGTGGGAGGAGTCTGTTCTGGCAGTGTTCCCCAGTGGTGTTAACTATGTATGAAAGGGGGGGGGGGGGGCAATACTTAAATATGTTAAATATGTTTCAAAATCCAATATGATCAAACTAAATTGCAGTAAATTGTTTTAGAACCATACCTAAGTGCTATGCTTGTTCATAGGCAAATGCTAAAGCTGTACACTGGCAAAATACTAAAAGGTTCATCTCATTTTTGCTTTTTATAGGACAATGCAATGTGACTTTAGAAAATGCTACAACAATAATGAATGTGTCATGGGTGAATGACAACAATCTTACCTGTAATGCTGAAAATAATACAGAACTGCCAAGCAAACAATACTGGGAGTGAGTATGGGGATAATGCATAATTTCTGACATATCTGTCACAGGATTTTCACTGGACCTTGTCCACTAGATTCACTAGATTTCCACTGATCGTAGGAGCAGTAGCGTCTTGTCACAGCAGCTGCCTTCGTTTAAAGAAAAATGTAACTGACAAAGGGGGAGATTCTCTAACAATCTCCGCCCCCCTTCGCCACCCATCGCAATTATAATTGTTAGAACATATGCAATAATTATAGCAAAGGACAGCTCTTGCGTTAAGAGCTGTCCTTTGCGGTGAGAGCCTCCGGGTCCCAGCAGGTCCCGGCGGCTCCCCCCTCCCTGCCACACCCGGCGCTGCTGCCGCTGCGCCGGGCTCTCCTCCTCCCTGCACCTGGAAGAGGATCAGTGCAGGGAGAAGGTCACAGGTCCGGGCAGCGCAGCTCTGTGCTGCCTGGACACAGGTGAGGGGGGAGGGGGCGATGTGGGGCGGCGGGGGTCCGTGCGGGACGGCGGGGGGTCATTGCGGGGCGGCGGGGGTCCGTGCGGGACGGCGGGGGGTCATTGCAGGGCGGCGGTGGGATGCGGTAGAAGCCCATTGGCTTCTATGGGGCCTTCGCCAGATTTTTCTGGCGTTGCCCCCTGCCGCGGTAATCCGTCGGGGGGATGCTTACAGCATCCCAAAATGCGGTAAAAACACCGATAACGGGGTTTTTACCACATTTTTAGCTTAGAGAATCTCCCCCATTGACCGGTGAATTTCATGAAAAAATATTGAGGACAATTTGGAAATGAATTGATTGAGGGGGAATGTAACTGCCGGTATCCGGACTCATGATAGATTGACTCTAGGTCGACAGTCATAACATCAACCACTATTACTTGACAGTCCAAAGGTCAACAGGGTCCAAAGGTCGACAGTCAAAAGGTCGACAGGGTCCAAAGGTCGACAATGAAAAGGTCGACAGGGTCAAAAGGTTGACAGTCCAGAGGTCAACAGGGTCCAAAGGCTGACAGCCAAAAGGTCGACAAGATCAAAAGGTCGACGTGGTCAAAAGGTTGACATGGAAATGGTCAACATGCATTGTTTAACAAAATCTACCATACACTACGGCGTGAAGGGAGAATATAACAGTGTGCCGAGCGCAGCGAGCACCAGGCCCTGATGTATGGCGAGTGTTGGTTATGGTGCTAGGGCATGATATGCTCAACCATACCCACTTAGACAGTGTCCATGTCGACATAGACACAAAAAACATAAAAACTCATGTCGACCTTTTAACCATGTGAACCTTTTGGCTGTCGACCTTTGGACCCTGTCGACCTTTTGACCGTCGACTTTTTCAGTGTTGACCTTTGGCCCTTGTCGACCTTTTCCCTGTCGACCTTTGAACCCTGTCGAACTTTTGACCCATTTTGACTAATTTTGACTGTTGACCATATGACTGTAGACCGGGACACTGTACTGCCACATATGACTCATCTGTCACAGGAAGTTCTTATCTCCTGCTGCCCTGCAGGGTACCACCAATACATTTGCAAGGACAGTGATTTTCTGCAGTCCCTATGACTGGTATCTGGGCACAGCAATCCCTAATGTCTACTCTCAGCAACAGAGGTGAATTTAGACCTCATTGTTAAAGCGCAACGGAATCTGCTGAAACTGTAGAAACTGTAAATAAATAAATAAATTGGACCCTAGGCAAGACCTCATGCGGCCTTCCTTAAACAATCCATAGTACTATATTTTTGCTGCTGATTGCAGCCGGGATCGATAGATTACTTCGGCACGTGCCCAGTCTACCGATAAATGCTCAGCTGCTTGAACATCACCCTTGCTAACAAATATGAATCAGACTCTAGGTCTTTTGGAAGTAGACTAAAAGTAAACTGCCCACATACAGAGGATGAAACCATTTTGTGTCCGAATATGTTTTATCCTATCAAAGAACATCAAAGAGACTTTGGGAGTGTGGGCAGGTCCGTATGATGTTATGGCATCATGCGTCATTCCTGCAATGCTCCTCTGGGAATGTTTGGGATGGCCAGGAAATCTGGCCATAAGAGTTGCAGTAAGAGTCATGGGGTGGAGAGGGCGGGAAAGTGAGCAAAACCAATATCAGTAATAAATCAATGTCTGAATGACCGTTGGTTTTCCAGCATTGGGAGCAAATGGTTGATTTTCATATGCTCCTATCCATTATATATCTACTAGGGTGTACCCAGTTTAAGGTACAATAATGCTATATTACCTGCTAATGAGCAAACTTAGGATCCTTTAAGTAAATTCAGGTAGGCGCAAATTTTACACAGCTGGTTATTTCCCTCTGTGACAAGACTGTTCTTTGGGGTGCACTTGAGAGCTTTGTTCAAGGTTTCTTTAATCCATAGAAAAAGTATACATATGGTATGTGTGACAATAAATAGATTGTAAGGGGGAAATTGACTAAGATGGGAGTTCTATTTCACATGGAATGTTGCTATGGCATACCTCCCAACTGCAATAACGGAACAATATTGATGGCGCTTGACTCCGTAGTGTGGTTGTGGCATCAAACGAAAATGTATGTGGTCGTTGATTGTCATAAAAATAAACATAAACAAAAGCTTGTGTGAGTTGTATGAAATGTCAATAAATGAGGTATGGGTGAGGAAAAAAATATGTGGGATTGGTAGCGTACCAAACTCACATATATCTGAACGGAATCCTGTGAATCAAGGTTTCTTTATAGGGGTCCACCTCTTATGTCGGGGGTGAAGAAAATATCAACAAGTGGCGTACCGTACTTACAACAGCTAAAGTGTGTGTATTCCTATCAAGGTTTCTTTATATATGGTCACTTGTTCATATCCCCTTTCTCAGGAATCCATATAACATTTTTGTACCTTAAGAAAGAAGAGAATAATCCCACATCAACACTTGATTAATGATTTTTACGTATTAAAAGAGCAGGGGGAACCTTTATATTGTACCCAACTCACAGAAAAGTATGAAACACCGTGCATGTAAAGGTATCTTTAATGATAACACCCGATATGGACTGGGCTGGTCTAAGATGTGCGTACCATACTTACAGTACGTGTTGCTGGAGGACGCCTATAGCGGTTTCTTTATCTGCTGGACCCTTTAAGTATCTCCAATATGTTTTGCTCATGTGAAGGAGTAATAGATAAAAGATAGATTCAAGGCCCTTGAAAAAGACAGCAGCAGCTGTTGAAACGCGCCGGTGACAGAGTGACTGATTTCTTTTATTTCACAGGAGGACGGCCTAATCCATCTAAGGCCAGTATTTGTTTTTTGTCTCTTGTTTTTAAAATACTTTTGATTTTTTGTTTTTATTTATATTATTAAAATACATTTTTTTATACTCAGACGGCCCCTATCCCTTTATCTATTAATCCTTCGCATGAGCAAAACGTATTGGAGATAGGGTCCAGCAGATAAAGAAACCACTATAGGCGTCCTCCAGCAAGACGTACTGTAAGTACGGTATGCACATCTTAGACAGCCCAGTCCATATCGGGTGTTATCATTAAAGATACCTTTACATGCACTGTGTTTCATACTTTTCTGTGAGTTGGGCACGATATAAAGGTTCCCCCTGCTCTTTTAATACGTAACAATTGTTAATCCAGTGTTGATGTGGGATTATTCTCTTCTTTCTTCCTTCCGGTACAAAAATGTTATATGGATTCATGAGAGGGGATATGAACAAGTGACCACATATAAAGAAACCGTGATAGGAATACACACAATTTAGCTGTTGTAAGTACGGTACGCCACTTGTTGATATTTTCTTCACCCCCGACACAAGAGGTGGACCCGTATAAAGAAACCTTGATGCACGGGATTCCATTCACATATATGTGAGTTTGGTACGCTACCAATCCCATGTATTTTTTCCTCACCCATACCTCATTTATTGGCATTTCATACAACTCACACAAGCTTTTGTTTATGTTTATTTTTATGAAAATCAACCACCACATCAACCACCACATCAGTTAGGAGTCCCCTCCTGTCTCCTGTTCATGCCCCACAGCTGCGAAAAGGGAAGATGGCCTTGCGTGAGCAACGCAAGTATAGGCCCGCCCCCTTTAGCTAGGCCAGCCTCTGGCTGCCTCAAAGTTGGGAGGTATGCTATGGCCAACCAATCAGATACCATCTATTATGTTCTAGAAGGTACTAAATAAATAAGAAGTAGATTCAAATTGGGTGCCCACAGCAACATCCCATGTTAACTCTCATCTTAGTAAATCCCCCCCTAAGATACAACCCAACAACAAATGTGGCTTAAGCTGCTATAAGTCCTTGGCAGCAGAGGGGAGTGTAGAAACCGCAGGGTATGCCATTAATAGCCATGCCTGTAATGCTTTTGAAAAAACACTTACAGTATAAACATGAATAGGTGGGAAGTGACAGAATTGTGGCCAATGTTCTCTTATTACAAAATGTCTAGACACATTCTTGGTCTATCACTGCATTTAATATCAGCACATAGGATTCTTTATGTATGTAAGTGTTCAAAGTATCCTGTGTCTTGGAGGACAGGTAATCCAGTGAGTGTTTGATGTCACAATCATCTAATTGTTTTCATACTTTCAGAAAAGTGGCTCTGAGGCAATCAAGTGGCCTTAATGAGACGGGTCAGGTGGTCTGGTACCTCGCCCTCTGCCTGCTGCTGGCATGGATTATAACTGTAGTTTCATTATTTAAAGGAATAAAATCCTCCGGAAAGGTAAAATGAATTTTCATGAGCTATACAAGCTGATATGTGGCTATGTGTAACATATATTTCTATGTGATCCTCTATGCTTTTTTGTCTTTTAAACAAAATTAATTAATACAATCATGACATTTTTAAAATTCAACTTGTATAATGAAGATGACTAAGTAAAAGTTTCCTGGTGCAAAAACCCACTGCCCATCTAGAAGCACCACGCAGACAGGGGCGGATTGGACCACCGGGAAACCGGGCCATTTCCCGGTGGGCCGGCCCCTAATAGTCACTAAAAGGCCGCTCACCCCATTGGCGGGGCCGCAGACCGCCATCTCTGCGGTTAACGGGCGGCCGTGGCCGCAGCACTGTGCCCCAAACAAATATGGCTGCGGGCAGCCTCGGCTATTACAGAAATAAAAATGGCCGCGGGAGTGCTGGTGCGCATGTGCGACCGCACGCAGCTGCTCCCGCGGTTCTGTGTGTGGCAAGCACTCACTGTGAGGATGGTTGCGCAGGGAGGCTCTCTCCCTGCTGTACATCCCCGGCCGCTTCTGTCCTCAGACTCTGTAGCTGCCGGCTGCCAGTACACTGTCACACTACATTAGAGGCAGCAGCGCCGGCAGCACAGAGCTCTCTCCCTGACTTCCAACCCACTTTCATGTGTCATCAGTCATGACAGCAGGGACTGGAAAGGGGGCGGAGCAACACGGAGTTGAGGGGCGGGGCTACACGAGTGGAAGGGGGCGGAGCTACACGGGAGCACACATCTAATGAAAGGAAGAAGTAGATGAAGTGCCAGCCAGCTTGATTTTAAGGTAACTAAAGTGTGAGAGAGAGGTTCATACTGTGAGGCATATGTATAATGGACATCACGGTGTGGGGCATATGTATAATAGACATCACGGTGTGGGCATATGTATAATGGGCATCAGGGTGTGCGGCATATGTATAATGGGCATCACGGTGTGGGCATATGTATAATGGGCATCACGGTGTGGGGCATATGTATAATGGACATCACGGTGTGGGCATATGTATAATGGGCATCAGGGTGTGCGGCATATGTATAATGGACATCACGGTGTGGGCATATGTATAATGGGCATCACGGTGTGCGTCATATGTATAATGGACATCACGGTGTGGGGCATATGTATAATGGACATCACGGTGTGGGCATATGTATAATGGGCATCAGGGTGTGCGGCATATGTATAATGGACATCACGGTGTGGGCATATGTATAATGGGCATCAGGGTGTGCGGCATATGTATAATGGGCATCACGGTGTGGGCATATGTATAATGGGCATCAGGGTGTGCGGCATATGTATAATGGGCATCACGGCGTGTGGCATATGTATAATGGGCATCACGGCGTGTGGCATATGTATAATGGAGCATCACGGAGTGGCATATGTATAATGGGCATCACAGTGTGTGGCATATGTATAATGGAGCATCACGGTGTGTGGCATATGTATAATGGGCATCACGGTGTGTGGCATAAGTATATTGGGCATCACGGTGTGTGGCATATGTATAATGGACATCTCTGTGTGGGGCATATGTATAATGGACATCACGGTGTGGGGCATATGTATAATGGACATCAGGGTGTGCGGCATATGTATAATGGGCATCACGGCGTGTGGCATATGTATAATGGAGCATCACGGTGTGGCATATGTATAATGGGCATCACAATGTGCGGCATATGTATAATGGGCATCACGGCGTGTGGCATATGTATAATGGAGTATCACGGTGTGTGGCATATGTATAATGGACATCACGGTGTGAGGCATATGTATAATGGGCATCATGTGTGTGTGGCATATGTATAATGGGCATCACGGTGTGCGGCACAAGTATAATGGGCATCACGGTGTGCGGCATATGTATAATGGCATCAGGGTGTGCGGCATATGTATAATGGGCATCACGGTGTGCGACATATGTATAATGGCATCAGGGTGTGCGGCATATGTATAATGGCATCAGGGTGTGCGGCATATGTATAATGGCATCACGGTATGTGGCATATGTATAATGGAGTATCACGGTGTGTGGCATATGTATAATGGGCATCACGGTGTGCGGCACAAGTATAATGGGCATCACGGTGTGCGGCATATGTATAATGGCATCAGGGTGTGCGGCATATGTGTAATGGGCATCACGGTGTGAGGCATATGTGTAATGGGCATCACGGTGTGTGGCATATGTATAATGGGCATCACGGTGTGTGGCATATGTATAATGGGCATCACGGTGTGAGGCATATGTATAATGGCATCATGGTGTGTGGCATATGTATAATGGGCATCACGGTGTGCGGCATATGTATAATGGCATCAGGGTGTGCGGCATATGTATAATGGGCATCACGGTGTGAGGCATATGTATAATGGGCATCACGGGGTGAGGCATATGTATAATGGGCATCACGGTGTGCGGCATATGTATAATGGGCATCACGGTGTGCGGCATATGTATAATGGGCATCACGGTGTGCGGCATATGTATAATGGCATCAGGGTGTGCGGCATATGTATAATGGCATCAGGGTGTGCGGCATATCTATAATGGGCATCAGGGTGTGCGGCATATGTATAATGGGCATCACGGTGTGCGGCATATGTATAATGGCATCAGGATGTGTGGCATATGTATAATGGGCATCACGGTGTATGGCATATCTATAATGGGCATCACTGTCTCCTCCACCACTTTGTGACTCCCCTCCCTGCATCCCCTGCCACTCTGCATCCCCCCTCCTACCCTGCATCCTGTGCCACCATGCCCCCTCACACTCTGCGTCCTGTGCCACCCTGTGTAAGTCCTCACTCCCTTCGTTCTCAGCCACTCTGCATCTCCCCTCCCAGCATTCTACGGCACCCTCCATCCCCCCCTCCCTCCCTGCATCCTCTTCCACCCTGCCACTCTACTGTGTTGGGAGACCCCCTGTCACCCCCCCCGTCCCCCCCATCTCTATCTCCCCAGCCCCACAGGCTGTAGAATAAACGCTGTACGCATGCGCCTATTCTGCAGCCTGAGGGGCTGGGGACATAGCCAGCAGCTAAGAGAGCCACTAGCCATGCCCTCACAGCAGCAAAAATTGGGCGTGGCCTTGTTGGAATAGGCCACACCCCCATATTGATAGGCCACACCCCCCCCTCTTAGGGCTGCTTCAAGATTTTTCCCGGGCTGGTTTTAATTCCCAATCCGCCCCTGCACGCAGAACATATGCCCAAGACACCGATGGCGCAAAGAAACTCACCACTGCCAACATCACAGCCTCATGATGCTCCATCGCACATCAACACAATGTGGGGAGAATGTATCAAACCTTGTAAAGAGTGGAGAAGTTGCCCATAACAACCAACCAATTATAGCTAGAATATAGCTAGGCATGTCCAACCTGCGGCCCTCCAGCTGTTGTTATACTACACATCCCAGCATGCCTTGCAATAGTTTTAGCATTCCCTAATAGCAATATTATGGCAAGGCATGCTGGGATGTGTAGTTTCACAGCAGCTGGAGGGCCGCAGGTTGGACATGCCTGCTTTACAGAGTTAGCTATAACTTCCGCTGTGTTTGTAGGAGCTTACTTTAGAACACAAAACTATAATACCCATTTTGCACCTACAAGCCGGGTCGCACCCAGGAATTTGTACCCGGCTCCAACCCAACCTGGTTTGTGACCCCTTTTAGACTGGCGTCCCGCCCCTTGACATTACCAGAGGCGGGTCCTGAGCCAGCACTGAGAGAGGAGAGCATCTCCCTGCGCCCGCTATTGCATTGCAGTGAACGGGTCCAAGGTCGCAACGACCCGGGTTATCCGTATATACTGCATAGTGATCCGGGTAAAACCGTGTTCAACCCTGCTTGTTACCCGGATTGAAATGCCAACTGCAACCCCTTTTACACCGCCTGCAAACCTGGGTTTTTGTGCGCTCCCATGCATTTAGGCTATATTAAAAGGAGTATCAGTCTTTAGATTTTAAAGTGGAGTACTATGCAGACTCCATGTTTCTACTAATCCAGGGAAGCTTCATTCCCTGTACTAAGATGGCTACCAAAGCTACTACTGAGCATGTGCTGAGCCATTTTAGGACCATGTTAAAATACTACAGTGGATGACTTGAAACTCCAATGAAACCTTCAAATATCTGCAATATAACAGCTGACCCAGCATTTTGTACTACTATCCAGTAACCACATACAGGACACAGGACCTTCTAGATTTCGCTGGTTTGAAGAAATGGACAAGGATAGAAATAATTACAAAAATTCAATGTGAGAGTTCTCTAACTAAATCAAGTTTACATATCTGTCAACATTATGGATAGCAAAATTAGGACATAGTAAGCCCCTCACCCAATCCACTTAAGTTCCATCTAGGTCTATACAAACCTGACCTGTCACAAAAAAAGAGCAAAGTAGAACATAAGGTCTCCCATAATTCATCTGGGGGTGGAGCTTTTAGCCATGCAGCTCCGATTTAATGGAACTCACTTCCCCGCACAGTTCGAGAGGCCCCCACTTTACAATGCTTCAAAAAAAACGACTCAAGACTTTCCTGTTTACTCAAGCATTTCCTTAATTCCCTTAAGTATTGTTTCTGAAAAGATTTTCCGTACTTCATAGTTGCTGTACTGTATCACATTAATTCTATCTGTTAAAGGCTTTGAGTCCTATTGGAGAAAGAGTGCTATATAAATATTATTATTATTATTATTATCATTATCCCGTATTCGGAGATCTCTTATCCAAAATATTCCCCAAAAAGTGGGTATTTTTAGAATATTTCGGTTAATTATTATTATTTTTCCAAGTCCCCGATGTCCACGGTGGCCTTCAGGATCTTCTTCAGCAACATGACATACTATTGAACAATAATGTAGTGGGGCCTACACACGGGGAGATCCTGAAGCATTCTGAGCGATGCTAAATCGCCCAGGGCACTTCAGCAAGATCGCTCAGCAATGTGTCAGCGTTGTGTTCTGAATGATCTGTCAGGGCCAGTGTTCTCGAGGGAGAACTCTGGCCCTGACAGATTAATATCCAGCATGTAGGGCCACGCATCGCTATGGCCCCTACACAAGTAGCAAAGTAGGGGCCCCTCCAGCAAACCCGGGCCCAGATAATTAGTACCCGCTCCCCTCTCCCTCTCGGCAGCCCTGGTTACAAAGCACTGGACTAAGGGCACATGAATGGAATGAAAAACATGTTCCCATGGAATAGTTAACACATGTTTAATCCTTTGGAATTGGCACATCAGTCTCTCACTTTTGCTCCACAGTAGAACATTATCTTGAACGATTGTTCTATCCAATCCGCACATAGCTGCATATTACACAATTGTTGTTTATTTCAGCTGGAGATTTCCAAATAGTCTTGTGTTGTGTAATCAGGAAGGATTAGTAGCTGTTGTTTCTCTGTCCCATATATACAGGTGGTGTACTTCACAGCCTTGTTCCCATATGCTGTCCTAATTATCCTCCTTGTCAGAGGGGCTACATTGGATGGAGCAAGAGATGGAATTGAGTATTATATTGGTCAGCAGTCTGACATTAGCAAGCTCCATGATGGGGAAGTGAGTATCTTGCAAAAATACGATGAAAACATTTATATTGACACAGTAAGATTAAAGGATAAGTTAAAATCAAAGTTATGCAGCCCACACACGCACCGATCCCGGCGTGCGTTGTGGGCTTAACTAGCTCACATAGCATCGCATTGTATGCCTTGTGCATACGATGTGCATGCGATGCGATGCTGTGCTAGAAAAAGCTTGTACAAAAAGTATGTGCAGCACATACTTTTTGTACTGTACGATGAGGTGCCGCGGGAGAGCGCACCCTATCGTACAGCATCGCACTGCCCGCATCGGTGCGTGTGTGGCCTACATTACTCAATTTCTCTTTAGTTTAAGTATCAAGTCTTATTTATACATTGCATTTGATTTTGCCTGCCTAAGACGGGTGACACAAAATCCCTGATAAGCCGTGGCACGTGTCAGTTTATCGGGGCAAATTTAATAATCCGTGGCCGGACAATTACCCGCTGTGATTTGCTGCAAGTAATTGAATACCCCCTTAAAGCTGGAAACACACCCGGCCAATCTGCCAAGCTAAATAACGGCGGGTAAGTGTGTACACATATACCAATCATGTGTCCGGTGAGTCATGCCAAAAAACGTGACTGTCCCATGAAAATCAGGACAGGACGGCGGTTTTGCAGCATACGATGCAGCAAGAACTAGGGCACCACTTTGTTCTGTCTAAGAGCAGAGGTTCAGCACGTTGTATTGCTGTCTACTGTGTTTCTATATAAAATCCAGGGAGAGTGGCAGATGTGTCACAGCTGGGTGGGCATTTAAATGTGCCTGCCCAGTTGAGATGTCATTCACCTGCGGCCCCTGCAATGACTGTCCAGGTTCACACAGCCAGATCGGGCCATATATGGGCCACAGGCTATGCTGCAGACATGATTTCTGTCAATGACATCTTTCATAGGCATATCGGGTGGCAGTGGCGTCGGGGGGGGGTGGGGGTGGGGGGGGTGGGCAGGTACTTTTTACCCCAGCCTGGGTCCCCCTCCACCATCCCCCCTTTGCAAGGAGCTGGGCAGTGGTGTTGAGTTTTAGGAATCATATATTTATCTTATCCCAATAATAGTTATTGAGATTGAAATATTATATACTAGCTGACCCGCCCGGCGTTGCCCGGGAAACCCTTGGGGTTTCTTTACTTCCAAAATTGCTGAAAAATGTCATCTTACAATATGCAGTGCCATAGACCTAAGATTGTAATTTGTTATAGATTCCACCATAATGTTAGAATGTGTTTGCATTGATACTCAATGACGGCAATGAAATCAGGTGTGGTGTTGTTGTTTGAAACACAACGCTCCTGAGTTGATAACTTGTATGTGTTGATGAATTCCACATCCACTCCTGAGATTTAGCACCTACTGTATAACATATCCTCCAACATCTGAGGGTCAGAAATCGGTACAAAATCAGAAAGGGCCACACCTCCATTTCTATACATTCAAATTGTACAGTTTCTAGGGTGTGTAATTACAGGCACTGAGTGCAAAGGGACCGGGGTGGGCGTTACTTACCCCGCCATAATTAATTAAAAATTCACTGCTCCCTGCCACTGCCACTCCCCTCACCGAACCTGCCTGCAGCAGTCTCTGAGGTCTGGGGATCTGTAAAGCACATGCACCGGGCATCTCTACCAAACAGTGGGGCAGCCCCTGAGTGTGGGAGCAGGTCCACGGGCCTGGCCACATGATGTCATGACGCGACGCACGCTACCCGCACCACTGTAATGCCCCACTGAGAATGGGTGCAATGGGCCAAATTCTTCCCTACACCCGCCGAGCCAATCCACTGATCCAGCCATCACAATCATCAATGGGTGCATTGATAAGGTTTGAGTGTAAGAAGTTGAAGAATAAGACTGAGAAAAAGAATTGCCATGTTACAAAGTGTACAATTTACTCAATAAATCGTGAAAAAAATGCAAGTGTACATAGAAGTACAATCAAGAAATGAAAGTAGGATTAAAAAATAAGTTCTGATTCAAACTGATAATTGTTTGGATGGGGTGGGTTGGGAAACAAATCTATAGGTGGGGGTATGGATATTGTGGGCATAATTGGTGTTTGTTACACCTACATGGGGCCCTCAATTGATGGGATTTTCACTACAGTATCATGGTCACATTGTCACCATAGGGGGATTCCCAATTGGGGTCCAGGTGGTCTTTTAGGGACCCTTTACAATCCTGTATGTCTCTTCTCCTTGAGCTTACGGTCTCCCTTAATGATAGTCAATCACTGAGGGAGACCATAGGCTCCAGGAGAAGAGACCAAAGGAATTGTAAAGGGGTCCCTAAAAGACCACCTGAACCCCAATTGAAATTCCCCCTACGGTGACACTGTAGTGAAAATTTCTCATCATCTGGGTACCCCATGTAGGTGTACCAAACACCAATTATGCCGACAATATCCATACCCCCTCCACCTATAGATTTGTTTCGCAACCCACCGCCATCCAAACAATTATCAGTTTGAATCATAATTTATTTTTTAATCCTACTTTCATTCTTGATTGTACTTCTATGTGCACATATTTTTTTCACGATTTATTGAGTAAATTGTACACTATAACATGACAAATCTTCATCTTAGTCTTATTCTTCAACTTCTTACACTCATAACATTCAAACAAATGCATGCAGCGCTCATGCCCATCAACCAAACATTATCTATGAACCAAAAGAGTCTGGGAAACCCTTAAGGCAGAGCAGTGCCTGATATCAAACTGACTAACAGGGTGAGTGCAGTGTACCCACTTTGTATTGATTAATGGGTGCATTGGCCAGGACAAAGATTTCTCAGTGCAACTGGAGGACTGGAGAGACGGATATGGGGAACAAAGTAGAAATGGTACATTAGGTACAGTTTTTATTTGCCGGTACAGACTGTTAAATAAACGGCAAATTATTTTTTATGTGTTCTGTGTGTTTGTGTGTGTTGTACTGTTTTTGTGTGTGTGTGTTGTAATGTATGTGGTTTTATGTGTTATATTGTATGTATCAGTCCAATGCGTAAGTGTGTGAAGTGTGCTATGTATATACAGTATGTGTGTGTTGTGTCTTTGTGTATCTGTGCAAAGTTTAAATGTGTGTTTTGTGTGTGTTGTACTGTTTTTTGGGTGTGTGTGGTGAATGTGGGTGTGTGTTGTGCTGTTAGAGGTATGTTATGTGTGTGTATCTGTGCAATGTTTAAGTGTGTATTCTGTGTATTGTACTGTTTTTGGGTGTGCGTTGTAGTGAATGTTGGTGTGTGTTGTACTGTGAGTTGTGTGTTATGTGTTTGTGTGTTGTGTTGTGTGTATATCTGCCGAATGTGTAAGTTTGTGAGGTGCGCTACGTATATATGTGTGTGTAGTGTGCTGTGCATATCCTGGCAATGTTTAAGTGTGTGTGTTCTCAGAGGCGTAGCTTGGTTTGGGGCGCCCCCCCGTCGTTAATGGGGGGCGCCCCCCCCTCCCCGCCGGCCCCCCCACCCCCACCGTTAATGGGGGGGCGGCTCCCCCCCTCCCCACCCCGGCCGCCGGTGCCACCCCCCCCACCCCCATCGCCGCAGGCTTACCTGTCTGCGCGTCCCGGCTCCCCTCCTGGCTTCAATTAATAATTCTATGCAGACGGACCACGAGAGAGAACTGTCTGCTTTATGGGGCGGCCATTTTATCGTGGTCCGTCTCCATAGAATTGATTGAAGCCAGGAGTTGTGTGTTTGTTGTACTGTTTTTGGGTGTGTGTTGTAGTGTGTATGGATTTGTATTGTACTGCATGCGGTGTGTTTCCACCGATTTCAGCCCCTATCTCCCCCGTGTGTACACAGCTTAAGTGTGTGAGGTGCTCTACGTATAAATGTGTGTGTTGTGTGCTATGTGTGCGTATGTGGTGGTCTGTGTGTGTGTGTGTGTGTGTGTGTGTGTGTGCGTGCGTGTACGTGTGTGTGTGTTATGTGTGGTCTATGTATATCCTCAATTATTTCCTAATTGTTTAAACTTAAAGCCTTCACCATAATGTTAGAATGTGTCATTCATACTCAATGACAGCAATGAAATCAGGTGTGGAGTTGTTCCTTCGTCCACGGTTTCCCAGATCGTCGATCTTTTCCCCAGATCATCAATGAAGGAAAATTAAAACTTGGTGTTTTTTAAAATTCTAAGTAAAATTTCCAAAAAACGGCTTCGAGGTGCACACCACCGGGTCCAGAGGTATCTTGTTGCCAAATTTGGTGTCTCTGAGTGCCACGGTGTGTCCGCAATGCGATGGACACGCACACACACACACGCACACAGACTCTTCAACTTATTATATAGAAAATATATTTATTATATCTGGTATTGATATAATAACATATATATTTGACATCTGCAATTATATTCTAATAGACTTTACAATACACTATGCAGAGTACTTGTCATCATTTGATTCCTCAAATATATAAGAGTTCAAGACTTGTAATTTTATATATGGCAACAGTGGGTAGAGAGAGGACAGGCAGCCGCTGCAGTACAGCCACTCTCCACAGCTCAGCACACGCGTTCAGTGCTGTATGCTGAGCTGGGGAGAGACAGCTGTAGCGGCAGCCTGTCCTCTCTCTCTCCCGCACCCCACACAAATTTCACCCTTTTCTGGCCCGGTTGCCCCACCCAGGATGACCTGTCGTGCCCCTGAACGGGGGTACACACTTGCTGACGGTCTCCAGATATAGCAGCTATTTGGTTAAGCGCCCGATATATCAGTGTGTTACCAGCTTTAGGGTGAGAATTATCAAGGCTTTAAAATAGATAAAGTTGAGATAAAATATCAACCAATCAGCTCCTATCTATCATTTTTCAAACAATGCCTATACAATGATAGTTACAAGCTGATTGGTTGGTACTGTATCTCTCTCCACTTTAACATTCTCTAAGCCCTTATACATTTCTCTTAATTGATTCCTGCCAATATAATGATAATTCTTCCTCTTGCAGGTCTGGAGAGATGCTGCTACCCAAATATTCTTTTCCCTTTCCACCGCTTGGGGAGGGCTGATCGCCCTCTCATCATACAACAAATTCCACAACAATTGTTATTCGGATGCAATTGTGGTTTGTTTCATAAATTGCATGACCAGCGTCCTTGCAGGATTTGCCATCTTCTCCATCCTTGGGCACATGGCACTTGTGTCAAAGAAGAAGGTTTCCCAAGTAGTGGATGAAGGTAACACATTATCATTATGATTCGCAGGGGTTCCTGAAGCTATAAGAAACTGGCACCCGTTTCCTAAAATAGTTACCCTTTAGGAAAATCTGCTTTCAATGACATATTCTTATAATGCACTCCCAATAGCAGAGGTGTTTCGGAACACTGCTGTACCTGATCATCTTGTATAGCATCAGTACCATGTGGTTTTCACAGAAGCTATGAGAGATGTCTGATGAGTAGAATAGTGATTGGATGTTTTACTCCTTTAATCTGCCACTAAAATAGACCGATCCTCAGACCTAACCTATGTCTGACACAGGTCTCTAGCTGCGTTTTCACGTTACAGTATGTGTCTGCCTGTTACCAGCTTCTTCCACTAGAGCTGATATAACTATTTAATACCTCCAGACAGTGGCGTAAGTTTGTCCCAGTTGCCCGGAGACAAGATAAATATTGGTGTCCCCAATAGCTCAATCAGCAAGGTGGTCATGGGTTCTAAGACAGGGTGACACTTGCAAAAATTATGTTAGAACATCCACAGAAGGGGATACGGTCATTAGGTCGACAGCATTATGTCGACATGCTGAAAGGTGGACAGGTCATTAGGTTGGCACAAGCATTAGGTCGACATGGGCAAGGTCTACAGTCAAAAGGTCAACATGGGTTTTTTCACTGTTTTGAGCCGACATGTGCCGACAGGCGGTATTTTATGCCCTATCATTCACTACGTGGTGGGAGAATAAAATAGTGTGCCGAGTGTAGTGAGGCACCGTGCCCGAAGCATGGCGAGCGCAGCGAGCCATGTAAGTGGACACGGTGCACATTATCCTGTGTCCATGTCGACTGTGTCCACATTTAGTGAAAAAACAGTGAAAAACCACATGTCGACCAAATGCTTGTGTTGACCTAATGACCTGTCAACCTAGACCCATGTCAACCTAGACCCATGTTGACCTTTCAGCATGTCGACCTAATGGTGTCGACCATCCTGTTGTAGACTTAATGATCCATACCCCACAGAAGTAATATTGACAGCATTCAATTAACTGATTTAAACTCGCAGGGGAGGACAGGTGCCCCCTTGGAAGCAGGAGCCCGGCGGCAGATGACTCCATTGCCTCCCAGAGTTACACCTATGCCTCCAGACAGAGAGAGCAGCTTTTTCTTACCATCACTGTACATCCTTGGTTTCACACTGCAATCATCCCATAGATGAAAAAAAGTTTAGATGGTGTGTGCTGCGCAATTAAAGGCAGCTGACACAGGGTTTAGTCACAAACCCAAAACGATTAGATATGAAAAGGAAAGGGGTTTGTGTCAGCGCCTGCTGTTTAAATAATTATTAACACGGTTCTCTTAGAAAATATATATAAATTTAATTAGAATATAAAAAGATATATATAAACAAAATACAATACATACAATTACACATAAGATAAAAATAAGGTACTCTTTACCTAGAACGACGCCCATCGCGGTGATCGCGGCATCGCGGGCAGTACATAAACGGCCGCGACGCGATGCCCGCGATCACCGCGATTTTCCCATAGGGAACAATGTTAAAAAGCCTGATTGACCGCGATTTTGCATTCAATGCCTCAATGCCCGCGATTTTCCCATAGGAATCAATGTTAAATGGGCTACAGAGCCCAAATAGGCACAATTAACCCTTAAATGTCCCCCCAATTTTTGTACGCCACCCCACGATCACGCCAACCCGAAGCGTGGCGAGCGCAGCGAGCCCGCGAGGGGCGGCGGTACGCGTCCTCCGACCTTTTCATGCCCTACTATCCACGTCGGCGTGGAGTTGAGAATAGAATAGTGTGGCGAGCGTAGCGAGCCACCGAGCCCGAAGCGTGGCGAGCGCAGCGAGCCCCGCGAGGGGACGCGGATACCTTCACAGGTAAACGCGTCCCCTCGCGAGCTTCACAGGTTTCCGCTTTTCGCCACGGATACCTGTGAAGCCCGCGAGGGGACATGTATAACTGTGAAGGTATCCGCGTCCCCTCGCGGGGCTCGCTGCGCTCGCCACGCTTCAGGCTCGGTGGCTCGCTGCGCTCGCCACACTATTCTATTCTCAACTCCACGCCGACGTGGATAGTAGGGCATGAAAAGGTCGGAGGACGCGTACCGCCGCCCCTCGCGGGCTCGCTACGCTCGCCACGCTTCGGGTTGGCGTGGATCGTGGGGTGGCGTACAAAAATTGGGGTGACATTTAAGGGTTAATTCTGCCTATTTGGGCTCTGTAGCCCATTAAACATTGATTCCTATGTGAAAATCGCGGGCATTGAGGCATTTTAAAGTAAAATCGCGGTCAATCAGGCTTTTTAACATTGTTCCCTATGGGAAAATCGCGGTCATCGCGGGTACACTGATTTTTATGTACCCGCGATTTACCCGCGATGCCCGCGATGACCGCGATTTTTTACCCCCGACGCCCGCGATTCTAATCGCGGGCGCCGTTCTAGGTAAAGAGTACCAAAAATAATAATTAAAAATATCTCATAAATGTGAATCAATTAGCAGTAAGATAATTTTTTCGTTCTTTTTAGAGGTATAATTGGCGATAGTCCTGTAATAAGGTATATATATGCTGATGTTATATTACCATCCCATGGCGCAAGTAGTTGTGTTGGCCAGTTCCGTAGCTTGTGACACTTTGAGGTTCTATTTGCCTTATAATTTCAAAGGCTCAAGGGTCCTGAATCGACAGTCCAGATATTCCTCCTCCTTGGAGCATTTAGGGATAAGTGAAAACCCAGAATGAACTTGAAGTGTCCAAGAAATTTTTGAAGGTGGACGTCTCAGGATTGAAAAGATGAACCAGGTCACTTGTATGATATTGGATGGATCAGCTAATTCAGGATCGCTCAACGCGTTTCTCCGGAACCTCCGGCTTCCTCAGGAGCAAGTGTGTTTGTGGGACAGTTTGTCCTGGGTTTATATACCCACATGGCTAATTGACTTCACTGATTCACATGTGTTCACATTAAAAACAATAAACTAATATAACAGGAGAACCGTGTATAGTATGGTAAATAAATATAGCTTATCTTGACAGGAGACAGACCTTATCATTAAACTATCAAAATTCATAACAGACAGGAGTTTATATCGTTTGTTTTATGACAGAACTCTAAGTTGCGGTCACGTGACCCGGAAGTAGGTCTATTTAGCCGATTCTAATATCCAAATACTACTTAAAACATATGTTATAAAAACATACCTGACATAGGACAAGAGTAAAAGGACCAGGCTGACGGAGTGTGGAGGTCCGACGTCTCTGCCTAACGCCGATTGCCGGTATCGGCGACTAAGGCTAGAGACGCGTCCATTCCTTCCCCCCCCGGCGTCTCTAGTGTTGCCCGGCAACACCCGGTCACGTGACAAAGCGTGACTCAGACGTGCCGTGCATTTCAGGATACACCCAGAGGACCCGGCGACTTGCCCGGATGTTCGTCAGGCGCCGCGTGCCTGTGCGACGCGGCTTATACCTGACGTCACCGCGCTCGACGTGCGGGTCTAGCTGGATGCTTACTGCGTCGTCATGACGACGCACCAGAGACTGGTTGCTATGTTAGCATCCCTACTGAGTCCGTTAAACCTTCCCATGTCTGGATGTATAATATTTGAGATAAAACAGTAAATACATTGAAACATATCGATACATAATCTAGCATTCAGGTAAACATAGGTGTTCGTTATCATTTCTCATAGATATGCGTAAGATAAATTTATAGTGTATAATTCTCTGTACAGTAAAGACATATGGAACGGTATGTATGAAACACAGAGAGACGCAAAGATATGTTATAAGGTAAAGAAACATCGCATGTTCGTTCAAGATCACAACAGTGATTACATTATTTTATTTTATTTTCTAATTATCTTTATGACAATATGGGATTAGATACAATGGCAAAGGACATTAAAGGATCGTGGCAGTCTGCGACTTATTCTTATTGTCTAATATATAGAGATAAATATATATAAAAAATATATATAAAAATATTGAAAATAATTTTAAAAATAATAAGAAGAAAATAATAATAAAAAATATATAAAAAATATATGTAATATAAAAAAGGTATGTAATATAAAAAAGAAGAAAGAAGGGGGAGAAAAATCCTAAAAAAACTTGACATTGTATGTTACTATTTTTTAATTATTTTTTAATCATAGTCATAAAGATAATTAGAAAATAAAATAAAATAATGTAATCACTGTTGTGATCTTGAACGAACATGCGATGTTTCTTTACCTTATAACATATCTTTGCGTCTCTCTGTGTTTCATACATACCGTTCCATATGTCTTTACTGTACAGAGAATTATACACTATAAATTTATCTTATGCATATCTATGAGAAATGATAACGAACACCTATGTTTACCTGAATGCTAGATTATGTATCGATATGTTTCAATGTATTTACTGTTTTATCTCAAATATTATACATCCAGACATGGGAAGGTTTAACGGACTCAGTAGGGATGCTAACATAGCAACCAGTCTCTGGTGCGTCTTCATGACGACGCAGTAAGCATCCAACTAGACCCGCACGTCGAGCGCGGTGACGTCAGGTATAAGCCGCGTCGCACAGGCACGCGGCGCCTGACGAACATCCGGGCAAGTCGCCGGGTCCTCTGGGTGTATCCTGAAATGCACGGCACGTCTGAGTCACGCTTTGTCACGTGACCGGGCGTTGCCGGGCAACACTAGAGACGCCGGGGGGGGAAGGAATGGACGCGTCTCTAGCCTTAGTCGCCGATACCGGCAATCGGCGTTAGGCAGAGACGTCGGACCTCCACACTCCGTCAGCCTGGTCCTTTTACTCTTGTCCTATGTCAGGTATGTTTTTATAACATATGTTTTAAGTAGTATTTGGATATTAGAATCGGCTAAATAGACCTACTTCCGGGTCACGTGACCGCAACTTAGAGTTCTGTCATAAAACAAACGATATAAACTCCTGTCTGTTATGAATTTTGATAGTTTAATGATAAGGTCTGTCTCCTGTCAAGATAAGCTATATTTATTTACCATACTATACACGGTTCTCCTGTTATATTAGTTTATTGTTTTTAATGTGAACACATGTGAATCAGTGAAGTCAATTAGCCATGTGGGTATATAAACCCAGGACAAACTGTCCCACAAACACACTTGCTCCTGAGGAAGCCGGAGGTTCCGGAGAAACGCGTTGAGCGATCCTGAATTAGCTGATCCATCCAATATCATACAAGTGACCTGGTTCATCTTTTCAATCCTGAGACGTCCACCTTCAAAAATTTCTTGGACACTTCAAGTTCATTCTGGGTTTTCACTTATCCCTAAATGCTCCAAGGAGGAGGAATATCTGGACTGTCGATTCAGGACCCTTGAGCCTTTGAAATTATAAGGCAAATAGAACCTCAAAGTGTCACAAGCTACGGAACTGGCCAACACAACTACTTGCGCCATGGGATGGTAATATAACATCAGCATATATATACCTTATTACAGGACTATCGCCAATTATACCTCTAAAAAGAACGAAAAAATTA
Organism: Crinia signifera; assembly: GCF_055691185.1. Classification (NCBI taxonomy): domain Eukaryota; kingdom Metazoa; phylum Chordata; class Amphibia; order Anura; family Myobatrachidae; genus Crinia; species Crinia signifera. Next base: position 119,295,079 of record NC_139225.1, read on the forward strand.
TCTTACTGCTAATTGATTCACATTTATGAGATATTTTTAATTATTATTTTTATCTTATGTGTAATTGTATGTATTGTATTTTGTTTATATATATATATCTTTTTATATTCTAATTAAATTTATATATATTTTCTAAGAGAACCGTGTTAATAATTATTTAAACAGCAGGCGCTGACACAAACCCCTTTCCTTTTCATATCATCCCATAGATGCTGGGCTGGCCCCGCTGATTGTGTTGGCTGCAGTTCCGGTTCCTACACTGTGACAGAAGCAGGGTGCTGCATGTAATCTTACAGAGCAGCACCTGACTCCTGCTGTCACTGAGCAGGAGAAAGCATTTTGGTATCACCCCTCGGCGGGTTAACACCACTAGATTGAATATAGACTTTAGGAAAAGCTATTTTGCAAGGACCAAGGCAAGAAATATAATAAGCCCACCTTCTACGGAAAAAAAATTTGTTTTGTTAGTGACATTGATCTCAGCCAAAGTTCTCTACTTTAAAGTGTAGGGTAGTTGTATTAAGCCTGGAAAAGTGATAAAGTTTAACTTTATAACGTTAGCCAATCAGCCCCTAACTGTCATTTTCAGACCAAGCCTGTAACTTGACAATTTGGAGCTGATTAGCTGGTGTGTTGTCATCTTCCACTTCATCACTTCTCCAGGCTTAATACACCTGCCCCTGTTCTCTATGTTCATTGATTAGAATGTATTTACTTATTTTGAACAGAAATATTCTTTATTAGACGTTAGAACTTTATTGACTAACAATGAAACCATGTCTTGTAGGATTTGCTCTGGCATTTATTGCTTATCCTGATGCTTTGGCAAAATTACCAGTAGCTCCACTCTGGTCTGTTCTGTTTTTCTGCATGCTCCTCACCTTAGGACTTGACTCACAGTTTGCTACTATAGGTAAGATATCAGAACAATTTACTTTTCTGATTTATTTTTCCCATAAGGAAGATGGGTACTTGTGTATTATAGCGGCGCCCCCGATGTACATCGTACAATGAAATACTCATTAGGGTGCTTATACAATGTTTAATCGCATCGCATCGTATGGCATTGTATGCCATATAATTTCAAAATTGTATGCCATCGCACACTAACCAACGACATCGCGTCGCATCGCATACCATCGCATACGTTATGGTATACGATGCGATGGGCGCCGCCAAAATACACAAGTACCGGAAGATGATGCTTTGCTGTACTATACAGTGTACAAGCCAATTGAATATTTATTTCTGTGCTCTTGCACCACCTTGTGGTGAATTTATGATTTTTTTTAAAATAAATGCATTTAACAAATCACTAGTACATCATTATAATAATCTGTGGCTAAAATGTAACTTATTTTTTGCTAACCTTGTACTATACATTCAATAAAATAATAGGTAGAAGTTGATTTGTTGCTTGCTGTGGGCAACTTCTTCACTGGTCCATTTTAACATTCTTTAAACGGAATCGGTACATCTGTCAGAATGAACTCAGGTCTACAGTCATTAGGTCGACCCCATTAGGTCGACTGGCAGGAAGGTCGACCTGATTTAAGGTCGACATGGGCCAAGGTCGACATGACTTCAGGTCGAATTTGCATAAAGGTCGACATGAGGAAGGTCGACTGGTCATAAGGTCGACATGTGTTTTTCACTGTTTTTTGATCCGAATGTCGACACAGTCGACATGGACACAGTTGGCAATGAGAATCGGACCCTCGCATCGCCCTAGTGGATGGTAGGGCATGAAATACCGTCTGTCGGCACATGTCGGCTCAAAAAACAGTGAAAAATATCATGTCGACATTTAGGCAAATTCGACCTTAAGTCATGTCGACCTTGGCCCATGTCGACCTTAAGTCAGGTCGACCTTCCTGCCAGTCGACCTAGTGGGGTCGACCTAATGACTGTAGACCTAAGTTCATTCTAATAGATGACCGCTTCCCCTTTAAACTGCTTGATACATCAACCAGCTGCTTTCACAGTCATGCAATCCAATCAATTTATATACAATGTAAATGAACAACAAAGAAAAATTAAATGTCACAGCATTAAAAATATAGAAATCTGTATAAAAACATAGCATTGTACATTAGAGCAGTGGTTTTCTCAAGGCATGGCTGCCGTCTTTTATGGGGACCGGGACTGAGAAAATAGGCAGACTCCCCCTTTTTACCTGGAAGGGGGAGGCCAGAGGTGGACGGACCTGTGGATAATGTAGGTGGAGTTTAGGCGTGGAGGTTGGGTTAAATAAAAAATCAATAGAACAATATTATTATTGTTATTTTTATTATTATTATTATTATTAATACACCAGTGGTGTAACTACTAATATAGCACCCCCCCCCCCCACCCCCATAAAAGTTAACACACACACACACCCTTCCTTGCCCCTGTTCCCGCTTGCTGCCGCCGCCACCTCTGTAACCAGGAAAGGCAGCGGTGACCGGTCCCGTCGCTTCTCCTGGCTCAGCTCCTGCTATTATGAAGAGTCTCCCAAACAAAATATCCGCCGCCTTACAGCAGACCATTTTTTTGGATGCTAGAGGAGGCGGCGGCTTCCTCTAGCATCCAAAAAAACAGTCTGCTATAAGGGTGGCGGACATTTTGTGCGGGAGATTTTTCATAATAGCAGGAGCTGAGCCAGGAGAAGTGACGGGACCGTTCACCGCTGCGTTTCCTGGTTACAGAGGCGGCGGCGGCTGAGCCAGGAGAACCAACGGGACCGGTCATTGCAGAGAAGTAGATCTGCGTATCCCGGTTAGAGGCAGCGGCGGTGGCAAGTGTCAACTGGGGTAAGGCAGGAGCGGAACTATAGCCCCGCAGACCTCCGGCGCCCACACTTTACTCAGCGCCTCCCTGCCACTGCGGGTATTGTTACGCCACTGGTATGTACACATATGTAATAAGTTGGACAGTTTACAGGAGCAGTATGTGCGTTCCCTACCTGTTTACGCTCCATTCAAGATGACATACAGGTGGAGCAGCTCTCAATGGAACTGCTCCTGGTGATAGAATCGCCAATTGCCGATGCACACCATCCAATAGAAGGCAGCGTGCACATGAGGCGCTCGCGTGCCCCGTTTTGTCAGAGCCCTCTGTTGGCTCCCTGCAGCTCCCCGCTGCTCCTCCGTCTCCCCCGCAGCCCCCACTTACCCAGGCCATCTCCCTAAAGCGGAGACGGGCACAGAAGCTGCTCCCCGCCACCGTGCTGATGGGGACATGCTCACGCGTCCCTGACAGATGTAGCTCCTGTCCGCCAGCTCAGGACATCTGGTGATCCGGCAGGCTGGCTGACAGGCGCTCCATCTGTATGGTACAATATTTTGCAGTTACTGGTCCATTATGGTGTCACCATGCCAACACAAGCAACAAATTGCCACCCCTCCCCCCCCCCCCACACCCACGGCTAGTGCCACCCCTATACACATACCTCCCGTGCTTAATGGAACATTTACCACTGCTCTCTTCCATTTGTCTCATCATTGCATCACATTTCGAACATTGGGGCTGATTCAGATTCGATCATGCGGTTCCGAATTTGTTGATTTAGATTCGGGTTGTCTGCGCATGCGTTATTATGCGCATTCGCAAACCTTGTGCCAATGTATCTCAATCGCCGAGGCAACTCCCAATGTTGTATGGGAATGCAGGCGTGTCGATGCCTGCGTGGGGTGGGTAGCTGAGGTCACATGACGGCAGCACCCGCCCCAAATTCAGACTGCAGCGGGCATTCAGTAGGGCGGCACTTACCTGCTCGCTAGGCTGCAAGTATATGCAGCCTAGCAAATAGGTCTGAATTAGGCTCATTTAGCGCACAATATCAGCAATGCCCTTGCTTGTGTGGGGAAGAAGCACTAAGATGAATTCTAACAAGTAAAAATGTTTTTCTTCTGTTATTTCTCAAGAAACAATTACGACAACAATACAGGATGCATTTCCAAGAGCCATGAAGACAATGAGGATTCCTCTTACTATAGCGCTCTGCGTTCTGTTATTTCTCCTCGGGCTCCCATGTGTCACCCAGGTACAATCATTGTTACACATCTGCCACTGGTCATATCTGTATTGATATAAGGGCCCTTATTCTGATCGGTGCGGCCGGAGCCAAATATGCGGCCAGGACCGTGCGTGCGAAACCCCGCCTTCCATACGGATCGCCAACTCCGTCCGTATGCGGTAAGAAGCTGGCCGAACGGACCGCACGTGTATTTTTCACGGAATACGCCTCCTCCATCTAAGGGAACCTCCCCCATTTTGCATTCGCAGACCATCGAATGCAGGACCGAATGCTCCACCAGCTCCCGCAACCTCAGACCACACGGACATGTTTCCGTGCAAAAGCAGGGATCTGGGCGGGCAGCTGACATCCGGCGATGTCATATGTCCGCCCCATACACGTGCGTCACGACTGCATTACCATACGTACGCCCAGCGTTTGCATGGGAACGCCCATGAAACGCGGGGCGTATGCATATGGTAATGAGCCCAAATAGCCCTTCACGCCCCTCTCCACCCCCTGTTCGGAGTGTTCACAGATTATGCGGGATTTGGCCGTACGCCCCGCTCGCACATGCGCAGAGACGCCTCTGCACATGCGCAGACACAAAACATCGGCGGGCCGAACGCACGCGGATATATCCGCACCAATCAGAATAAGGGCCAAAGTACTCATTGAAGGAACATTAGAATTACACAATCATTTTCAGTGTATTTCTTTAATGTTGAGTCTATAGCTAAAAGGTCCCAAAGAATGACATTACAAGTCACCTAAAGTAAGAAAACAATGAATATCATTAAAACAGGGAAGTGTTCTTGAAAGTCTCAAAGTAAAAAGCCTAAAGCTGGGCACACACTTTGACCACCTTAAGGTCCCGATACACGCTGCAATACGACGCGATGCACGCTCCCACTGGCATCGCAACGCAAAGTACAAAAAGTATGTGCTGCACATACTTTTTGTACTGCCCATGGATTGCATCGCATGCAAATCGCATGCAAAACGCATGCGTGCGATCCACCCTATAACGCGTCGCATTGCATGCTGCTTTTCGCAGCGCGTATGGGGACCTTGAGTCGATCGCCTGAAAGAACCTATGATATAGGATATTATGCTCACTGTAACAGACGCTCTGCAATCATCATGGTTTATTAACCGCTGAGGAGGTTTTATAAGTAATTGTAAATCTAATCCCTTGTTGCACGGTACCAACCTATCCCCCCTGCATTGAGGACTGATACTTATATATGACCATATGTTTTTCTTACCTGTATTGAAGACTGATAACTTTGTACAGCTTCAGTGGGATAAAAACAACAAGGTACCCCTGATGAAATCTTGCTCATGACGAAATGCGTCGGGTTTCTTAATCCAATATATATAGTCACAGTTTATATGTTCAGTGCAGATGTGTGTTCAGTACTGTGCTCACTAGATACCTTATTTCCCTGCAGGCAGGAATATACTGGGTAATTCTAATTGATTCCTTCTGTGGTGGATGGGCTATTCTATTTGTCGCAGTACTGGAGTTAGTAGCCATAAACTGGATTTATGGTATGTACCCACCATGATATATACATTATTTTACTGAGAATGCACGAATGTTGCCTTGAACATATGGCATTTTTTGTTCTAGGTATGGATTATTTTTATATGTCTGTGAGATGGATGTAATAAAGCTAGAATCTGCCACAGAGATCCCATGTGTTACAATTGTTTGTTATCTACATCTCTTCTCATTTTTGAGTATTTTGGTGCACAGCGCAGAGGAGCAGAATATGCATTGAGGAAGGGAGGGCGAGGCAAACAGGTGCAAAGTGATTGGTCGGGATGTATCAAAGGAAATATGCTGTAAAAACGCAGTTTTCAGGGTTTTTACCGCATTTTCTTATGTAACAACGCGGGACCACCAGGTTTTCGTAACAGAGGGTAATGCCAGCTTTTTCTGGGATTACCCCATAGAAGCTTACAGGCTTCTTTTCGCATCCCCCGCCATCCCTGAACCCACTGCCCTGCACCGCCCACCCTCACCTGCTGTCTAGGAAGCCTCCTGCTGTGCTGCCTGGACCCAGAGACCTCCTACTCCCTAGCAGCAGTGCTACCCTTTCCGGGTGCAGGGAGGAGGAGCCCGCGAGTCCCTGTAGCCATCTGCAGCAGGAGGCTCCCGGGTGTAGGAGCTGAGAGAGACCCATGGGGATCCTCTTACCTGGCACTGGCAGCTTCACAAAGGGCAGCTCTCTTCACAAGAGCTGTCCTTTGCGATACTAATCAAATATGTTAGTACATACGCGATAAGTATCAAAGCGGGATGTGCTGCAATTGCCTAGTACATTCCACCCATTATGATATCTGATATTCTCATCAGGGCCACCATCGGTGGGGGGGGGGGGGGGGTAACTGCTGGGACTCCAGTCCTGGGCCCAGTCAGAAATGGGATCCAGGACTGGAGACTATCATATATAATTTGTCATAAACAAAGCTCACATTTCCGTTGAAGCAGTGTAGAGAAAGAGTGGTGCTGCAGACAGCAGAGGTCTTACCAAGCATGCCTGGGTTTTGGGAGGGGGTAGGAGGGGCCTTGTCTATTTTGTCTGTCCCAGGCTCCACAATTTCTGGTGGCAGCACGGATGCTCATAGTACAGCTCCATCCAACAACATATCTGAGCACTCATCCAAGGGAATGGCAAGGTAAAACCAGTGAGAAAAATATTGGTGTCCATGTACTAATGCAAAGAAAGACATGTGGTGCAGATACACACTACATATTATTAATCAAAATCAATCAATAATAGAGGTTCTTGGTATATTCATTGGCCAAGAAATATTTGCCCACCAACCAGCTTCACGGTGGCCTCATTTCTGGTGGGTCCCTAATACTAGGAATCTGGGGCGCGGAACCCCAAAAAAGGCCAGCATAAGCCAGTCACCCCAGGGCAGCACACAAGTGAAAAACTAAGCTATAAAGGTGTATTAATAAGAAAGTAGCAGGAGCTAGAGGTTAAAAAGTGTAGTGCTAGGAAGTATAATATTAGTGAAAATAAATAGTGCTAAATAAATGTTAGGGTGTGCCACCCCGAAAGCAACTCGGTTACACCAACCCAAGGGGAACCGCGCCCCAAATCCATCTCCAAGACTAGCAATTAGTGTAAATTTTTAGGTCTTACCTTCATTGTGCCCTCAGTTTGCAGTCTGTGGCAACCAGGGACCAAACTGGTGAACTAATGTTCAGATCAGGTGGGCGGGGTGCTACTCTAAGTTGAAGGAGTCCCAACCTTCAGGTGTACAGGTGTACACAATGTTATCTTATGGGGGGGGGGGATCTTAGAATGCACACCCGATTTACATGAGGTGCTATCATGCTGGGACTTGTAGTTCTGCAAAGAAAGACATGTGGTGCAGATGCACACTCCATATTATTAATCAAAATCAATCAATAATAGAGGTTCTTGGTATATTCATTGGCCAAGAAATATTTGCCCACCAACCAGCTTCACGGTAACCTCATTTCTGGTGGGTCCCTAATACTAGGAATCTGGGGCGCGGAACCCCAGAAAAGGCCAATGAATATACCAAGAACCTCTATTATTGATTGATTTTGATTAATAATATGGAGTGTGCATCTGCACCACATGTCTTTCTTTGCAGAACTACAAGTCCCAGCATGATAGCACCTCATGTAAATCGGGTGTGCATTCTAAGATCCCCCCCGCCCCATAAGATAACATTGTGTACACCTGTACACCTGAAGGTTGGGACTCCTTCAACTTAGAGTAGCACCCCGCCCACCTGATCTGAACATTAGTTCACCAGTTTGGTCCCTGGTAGCCACAGACTGCAAACTGAGGGCACAATGAAGGTAAGACCGCACGGTTCCCCTTGGGTTGGTGTAACCCGAGTTGCTTTTGGGGTGGCACACCCTAACATTTATTTTCACTAATATACTTCCTAGCACTACACTTTTTAACCTCTAGCTCCTGCTTCTTTCTTATTAACACACATTTATAACTTAGTTTTTCACTTGTGTGCTGCCCTGGGGTGACTGGCTTATGCTGGCCTTTTTTGGGGTTCCGCGCCCCAGATTCCTAGTATTAGGGACCCACCAGAAATGAGGTTACCGTGAAGCTGGTTGGTGGGCAAATATTTCTTGGCCAATGAATATACCAAGAACCTCTATTATTGATTGATTTTGATTAATAATATGGAGTGTGCATCTGCACCACATGTCTTTTCTTTGCAGAACTACAAGTCCCAGCATGATAGCACCTCATGTAAATCGGGTGTGCATTCTAAGATCCCCCCCCCCCCCCATAAGATAACACTGTCTATGTACTAAAGCAACTATGTAGGACATACATATGCAGCACAGAGTTGTGTCCTAAGTCCCTGACAGCAGTGCTGTCCCTAGCAGCAGTGCTACCCTTTCCGGGTGCAGGGAGGCGGAGCCCGCGAGTCCCTGTAGCCATCTGCAGCAGGAGGCTCCCGGGTGTAGGAGCTGAGAGAGACCCATGGGGATCCTCTTACCTGGCACTGGCAGCTTCACAAAGGCAGCTCTCTTCACAAGAGCTGTCCTTTGCGATACTAATCAAATATGTTAGTACATACGCGATAAGTATCAAAGCGGGATGTGCTGCAATTGCCTAGTACATTCCACCCATATGATATCTGATATTCTCATCAGGGCCACCATCGGTGGGGGGGGGGGGGGGGGGGGGGGGGGGGGGGGGGGGGGGGGGGGTAACTGCTGGGACTCCAGTCCTGGGCCCAGTCAGAAATGGGATCCAGGACTGGAGACTATCATATATAATTTGTCATAAACAAAGCTCACATTTCCGTTGAAGCAGTGTAGAGAAAGAGTGGTGCTGCAGACAGCAGAGGTCTTACCAAGCATGCCTGGGTTTTGGGAGGGGGTAGGAGGGGCCTTGTCTATTTTGTCTGTCCCAGGCTCCACAATTTCTGGTGGCAGCACGGATGCTCATAGTACAGCTCCATCCAACAACATATCTGAGCACTCATCCAAGGGAATGGCAAGGTAAAACCAGTGAGAAAAATATTGGTGTCCATGTACTAATGCAAAGAAAGACATGTGGTGCAGATACACACTCCATATTATTAATCAAAATCAATCAATAATAGAGGTTCTTGGTATATTCATTGGCCAAGAAATATTTGCCCACCAACCAGCTTCACGGTGGCCTCATTTCTGGTGGGTCCCTAATACTAGGAATCTGGGGCGCGGAACCCCAAAAAAGGCCAGCATAAGCCAGTCACCCCAGGGCAGCACACAAGTGAAAAACTAAGCTATAAAGGTGTATTAATAAGAAAGTAGCAGGAGCTAGAGGTTAAAAAGTGTAGTGTTAGGAAGTATAATATTAGTGAAAATAAATAGTGCTAAATAAATGTTAGGGTGTGCCACCCCGAAAGCAACTCGGTTACACCAACCCAAGGGGAACCGCGCCCCAAATCCATCTCCAAGACTAGCAATTAGTGTAAATTTTTAGGTCTTACCTTCATTGTGCCCTCAGTTTGCAGTCTGTGGCAACCAGGGACCAAACTGGTGAACTAATGTTCAGATCAGGTGGGCGGGGTGCTACTCTAAGTTGAAGGAGTCCCAACCTTCAGGTGTACAGGTGTACACAATGTTATCTTATGGGGGGGGGGATCTTAGAATGCACACCCGATTTACATGAGGTGCTATCATGCTGGGACTTTGTAGTTCTGCAAAGAAAGACTTGTGGTGCAGATGCACACTCCATATTATTAATCAAAATCAATCAATAATAGAGGTTCTTGGTATATTCATTGGCCAAGAAATATTTGCCCACCAACCAGCTTCACGGTAACCTCATTTCTGGTGGGTCCCTAATACTAGGAATCTGGGGCGCGGAACCCCAGAAAAGGCCATGAATATACCAAGAACCTCTATTATTGATTGATTTTGATTAATAATATGGAGTGTGCATCTGCACCACATGTCTTTCTTTGCAGAACTACAAGTCCCAGCATGATAGCACCTCATGTAAATCGGGTGTGCATTCTAAGATCCCCCCCCCCATAAGATAACATTGTGTACACCTGTACACCTGTACACA